>NC_140362.1:13532500-14067500 GCF_054491055.1 Hypomesus nipponensis
CCTCTATTAGAGACATCGTCATCTGGGATTGGCTCAAATTCAGGAGATCACGGACACACACGCTCACACGCACAAACACACACACACACACACACACACACACACAGGAGAGATCAGTGTTGTTTGGAATATAGAGAAGGTACTAGATCAATGTTGCGCTCTGCTCGAGATGGAGATGATGTCCATGTTAGCCGTCAGGAAGGCTGGTCTAGCCTGGATTCATTAGCGCTTTCCCTCAGAGCTGCTGACACCCTGCCTGCCAGAGATTTACAACCAAGACAGGGAGGGAGGCAAGGAGAGGGAGAGATTTGGAATGACAAAGAAAACAGATAAACTGAGGAAAAGAGACGATAAGGAAAATAAGAGAAAACTAGAGAAAGAAAGGGGGAGAGAGAGAGAGAGAGAGAGAGAGAGAGAGAGACAGAGAGAGAGAGAGAGAGAGAGAGAGAGAGACAGAGAGAGAGGGAGAGAGAGAGAGAGAGAGAGAGAGAGACAGAGAGAGAGAGAGAGGGGGAGAGAGAGAGGGAGAGAGAGAGAGAGAGAGAGAGAGAGAGAGAGAGAGAGAGAGAGAGAGAGAGAGAGAGAGAGAGAGAGAGAGAGAGAGAGAGAGTAAGGGATTTCCCTGTCCAGAGAGTCCCACCTCTGACCACTTCTGTAGGCACTCTCCATCTCTGCAGTGGACTTTAAAAACATACAAGACTGACACTGAGCCATGATGGACCGCAGGGCTCTGTGTGTGTACGTGTGTGTGTGTGTGTGTGGTTGAGTGCGTGTGCAGGGTCGGGTTGGAGGTAGGGGTGTGTGCACGTGCGTGTGGTTGTGTGTGTGTGCAGGGTGGGGGGTTGAGTGAGAATGTGTGTGTGTGCGGGGGTCAGGGTGGACGTGTGTGTGTATGTGTGTTAGTGTTGGGGAGAGGAAACCATCTCCAGCCCAGGAAGTGACCAGCAACAGATCAAGTCAGGGGGAAACACACACACACAAACACACGCACACAAATGCACGCATGCAGAATTACAAACAGACAGACAGGCAGGAAGAGAGACAGACGGGTAGACAGACAGACAGGTAACCAGACTGCAAGGCCACAGTACTCGGCTTACCATCGTTATCTGCCTGATCAGCTTGATAAGAGAATTATGAAGCCGGCCGCACATCTAAAGCTTCATGGGGGGCCAGCGCAGTGATGAGAGACAGTCATGGGGAGACGGCTGCCTCACACACACACACACACACACCTACCGCTCACTCACCCCCCCACCACACACACACACACCCCTTCAACCTCCCACACACAAGCTTTCGACTCCTAGCCCACCCTAGAGGGCCTCCCTTGCACCTCCAGAGCCAGTGGTCCCCCCTGTCCTTTATAAGACTGTGTGTGTGTGTGTGTATGTGTTTGTGTGCGTTCTTTCAGATAGCCTTGCTCCCATGGCTTCCTTCCTGGACATTCCAGGTTTTGTGATCCTGCTTCCAGGACAAAGAGACGAAACACGTCTGTCGTTTTCGTCGGGGAAAACGAGACTTTCTCCCGCCGCCACAGGATGTAAAGAGCGAGACGTAAATCCCCAGGGTCAGACTGTCGCCCCCCCCCCTCCAGCCCCCCCCCCCCCCCCCCGAACACCAGCTTACTCTTTGCTACCAGGTTAATATACCACAGAAGAAGATACACAGGTGGCAAACACAAAAGAACAAGAGCCAGCATGTGTTAGTGTCTACAGACTGACAGGGGATTTTGATTGTCTGTGCAAGTAAACAAATTGCATGCACATTCCGGATGTTACTGCATACCAATTGTGGTGCAACTTTTCTTGAAGGACAGAAAAATCTTTTTTCTAAATGGGGTATCCCCCCCCCCCCCCCCCAACAATGTATTTTTTCAAGCATCTGTGATTGAGCATGGATGTAGAGTTCAATCCTCGCGGTCTGACTCATGTTATGCAGAGACAGAGAACTCTATCCATACGGGTGATTATTGTTACTGAGCGATCCCACAAGGATACCCATCCCTCACAGTTATCAAGGGTCAGCTTGAATCGTACACCGCAGAATAATAATCAAAGCCTTGAAATATCCCAACAGAGGAAATGGATCCATCCAAAGCAGCATTGGTACATTCTGTTCCACAGAGCTCCATGCTGTGTTTCTCTTCGTTATCGGGTTTTAATTAGCTTCGAGGCTATCGCACAGAAGGCCAGTCACCCACCATCCACCCTTAACTCTTCCCAGACCGGTGGCCCTTCTCCATACGTACATCCTCCAAGCCCAGCTGCCCACTTCCACCCTGGCCAGCCACCCGCCCTCCCCGTGTAGGCGTAAATGTTATCCAACAACACTTTCTATAGCAGCCTATTAATGTCAGGGTGGATTTCCTCCGCAGTGGCGTTGACCCAGCAAAGAGCACCGGCCAGGAATCGTCCTGGCCTAGCGAATCTACCAATAAACCCCGTCCTGATGTTTACAGAGCTGTTACACAAGGATCCCCTCCCTTCTCAACTCAACATACATACAGACACGTACAGTACAAACACATTTTCTTGTGTTCTAAGTTAGCTAGCTAATTCTGTAGCGTGTGACATTTTTTGGGGCTGTTGGCGTACATGCCTACTGTGTGAGTGTGGTGTGCATTAGCATACAATCTTAGCCCAGCTGCCAGTACTCTGTGCTAGCCAGTGCTAGCAATCCATGAGATTGTATATGTCTAGATAGCTCACTTGTCTAGCCTTAGCACGCCACAGCCAACGCAGACGGAGGGAATTGAGAACAGAGCTTGATTAGAAGGCTCTGAAATACCTTAGCCATGACATCACCGAGGCCTGCTCTGGCATGGCAGTGCCCCCCTCTGCTCTGAACTGCAGCCCTGCTGAATGCCTCTGTCATGCCACTTAGGAAGGAACATGAGGGTTCACATACCTCACACCTGGGGATGATGCGTGTGTGGGCGCTTGTGCGTGTTTTGGGCCCTTTACTTTGACCTAGAAGGAGTGTGCGTGTGCGTGTGTGTGTAATTGGGAGATGGGTCTGGGTTGTTAAAAGTATCCCGTCCTTTCCTCCAGCTAGACACCTGGGGACTCATCTCGACTCTGACCAGGCTCCAGTTGGCAGTGGGTGTCTGTCGTGCCACTCTGCCGAATGATCCCTGGCTCAGAGGCAGAGACAGGGAGAGAGGGTGTCAAGTCGATGTCTCTTCTCCGGTTCTTTCTGCGAGTGATGGAGGTCAAAGGGGTGAGGGTGCTCGTTTTCCTCCGCAGACGTGACCGTGGTGTGCCTTCTTGTGGATGGTCGCGGCTCCACTGCAAGACTTTGCTCCGTCGGCTGGTTTGTCCCACCTCCTCCTCCTCCTCCACGTGACACTGCTGAGTCACCCTGACCTGCTGCTGACTGACCTGGACAAACACTGATCCGCACCAAACAGGTTTACGGCTAAACACCTCTGCTTCCTCTGTTTCCCTCCAGACATTGTTTGGTGGGCTACCCCCCTCCCCCGCACCCCCTACACCCCCAACACACACACACACACACACACACCCTTCTCACAGAGTGTCTTATCAGTCCCTTCAGCCCTCACCCCCCCCCCCCCCCCCCCCCCCTCATCAATCACCCAGTGAAACATCCTTCACCCTTGTCGCCTGGCTACGGTTGTTTCCTCGCGACCAGCCTGTTGCTAAGGCCTCCGTTGCAGCTCCTTCTTTCCTGCCTGCTGGTCGGAGGCTAATAAAACTGTCGCTCTCCGTCCTGAGACACTGGGGGAGGGGGGGCGCTGGAAGGGGTCAGGGGTCACCACAGCCTGGACATGACTGGTCCGTACGAGGGAGGGGACCCTCCAGACCTGCCCCCCCCCCCCCCCGACCCTCCAGATGATAAATAGCGTTTAAAGGAGACAGTAAAACACAACTATTGCATAAAGTCATCGGTTAGAGTTAATTAGTAGATATATGGGGGTTTGATAGAATAGGTCCTTGGGGGGCCATCAGCGGGTAGGAGGGGGGGTGGGGGGGCCTGGGGCGATCCTGGACAGAGAGAGAGAGAGAGAGAGAGAGAGAGAGAGAGAGAGAGAGAGAGAGAGAGAGAGAGAGAGAGAGAGACAGAGAGAGAGAGAGAGAGAGAGAGAGAGAGAGAGAGAGAGAGAGAGAGAGAGAGAGAGAGAGAGAGAGAGAGAGAGAGGGGCTGTGACTCACACACATTCCCGGGCAAACAGGGAACCTGGTCTATGTAAAGGACCAGGACAGAGAGAGGAAAGAAAGAGAGAGTGTGTGTATGGGTGGATGTGTGTGTGTGTGTTTGTGAGAAAGAAAGAGAAAGAGACAGAGACAGAGAGAGAGAGAGAGAGAGAGAGAGAGAGAGAGAGAGAGAGAGAGAGAGAGAGAGAGAGAGAGAGAGAGAAAGAGAGAGAGAGAGAGAGAGAGGTGATTCATTCTGGCCTGTCAGAAAGACCCTCTAAACCCGAATTGACCACGGTCCTCATTAACACCATGGATATGTCAGGATAGTGACTGTGCTGACAGTCTCTGCAGTGAAGGGAGTCCTGGTGAGCTTGCAGAAGGCCACAGATTTAGAACATGTGTTTGCGGGATGCTTTTCTTCTGCTACCACAGCACATCCTCAACTTGTTTTGATCAGTTGACTAAAGTGAATCACTGGGCTGAAAGATAATTGTGTGTGTGTGTGTGTGTGTGCCTGCATGTGTTTATGAGTTGATATAGAGTTACTGAGGGGCTCAGATCTGCCTGACTTCATGGTAAAGCACTGATTGCACACACCGCCACACCCTGACACAGCAAAGTGCACACACACGTACGCACACGCACTCATGCAAACGCGCTCAATAGCAGACACTTGCGTACGTTGTACTCAAACGCACACTCCAAATACACACTTTCAATAGGTGGGCATTCAGTGGCACACGCTCTGAAACCAAACACACATGCCCTCTTGAACAACACCAACACACACACACGCACGCACATATCCACTAACCTAATCCTGCTCTGCCAACTTTATCCCACGACTGAACCACTCTAGTTAAAGCAGCCATATGTTTCTGCTCTGCATGACCTCTACATGTTGTGGAAAATGGACAGAAAATATAATCTCTCTGTTTCATGTCGCTCTCCAATCATTCTGAGTAGGGGTGGGGGGGGGGGGGGGAGGAGGAAAGCAGGAGACAAAAGGAGGGCAGGAAGAGGTGGGATCCTTCGGTGAAGAGCAGGAAAAGAGGGCCGGGGAGGAGACGAGAGGAGGAGGAGGAAGAGGGCAGGAGAAGAGGAGGCGCGGGGGAAGAGAGGAGAACGCGAGCGGAGGAGAACAGGGAGAGGGCCAGGAGAGGAGGAGAGGTAGGGGGGAGGACGGGAGGGCAGGAGGAAGAAAGGAGGAGGGCTGGAGAGGAGGAGGAGGAGGAGGGCATAAATCATCGTGGGCCTGCCGACCGGGCGCTCCTCACACTGAGGAACCAGAAGCACATGTAGCGAGCAAGCTACCAGGAAATTGGTATAGTCTTGTATGATTTTATAGGGATCTTGGGCATGCCCTTCAGATTAATTAGGATGTGGAGAGCAGAGGTATGCTTTACAGGAAACTAAGTGTAGAGCCTCCTGCTGACTGCCTGAGGGCTCTGCTATTCAGTCTGAGACCTGGACCACTCTGTAACCAAAGTCAAGGGGGATAATGCAGGTCACATGCACGCACGCGCACGCACACAAAGGGACACACGCGCACAGGAACTGGATGAGCGCCGAGCGGGAAAAGAGCCTCTCTTTGTGGTCGTCGCAGGTATGGCCTTTATGAGATGGAGATTTCGGGGAAAGTCGTTTCCAGTAAACCTAGACGGGGGCCTCGTCATGCACAGCCTCAGTTTGTTTGTTTACGCCCTCCACGCAGACGTTGTCAAGGAAAGTCTTGCTAATGACGACCCGTGCCCCACTGTGGGACGGTGGATTTTGCACGGAGCGAGCGTGCGTGCGAGCGAGTGTGTACGTACATGCGGGTGTGTGGCGTATGAGTGCGAGCGTGCGTGTGCCATGCTCTAGTCTAGCTCTATGTGTCAGCCTTAGTTCCTGCCCTGGCCTCTCCTGTCACCTCCGCACAGGTCGGGCGGAGCTGACTGCTCCCAGTCCCCCCCCCCCAACCCCCCTCCCCCCCTCCCCGGGCCACAACGCACCCCTCCAGGCCACCCAGGCTGCTGCCCCAAGGGGCTGCGTCCAGCAGAAACCCCCCCCTTCCTCTCCCCACCGACATGAGGCACTGCCCGGGCTCCGTCACAACCTCCACAAGGGACCAGAGAGGGAACACCGAATCATACTTGCAAACTTCTCTGAGGGCTGGCTGTGTGTGTTTGTGTGTGTTGGGGCGGGGGGGGGGGGGTTGGGGTGCCAGAGGAAAAACTGCAGAGAAAATCCTGCTGTTGCCCATAAATATTCTGTGTTGCTTTACTCGTGACCCTGTGTTCTCTCGCACACTCGCACACACTCTCTCTCTCACGCGCGCACACACAGGGAGGTTGGCGGTGTGCGTGCAGTGTGTAGCACAGTGTCAGGCTATGCTGTGTCTAAACGTCTGCGTGTCTGTTTACACTGGCTAATGCAGAGGGTCAGAGGTGAAGGGGAAAAGGGCTTTTAATGTTTCCGGGTTTATTTATTCAACCTAGTGTCTGGCTAAGAAGTACCCCCACCAACCCCCCAGACCCCCCCCCCCATCACCACCATCAACCCCCAACTCCCCCCTCTGGTCACAACCACATTCCCCCCCACCCCCCCAAACCCACCCCCTTTGCTTTCTCTCATCCCACATGACGTAACTTTGCGTCACGACTCGATTGGACGAGAGCACAAAACCCTGTGTGTCTGTGGGGAGGCGGGCATACCACAGCCCCCCAGCAGGTTCTCCCAGGGAGACGCATTCATCTGAGCTTGAGAGTTCTCTAAAACAACCAGCATCCGCCCTGGTACATCTGACCCACGCGGCACTCCTCCGCATCCAGCAACCCTCGTCCACTCCTCCTTCCATCCCTCCATCCCCTCCCTGCCCCTGCTTCCCCGCCGCAAGCCTCAAAACCTCGGGTCCCCTTCTCCACAGATGGCTGTGCCGGCACGTCAACTGACACAGCATAAACACGTGAGCCTGTTAATGGGTGCGAGCTCCGTGTGGATAGCGTCGCTCCTCGAGCAGCGAGGCCGTAAAATCGACATGTCTGTAAATCCTGCCTTTTATTGACCCAGCTGAAGAGCCCCCGAGCTTTTGTACGCTCTGTTTGACTCTTTTTTTCTAAGACGCCTGTCGTCCAGTGTTGAGCGGGGCGTCGTTGTTTCGGAGCTGTGCTTTTTATGCCGGCCAGAATGTGAGCAGGAGACTGTTTTCGGTGTCAAACACTTCTGTTCTGTTTGCGTACTAAATGCTCTGTTTGCATGCGGTAGGCATAAACGTGGCCAGCGCTCTGCTTCCAGGTCGCCCCCGGGTCAAGACCTTGTGACAGAAGGGTAAATCATGATTGACGCGACGTTGCTATTGAAGAAGGGAGTCAGATGGCTGAACGGTTAGGGAATCGGGCTAGTAATCTGAAGGTTGCTAGATCGATTCCCCGGCCATGCCAAATGACGTAGTGTCTTTGAGCAAGGCACTTTGCCCTACTTGCCTCGGGGGGACTAAATTACTAAAGGTAAATGAAGAAGGGACAAACATATAGACTGGCTGAAGTCATGCAGACACATAAGCTGACATGTTCTTCAAATCTTTTTCATCCTAGCTCCTGTCCACACCTCTCTTCTGCCTCTGTTTGTCCTCCACCTTTTCTGCATCCTTCCCTCGGTCATCCCTCCTTTTAACACGTCTTCCTCACCTCCCTTCACCCCTTTGCCTCCTGCTCTACATCCCTTGTTCCTCCCGGCAGGAAGAGGAGACGGAGGGAGAGGAGAGAAACGCGCGGAGGAGATGGAACGGAGGGAGATAAAGGAAAGAGAGCCGTGTCTGCGCTCGTGTGTTTGGGAGAAAAGCGAGCGAGCGCGTGTGTGTGTCTTCATTTCGTATTCCACATTCCTGCGTGTTGGACGTCCACTCCTCTCGGCCTAATGCTGTCTGTAGGAAAGCATCGAAGCATGCTATATGTAACCATGAGTTAACTCTCCCGGTTGGACAGGACACAGTAGGGTACAGAGGAAGTTATACTGGGAAACCTAAGTCACTATAGAGCACACTTGTTTAGGGCTCCTATTAAGAATAATGAAAAGATGGTTCACTACTGTTTTGGTATTTTTATGATTTCGGTTTTACGAGAGTTTGATTTTATCCTTTTTCTCCCTTGCTTCAGTTCGCCTCGACTTTATGGCTTGTTTTCCATGGGTTTTTTTCAACCAGAGTTCAGCCGACTTTACTGCCTGTTTCTCCAGAGTTCAGCTTGGCGTGATCCGTGTTCACATCTAGGTCTTTACAACTCCTCAGCACAGCAGTGAAACTCTGAATACCCTGTCTGGTCTGGGGGGAGCAGGGGGGGGGGGGGGGGCAGCCCAGGGACTGACAGAACGAGAAAGAAAGAGAGGGGGAATTACTGATCTGAAGTGATTTAAATGAAATCGATCGACCAAACAACATATTTCAAATTTGTAGTCATTTCCGTAATTCGTAGTAAAAAGATCATGTACAAATGTGTCAAGTCAGGGTTACTGAAAACCTTGAGATGTCTGTACTTCTTTTAGCTGCCTGGTGGTCCATAGGTTGACATGGGTGGTGGTGGGAGTGCAGGCTCTCAGCATCTGTTCAATGTCAGTCCTGGGGGTGAGATGGGGGGGTCCGGGCCAGCAGGCAGGGGGGGGGGGGGGGGGGACAGGAAAGTTGTCCCAAATTAATCTGATTCGGTGCAATATCCCTGCAATCCTAGACGCTTGAAGAGAAACTCAGGAACTTAATTCCGACTTGAATTTCCTGCCTGCCTAAAGAAACACAAAGAGTTCATTTGCGATGGCATCTGGATCCTGCAGCAGGTCGGGAGAAAGCAGAAGGCAGAGCAACAAACAAACAGACAGGCAGGCAGGTAGAGTGACAGACAGGCAGGTGAGCAACTGGACAAACAGGCAGGCAGACAGGCAGGCTGTTGGATTGGAAGATCAGACAGACAGGCAGACAGTCAGGTAGACAGTGAAAAAGGCAGGCCAGAAGGCATGCAGACAGGCAGGACAGGAAGACAGGCAGGCGGGAAGACAGGCATGCATGCAAACAGGCAGGCAGGCAAACAGACAGGCAGTCTGTTTATCATAGAATCTCAAACGCGGGATCAAACATGAAAGGATGAGTGCTTGCTAGAGCCTTTTCAGATTTCCGTGGAAATGTGACATCTCTGGAAACGTTTAGGCTGTCATAGCGGCCGCTGCTCTTCAAAGAGCCGAGAGAGGAATGAATTAATGTTGCTTCTGTACGTTCCTGCTTCCTGCCATCCCACCCCCCCCCTCCCCCCCAGCCCCCCTCCCTCCCAGAACAGAGAGAATCCCCGTATCTACTGTTAGCAGCAGCTAGATTACAGGGAGAGACGTAATAGGGCTGCAAATCATTAGACTGTGGCGTGTTCATCAACTCTGTGTGTTCCTCCGCGTGCTGGGAGGAGAGCCCTCTTCACTTCCACACCCCAGAGTTGGAATCAGACAAACAAGAGCCGGTCTTTGATATCGATACGGACGCAATGTGTCCTCTATCCAGTGAGATTCGATCATTCGAACAACTTGAATGAGTTAGTTTGTGTTTATGAAAGGGAATGGAGAACGACTGACAAGACGGGTACACACATTCTCGTCCACACACACACACGCACACGCACACACACTGACAGACATCAGAGACGGTCTGTCAGTCAAGCCTCAGTGGGATCAGGGTCAAGTGGAACACAACAGTCATCAGATACTGACCAAAACATCTTCACACACACACACACACACACACCTGCTAACACACACACGGTAACCGGCACTAACGCACACACACATTGACACCAACACACACAGAGGCCACAGAAAAAAAGAGAGAGGAATGCTGTTTGCTCATTGCACTCATCCATGAAAAAGCGTCCATCTCAACAGTCAGTCAGACCCTCTCTTGTGTTCTCCAGTGTTCCTCAGCACGTCCAGCCAACAGTGACCCCCCCCCCGGGCTCCCCGACCCCCCACCCCCACCCTGCCGACCCTAAACCACCACCACTTTACCACTGCCTTCCCCCACTCCTCCCCCCCTCCCCCTCCTACCACTTAACGAGCACAAAAAGATGCAGCACGGCGGCACTTTCCTTTTCACCCCGGTGCACCCCCCCCCCCCCACTCCAGTGCACCCCTCCCACACACACACACACACACACCCCGCCCGCCCCACACCCCACCTTTGTATCAGTTGAAAGGCGTATGGTTACAGCCATCTGATGCCCCGGCTGAAAGTGCCTTTTCTCTCCGCCGCAGTTCACAAGAAGGTCAGACTTCCAGCAAACAGAAAATATGGTGTGAGAGCTCCCTTTTTTTCCCGGGTGCTTGAGCTGAGAGATGTGAGGGGGGCACACGAGCCGGGGAAGGGAGCGCTGATAAAGTTCCATCTGGTCAAACACAGCTCTCTCCATTCCTCATGCCTGAGGGAGGAGGATTTATGCCGGCGTGAGGAGCTGAGACGAACCTCTCTGTGAAGGACAGGAGCCGCGAGGGCAAGCAGTAGCCCACCGAGTCACGCTGCAAGTGACAGTGCCATAAAACTCTCCTGTGGCCTTCTAAGACTGGCCGTCGTTGCGATGACTCACGTTTGAACTGGAGTCCCACCACCGAAGCCCAAGCACTCATCTGAAGCAGCCCTGCCAACAACGGGGAAAAATCAATCATTGGTCGAAAGATTTTGGATCGGTGAGGCGTCCGAAGTGTCATTGGGACATGTGCGTGTATGTGTGTAACACGATGCATCGGGGGGTTTGGCTCGCCATGGCCTCGTGTCCTCGCGGGCGTGACCACACGGGCTCTTTGTCTCTCGGTGGTTAATCATTCATGACCACTGCTCCTCTCCTGACCGAGCTTGTTAAGAGACTTGTACCTGACCACTCTCCTCCGTCTGCCCACCATCCAGAACTATCTGTGACGCGCACCAGCCCTCTCCCCTCTCCCCCCTTCGTCTTGTCGCACTGGTCAAATGAGTCTTAAAATAAGCGGAGCGCTTTGAAGCCCTCAAGTCCCTGCGGTCCTCACCTTTGGTTAACCTCAATAATTGCGGCGGCGCGACTCGGAGGGGAAATTCTCGGGTCCCGGCCCTGTAATTACCGCTTCTGTTCATCTACCAATTTATGACCAATATTTTTCTAAGGCATAAAAGTTACCAAACTGTACATTTGATTTCCAGGCAGACTGTGGGGGGAACCACACCAAAACAGGCCGAGAGGACAGACCACAGCTGGAGGCTACAACACATCAAGCCCCTCACAGAATACACACAGATTCATTGGGAAAAGCCAACCCGTATTTACAGTGCCCTCATTGCGGCTGTGCTGATGATTGGTTTCAGTAGGATAACGTTTGGTGAGAAAGTGTCACACATGGTTTGACTCTGGGCCTTCATTATTTCCACAAACCAGGGGCTCATGTGAAGGCCTAACCCCAGAGAACCCTCTCCATCCCACCCCCAGCCCCCAGGCCCAGCCCCAGGCCCACCCCCAGCCCACGCCCATCTACAGCCCCAGCCCCAACTACAGGCCCAGGAACAGAAGTAGGAGGCCAGGAAGAGAGAACCACTCAGCTAAACAATACAACACAAGTACACTGTAGTAAAACTGTTGACTGAAACGTTTGACTCACACAGAAGTCTAAAACCTCTCTGGAGCTTCCCACTCATCAGTGTGTGTCTGAGTGTGTGTGGAGTGAAGCAGTGTGTTTGTGTGTGTGTGTGTGTGTGTCTGTGGGGAGGGGACTGCATTCCTGAAAGAAGGACTGAGTTGCACCATAAATTAGTTCCTCATCGTGAGGACCCAATCCAAAGAGCCCCATCATAAAACATCTGCAACAGCTCCATCCGCCAACAACGTCTAATGGGCTAATTACCATGAGGGGGCTGGGACAGCAGCAAGCCTTTTACCCTCTTTTGTACTCAATGCAGTAGGTGTGTGTGTGTGTGTGTGTGTGTGTGTGTGTGTGTGTGTGTGTGTGTGTGTGTGTGTGTGCGTGTGCGTGTGGTGTGAGCGTGCTCTCAAGCTTCCAACAGTATATCTGCTCGACAACAGCCATGCATTCAACTCTCACATCCTTATGAACAGCATGCCCGGTGTGACAAAAACACAGGCCGTTATGCCCTGAATACACCATCACAGCATGCCTGGGCTGCGTGCATGTGTGTGTATTTGTGTGTGTATTGGTGTGTGTGCTTGTGACTGTGTGTGTGTGTCACAGCTGACCTGTTGCGTGCATCCCGCCCCCACTCCAAGCAGCCAGAGCTGTCTGGAGGTCTGCATTATTGATGTGTGATCTTTCCTGGGCCGGCCCGGCCGGCTGTGTCTTCCACACCTGCTCATCAGAGATAATAGGGAGGATGAGAGGAGCGCGGGGCGGCCTGTTTGAAACGCTAGCCAGGTAAGCTGCTGCCCCTGCCTCATGATTAATACAGTGTGACTGGGCTCCGGGCTCTGACCTTTTGAGGAAGGCCAGGCACCATTTTTAAGTGAAAGCTCTGCCTCAGCCGGGCTGCAGGGTTGTCCATCACATCTTCCTACCCCCCCCCCCCCAACCTCCCTCCTTCCCCCCCCCAAACAACCCACCCCCGCCCCCCTCCCCACCTACATCCCTCAACCCCTCCCTATCACTATCCGTCAGACACTCCAGAACCGCACCCCCCTCCCGTCCAGACTCTTTCACACACACACACACACACACCACTTGCCACTGGCCCACGTTTGTTTATCTCGGTGTATCATGTTGCCAACTCGAGACGTCAAGTCGAACAGTGTCCCATGGTTGTGGGAGACATCTTAATATGACACACCAACTTCCCACTTGGTCAGCTGCATCAATATTGTAGAAGAGCAGTAATACTCTGGATTATGAAGAGCATGCTGAAAACAGTTTGGCCACAGCCTGGCTACGCAGAGCATGAGGTATTGGTTCACCACCATGACCCAAGAATGATATGTGCAAACCTCCGGGCCAGCCTTCCTCCTTCCTCTCATCCTCCATCTCTCTGTCGTCTCCTCCTCCCTCCATGTTCCTTTCCCTCCTCCTCTTCTCTCTCCCTTCTTCCTTGCCCCCCTCCTCTCCTCCTCCCTCCATGCCACATTCTTGTTTTTCGCCCTCCTCCTCACCTCTCCACCCTTCCTCCTTGCTCTCTCTTTCTACAGATATCCAGTGAAAGGGGATTGAGGAGGGGGGGTGGGGTGGGGTGGGGGGGGGGGTCATGTCCTAGGTCTAGCCCCAAACAGATGCATTGTCACGGTTGCTGAGCAAATTTACTTTGGTCTCCAACACATTCAGACTCTTGAACAGAAACACACACACAGACACACTGCAGAGATGCCAGGGTTCTATGCAGTAAAGGAGCCAATTGACTGAGAGCACACAGTGAGGACTATCAGCTGGCCTCTGGGTGTGTGGACTGTCTCCATAAGGAAGTGCTGGTGTGTTCCGAGCCGCAGGTTAGCAGCACAGACGCAGACCGAGGGAGCAAATAACGGATGAGAGGAGGTGAAAGGTCAACCTCAAACATTCCTTTCAAAAATAAACAGAGAGAGGAGTTAGCTAGCCGAACCAGACAGCTACCCAGTGGACATTCATCACCCTTATAATACCCTGTGTTTGGTTCCAATATTGTATTTGTAAGCATAACCTCCTCCCCTCCCTTTCCTTTCCTCGCGTTCCTTTCTTCCCTTCTTCAGCACCGCCCCCCCCCCCCCACCCCCCCTCTTCCCCCAAGAACGAAGAAGAAGGATATTCAGCCCATTTGAAATAGAGAAGGTAATAGCTGGCTTGGTAAGAATGTATACATATTCATTTTTAACCCATTTATGAGTACCCAATCTGAAGGACAATACCTGCATGTGTACTTTGAAGTGTAATATTTTCTTGTCATCGTGGCTCAATCAGCACAATCCACAAGGGTTGAGGAAAAACAGGCATTACATCTCTGAGCAATCATCATCCATATAACTGTGTGTTCATGATTTAGTTGGCAGGATGGGCTGACTTTAAGACTTTGACGAGTGTGTTCTGGGGTATTCTATGGTGGGTATTGTATGGTGCTCTGGAGCTTATTCAGTTAGGCCGGGCCACTCTACTGAGAGGAGACTGAGCTGTTTGAAAAGTACACTGACTGCTGGCTTAGAGACCCAGGCCAGGGGGTGTCGTACTGGGAGCAACCCTGGACATTCTGTCCTGAACAGGGGGATCAGCATGGACTGGTTAGTCTGGAAAGGTTAGTCTGTGTCGGTCAGGCTGGACTGGTCAGTGTGGGTCGGTCAGGCTGGACTGGTCAGTTTAAACATCTGCTCCTTCTGACCTGCTATCCTTCTGTTTCCTAGCCTTTACACACACAGGCACACACACACATTGCACTTGTGTGTGTGTGTGTGTGTGGGGGGGGGTGGTGTGTGCGTGTGTGTGTGCATACTCTGGGGCTCTCTGTTAGCTCTTGTAGAGAGAACTGGTCTTTCTCTGTTGCTCTGGTCTGGAGGGAAGGGGGGGGGGGGCGGTCAAGATCATGCAGGGGAACGAGCCTACAAGCAGCCAGCGGTGTCTGAGATGGGGGGGGGGGATCTCTCTCCAGAGATAAATCCAAATCTAAGCGAGGAAAAACAGACCCTGCAAATCCGTGGTAAAGAAATTCCTATTGAATGTCATCAATAGAGTCCTGGTCAGCAGGAGTTCAGGCCTTGGTGGCTTCCAAGATCCCAGATCTCAGAGCTATCCAGCTCTCGGCCACTCTGGCGATCCCTCTGTGAGGCTGAGGTCCTCACCATCAATTTCCCTGGGCCCCCATTTTTACTGTCTGCTCACTGAGAAGCCCTGGCTGTCGGAGGGATCAATTTGATTTATCTCCCGGCTGCAGCTGATGAGGACATCACTGATAACGGCGGGGTTAAGTGTGGGGAGGGTTCCTGTCTCTGCAGGAGCCAAGTAGTGTTTCTAAACTTTGGAGAGACTCCCGGTCTTTCCACTTGGAGAGACTCACTGTAGATCTTGAGTAAGCCCCCGGAACACAGAGAGGACACTCAGAACACAGCAACAGGGTGTCAGAAGTGTTTTGGTTAAACATTCTCCACATTTCTGATGAAAGGGACTTGTCCTTTTGCCAACAGAAATTTGGTTAAACAAAACTTTTCGAGAGAATTTATCAAATAAACAGATCGAATCACAGATGGGAGACTCCATGATGGAGAGACTTTGCGCAATAATCTACAGCGGGGTGAGTAATCGAAACAGAACAAAGATTCCGTTCTGTTAGTTATTTTCTGTGTTTATTACAGTAACAAAGAAATGTGTTCACTAGACAGACATGCAATGTGGTCAGATATTGTACCAGACCCCACTAGTGTCAGCCCACCTGCCCAGGCTTGGCCTTACATATACCTGCCTTTGCTGTAGGATACTTTCATGTCAAACACAGAGAGGGTTAGCTAGTTAGCCTTAGCAAGTACTTGACTTTGCTGTTGGATCCTCCCTGTCATATACAGAAGGGGCTAGCTAGCTAGCATTAGCTAGCAGTTTCAGCAGCCTGTGCTGCCCTCAGATCCAAGGCCCCAGCCAGAAGGGTCATTTGGCCAGGCCCCCAGGGGACCGCTTGTTGTGTCACTCATTTGCTGGGGCGGCTAAAGAGCGCACTTAGCATCCTGTGTTTCCCCTTGCAAACATGTGGGGAGTGACATGATACTGTACCAGAGCCTGTCCAGCATCTAACATTTCAAAGCCATTTCCTAATTGTTTCCAGGCCAAGGTCGACAGTCTATATGGAAGCAATCCCTGCTTTCAATCTGCCTCTGCATCCCCAGATTGGGAAACATTAAAGTGTTAAGTCAACTTGACCCGGGCGGGCTAATTCATTGGGAAATAGCTGTGGTTCCCCATACACGCAGAACCATATCAGTGACAGCCTATGTCTGTTCCTCCTACTAGGATGGGCACCATATGTTTACACTGTACGAAGCACTACTGAGCCAGCCGTGCTGGGAACAATGACACTCATTGTCTGTGATGGGAGAAAGCCCGGACTGTTTACATGCTATAAGAACACTGGGCCATCAGGGCCATAGCCTTGCTGTCGCGTCCAATCAGTCCATCTTAGAAGGTACTGTTTGTTACAAGAGAAACCAGTCAGCAGAAGGACAAGATCACACAATGTTTACTTTTCATAAGCACCCATCAGATGATCTAGAAGGATCTAGTAGGACTGTACAGAAAGACATGTGAGGAGAAGAGTTAGTCCAGTGGACACAAGCACGTGCGAATGTGATATGGCAATCCTTTTTGAGTGGTTGAACTTCTTAACCTTGTGTGTTACAGCTCCCAGTTGATACCTACCCTGGCCTTCAACCTGACGATCAGCACGCAGTGTTAAATCTGTAAGAACCTTCCAGAACAGGGTTGGTCACCGCGTTACCAGGTTAATTTGGGCAGAGCTGTACACAAGCATGTATATGTTATGTTCACAAATGATAGATTTTGCTACTTGTGTTTCTTAACACCCCAGTCTGTGGACACTTGCGGAAGCACCAAGTTGCTGTGTCCATTAGATATCTGCAGGGCTGTCTTCAGGGCTAACCCCCCCCCCCCCCCCCCATCCCCAAACACACACACACTCAGTTGATCATGTCTGAATCATAACACTGAGATTGTAGCGATTTTGTTTTGTTCCCAAGGTCCAGAGAGCCCACCCACCTCCTGTACCTCCTCCAGGGCTGAGCTGGAAGAGGAAGGAAGCCCCAGGATCTCCTACACTACTGCTGCGTCAGAGAACACATACGCTATTGAATACTATTCAACACTATTCACATTCTACATATAGAATGTGTCATTGTTAATTCAATGTGATCTGGGAACACCGTAATTGCAGACTGTAGATCGGATTCAAAGCACATTATGCAAACAAGATCTCCGGTCTCGGCTACACATACAGACTTTGAGGATAGAAAACAAGTTATGTATCAACAGTTAATCCTCAAATAGAGGGGGACATTCCTAGCCCTTTATTCTGCGCCACCCTGAGGAAGGTTGGGGGAAATAAAGACTGAACCAGACTCAAAGTAACGATTTAATAAACCAAAAGGTGATTCGCCGAATAACATAATGGTCATCACAACTCTCTAAGCTGCTGGATGTATGTAACTCCACTGACTGACTCTCTTCTCTATTGCATGTTCTATCTTTCTCTGTTTTTGGTAAACGTTTTGGAGACTTAGTCATGAGAAGAAAAAGGGGAGGATTTGTTTGCATTTTATTAGTACAGTAATGGTGTGGAATATTATCCATTAATATATGTATAAACGTATGATTTTATATATCATTGTAAAAGAACTGAACCCTCTAATTGAATGCACCTCAAAACTCAGAACCTAGAACTCTAATATGAGGTAGACATCAATAATGGTATTCCACCCTTTGCAAACATATTAAAAACAACTTAAATTACTCTTATCAATGTAGGAATTATATGATTATCATGAAACTCTGTACATCACAAATAATAAAATAATTATAGAATAGAAATTATAACGATTTGAGTGCATTTGTATATTTACAAAGAAATGCCTTTTTCTCATTTCTCCATTTGTTGCACTTGTATAGTTTTTGACTATACAAATATTTACATATCAAATAACGAACAGCAGTGCATTCCAAGCTAATGTGCATTTAAATATCAAATCGTTTGTTCTTGTCAGTTTAACGCAGAAATATAACAACTTTCTTCCTGACATATCGACATTTACGCAGTCAGTTGTGAAGTGCATTTCGTAAAGATGCAGATTTGAGCATAAGTTCGCCTTGATAATGAGGCTGATGTTTCCTTGAGTCCCTCGGTGCCGTTTGCAACCGGATCCAAAACACAGTGTTCACGAGCAGACAGGACATGGCCCGTGTCCGTACAGTCAACATTTATGATAATTGTCTCTAGCCCCGGGTCCATGTCTCCCTCTCACACACACCTTTAAGTCCACATCACACGCACATCTTGCATTCGTTTAACTCCGTCGGTGCAAGGTGAGCGCGCACTGCACTCGGAAGATGCAGGTCGCGTTTATAGGGAAATGTTCTCGCAATCCCACCGCATTCTCTCTTTCTCTATATATCTCTCACCCCTCTCGCACACTTTCCCGTCTTCCCACTATATCTCTGTGTTTGGTAGATTACATTCACCTTCTCGACGGACGGCCTCGAGAGCCTATTGATAACGCATCAAGAGAGCGCAATAGCTCCAGCTGGGCCAGAGCAATTATGGAGACACCCAAATGAGTCCTTGTCCGAGAAGCAACAATGCACAACAGACTGTCCCGTGTTCTCCATCCCCGGTCCAAACAGGTGCGTCTCTGAACCTCTTTCAGGCCGCTTGCTGTGCTTTTCTTTTTGGTCCAGCATGTTGCCCAAAGGATGCGTGGTAGCGCAAGGTCGCCGCTATCTAGGACTTGCAAACAAAAGGCTATTGTCGATGTATATATTTGTTGAATGGTGGAATAATAAGCGTGTCAGATTTACGCACACGATTAAGCCATTTAACGCAACCGTGATGTGGTTGTTATGAGTTTGAAATTGCCAAATAAATATTGCAAATATTGCCTTTCGGATCCCTTTTGAATAAAGATTACGCCCCACATTGTAGGCCCATATATGACAAACGCACGGTCCCGCATTTAAAAAAAGCTTTGCCAAACTCTTATGTGTCCATCGGGACTTCATGACCCATCTTTGATTTGAGTTGAGATCTCAAGATTGAGGTCAAAGCGAGGCGCTACCTGCAGCCGCACTGCTCCACCACCATATCCTCGTATTGTTTGTACACAACATTGTTACCCGAGTCTATGTACAGAATGCTGATGGGGCTGAGCTTGGTGGGCACACAGCAGCTGGGAGGTGTGCTGTTGGGGTCCATGGAATTCATAAGAGTTTGAATGATGGCGTGGTTGGTTGGCTCTAGATGCGACCTCAGGGGGAAGTCACAAACGCCCTCGCAGTGGTACGCCTCGTAATCCAACGGAGCGATGATCCAGTCATCCCAACCGAGCTCTTTGAAGTTCACGTGCAGTGCCTTTTTGCTGCATCTTGATTTGGACTTTTTGCCGTGTCTCTTTCCGTGTCTGTTGTTGAGCGCTGTCCTCCGTCTGCGGCGCACTTTCAACTGCACGCCCTTCTCCTCCTCTAATCGCCCCGAACCGCGCGACTTGATCTTCTCCTTCATTTCGTTGAACAGATTCTCTCTTTTCTTTGACCTGGTGTACACCACCAGTATAGCTTTCTCTTGTTGGCTTCGATTGGCTCTGTCGAATCCTAACTGTTTCAAGTCGATTTCCGTTTTTGATTTGCCCAGCGTGACCTTGAGTTGGAGACAAAGCTGGCTGCCCTGGCCAGAGGGGGGTCGGCTCTTAAACATTTCCCACACATCCAAAACCTCCCATCCTGCTTTTCTGGAATCCAGGGGATCAAGGGATCTGGAATCCAGCAGACTCTCTGATCGACAGGAGGATAATTGGATGTCATAGAGACCTGTCGGGGACGTTTGGAAATCCCCGGGCACTTTCCTAAATATCCTTAACTCCGCCCCGACCAGCTCCTCTGTGTCTGAGAGGGTTGAGACATCAAACAGATACTTTTGTCTTCGCAAAGGAGAGTGCAAGAGATCGTCTGCAAGATAAAAAGAAATAATTGCAGTCAGATTCACTTAGAGTATACAGTGTTCAGAGGGGAGAAGGGAGGGTGGAATGGGGGTGTCTCGCATTCTCACAGAGAGGCCAGATCCGCTGGCCTTATTTCTTGTTGTTCACTGGTCACTCAGAACCTGAGCTGAGCCAAACTACAACTGACACATCGTCAAATTAGATAAACCAATCTGGTTATAAACTTCACGGCTGGCATGTTTCAAGGCGATATTGATTTTTTTTTTTTACGTTTCTGTCAGCATAAACGTTTTCGCATTCTCACTTTTAATGTAGGCTCATGCAGATTCTTATATTTGCGTGTCACTTATTTTTTGTTAAGATCTCATGAAGATTCGTGAGGATAGTATAACAAATCTGAGCCCTTGGCATTTTAGAAGCGGTCAGATGAACCACATTTTTGTTCATCACAATCACAATCATTCACATTTTTCTCAAGCCCTATTGCATATGTTTAACAAGCAATTGTAATTATTACTTTCGAGTAGCCTACTGTGGGATCAATAGGCCAGTATCTATGCAAGCCAAAATGCAAACATCCGCAGTTCCTTGAAGCCTACATGCGGAAAGCTCTCTACGACCGATCAAGGCTTCACGCATAAACTTTTAGGGGCCATTTTAGGCTTATTGTTATTGTTATTAATTATGGGACCATGTTTCAATAGTTAAAAGCCTATTCTTACCCAACATTTCAGTGAGGATATTGTTTTCAATCCCATCCTCCATATGCGTCTTTTCAACAAATGTTTGTTTTTGACTCATTTGTAAAGCTCTTCAAGAACATCTGATTCTACCCAATAGTTTGAGGGTAGGATTGGCCCCGTAAAACAAGAGACAATTTAATGATTGTCCCACCCCTACTAATTCATTATTTGTCTGAATGTATCTTCAGAGTATTTAAGTTTTTTTTTTTTTTTTGTGTACAAGTTTTGAGGCATGGTGTCCCGTCAGATGTCGTGGCTGGAGTCCGCAGACACAACGGGACAGAGGCGACTCACTGTAGTCTCGCCTACACTCAGCTGAACAATACACAATTAATGCATTATTCCATGTCGAGGCCAACACATGCACATGATGACCTACTCTAAGAGATACAATATTGAGCAAAACATGATGACACTAAAAAAGCGTTGTTTTTATATTAAATTGAGTAGACACAATTGTTTGGGACTTTTCGTTTAGCCCATTATTTTTCATTAATATTTCAGTGCATGAAAAATATCCTTAAAAAAGCAAACCAAATATGTACTTAATTATGCTATTGCATTTGAGTAATTAATATATACGTAGCCTATGGTCATAACGATTCACATATTATTCCGTTTGTTAAGTCAATGACATTAACCATAAAGGATTCAAAATTACCAAATGCCTTGTTTTAGCAGAACAATTTCACCATGTGTGTTTAAACGTGTTTTAGTCCTCTTAAGTTATGATATGATTCCTCCTAAGTTATGATATGATTCCTAATAAAATGTTATTCGGAATAGATATTCGGATGTGTACGCCAGTTCTCTGCCCCTTGGGAACCCCGCAGAGTTTAATAGTAAAACCAGATTGAAACCTTGTGTTTGTTTCACAAACTTTGCACGTATGGCCTGCATTAGTTGCTTTTTATATGACCTCAAACAAATCGAATACAAGGTCACCAAATAATTAACAGTTCTGAATTCCGCTTTTCCTCATTAAAATATTTCATCCCTTTGTGCCAAAGACAACATTCCCGGTTCGAACGTGCTCGGCCTGACACCGGGTTTGAATTATAGAGCGCATCTCTCAATTAATGAAAATGTGTATAGCCTATAATAATAACGAATAACGTTAAAAGATTAAACTTTTTTTGCTTTGACACAATTTTGGGGGAAAATTACTCTTGTTTATAGAAAGCAGTCTTGTGTGCACTTTCAAAGTCATTCGTCCGAAAATAAAGAGTGATGTGTCCAGTTGGGCCTTCTCGTTTGCATCTGAATCCAAACTATTACAAAACATGGGCTTTCGAAATGTAATCTGTAGGCTGCGTGTGTATCTGTCTCTCTGTGTGTGTGTGTGTGTGTGTGTGTGTGTGTGTGTGTGTGTGTGTGTGTGTGTGTGTGTGTAAGAGACAGAGAGAGAGAGAGCTAGAGAGAGAGAGAGAGAGAGAGAGAGAGAGAGAGAGAGAGAGAGAGAGAGAGAGAGAGAGAGAGAGAGACTGGGGCTGCCGAGGCCAGCGCGCACCATCTGCGTTTTAATGAGTTACTTCTGAGGCCAAAAGTAATTTTCATACATTCGGTTTGTTCTTGTCTGATCTTGCGACTAAAACGAACCTAAGAGACACCCTCTCTTTAATAGATATAATTTACCTTACTAATGGAAATCCTTTATTACACTGTATGCGGGTTAAGAGTTATTTTATTTAAAATCTAAGGTGTCGTTCTTTTGTCCAGCTTTCAATTCAAACGCAATGCACTCACAAACACTGATGCGCAAATACGCGTCGCATTTTGTAGACTAAATGAGGATGAATATCCAAAAGTAAAACGCCGCCTAGTTACATTAAGGTCTGTTCCGTGGTGCAGTTCACCACTCCAGGCTTGTTCCACACTGCGGGCTTTACTGGTGCCGGAGCAGAGCCCACCACTGAGAAGGGAGGACGGAAGAAAAATAATTTTCCACAATTAAAGTGGCGGTCGCACAGGGAGGTGCGCTGTAAAAGTAAGCAACCAAAGACTTCTTAGCGAAGGAAGTGCTCTTTCTTTTTTTCTTCCCGTCGTTTTTGGTGATTTGCCATTGGCTGTGCTGGGTCATTATGGGAGAATAGACAGTGTTTGATATATGACATGAACACTCAATTAGATCACCCAGTTCAAATGCTCCAATCAGCGGCTCGATGCTAAGCAACCCTCGGAGAGTCCAGCGAGGGGTCAGAGCCAGTGACACATCAAATTAAACTCAGATGGGAGAAAGTGAAGCTTGTTCATCAGATCAGTTCGCAGTTTGTCTCTCTGAACTGGAGTTCTTGGTTGTAGCCTACTATACGGGAGGGGAAAGCGAACAATGGTTTGAACATGTCACTTGTGTTTGTCCACCAAAGATTAACTAGCCTTGCTGTTTTTTCTGCGTTCAGTTAGGCTATGTGTTTATCTCGAATCCTTGAACCTTTCCAGTTTCGAAGTTGACTGAGCCAGACACCTGCTCCTAGCACCGGGCCATTCTTTGATAGGCCAAGTCCATGCTTATTAACTAACACATCGCTTGGACAGAGTAATTAATTTTTCACTCAGCACAAATAGTCTTATCAATAAGATATAATTTTCGGGTTACATGTCTTCCTCGTCACAAACCAGATAGGCTACCCACCTACATTTGAACCTCGTCGTAAACTATGGTAAAATAAGTGAACTTATATATTTCAGCCGACATCGTACATTGTAACGTCTCCCCGCGCAGCTAGCTATATGATGGAGATGGCGCACGCGGGGACCCGGGGAAAAGGATTTACTACCTTCATTTAGAGACGGCCTCAATTAGAGTTTTACTGTTGTGTTACCTGGGGGTCAATTTAAGTCCAATATAACTTAATACTTTGCAAAACTGACGTAGTTCTACCGCTCTTAAAAATGTGTCCCAAGGGCACAAAGACACCCGAATGCGGCAACAAAACTTAATGCGTCTCCCAAAAGAAGCGATAAAGTTCGAGTGCATCTATTACGCAGGCCTAACTTTATAGCTGTTGCGATTACGAGATATTTCCTTTACCTTCGCAATTTTACTGTGCAAAATGAATTTTGAACCTCTAAATATGACTAAAATTAAGGCTCCATGCACCGTATCGTGGCCTAATATTGAGAAGATGGTGTAACAATAACACTGTTTAGCTTTCCCGCATAGTCAACAGCTATTCATATGCAGATATGAGAGAAGCCATTTTTATGATAGGGTCACACAAAATGTGACACAAAAAACTATCCATTGCAGATTACAGTGTAAATCAAATAGGCCTACTTCACAACCTTAATTTAATTAATTGTTTGTTGTTGCTGACACCAACCTTTTCCTCTGTCCACAAAACTTGTTATGGTGTTTGCAGACTTGGAGGAGCGGAAAAAACTGGCGTTAAGTCCGAGTCTCTCCGCCGCAGAGTAAGTCCGGTATATAGAAAGCATGTAATCGTGGGGCACAATAGCGTCTTTAAAGTCCTCTCGCGGGTGGCTCAAAACGGGAGAGGATGTGAATATCTCTTTGAGAAACTTGGTTGACCTTTGTCCGTCATGATGGATCCGGGTTCCCTTGTGTCTCCACGGCACAGATGGAGATATGATAGCAGCAGACTGGGAACATGGTACATTCCAAATAATTAAGATGAACAGAAAATATAACGCTAGGGTTCGAAATGCGTCCATGGTGGTAACGTCCCGGAGTTGTCTCGAAGCCTTCTTCCACTACGAAGCCGATTTCAACTGCAACAGCCAAGGATACACGGCGCGTCAGAGCAAGACTTAGGTGCGTTCGCGCTCTCGACTTCTCACAAGAGTGGAGACTACATCACCGGGGAAACACGCCCACTCAGACGCTACAAGTATAGCCCACTTATTGGAGAACTATTCTTCGGTCTTTCTTTGGCCGTTGAAACGGAGGAGACATTCGTTTAGGGCAAAGAGTCAATTCTCAAAGCCACAAGTAACGCAACAGGACCCCAAGTTTAAAGCTACAATAACATGTTGACAAAGGTCATTGGGTCAACTTTAACTGGAGGTCAAGAAAGCAGTCTGATATAAAATCCTGGGTAATGTTAAGTCTACTCGATTAAAACTTGGATGATCACAAAAAAAGTATTGTCCACTTTTTTACAAAAAAAGGAAGCCTATAATAAACAGTTTTAAATATGGAAATCGGTATTAATTTTGAACTAATATTAACTTTGAACTGATCCGAAGAGAAACCTAGACACATAACGTGCCTGACCTTTCGCATTATCAACCGACTAACTGTATGTCAGGGTAGCAACATAAATATATTTTAAAGCCATGAGGTCAAATATGTCCAATAAGCTGCACTAAGAGAACGTCTCCATTCCTTTGGTAGAGCTCTCTCTGTTCAGGATTCTGCAGGAACTTTAATTCTGGGAACTGACAAAAGTATCTCTTTTTGTAAAACTTTACTGCTCTCTACTGGTGGTGATGCACACTGCAAGTAAGGCAACTGCTCATGTAATAACACCGTCGGTCTAATATAAGTATAAGGCCTCCCAAGTCCGTTGCAAATTGACTGTAATAATTTTGTCCTGACAATCTAATTAGATTTGTGTCTCAGAGCTGCATGCACAAACTGGTCACGGAGACAACACAGTCCGCCAGGAACCAAGAAAAGTACAATTATCTAAATCATCTAGATTGATTACCAATGGAAGGTCATGTCTGATTTTCTAATATTGGACTAGTAAAATAGTTATTCATGTCTTGTATCAATGCTCAAAATGTAATATTTCTCATAATCAAGTGAAATTAGACATCCATCTGCATGACACTTATTGGCGATGGTAAATGCATACCATGCATACACCATCCTATGCGTTCCTCGATGGATGGCTTTTTTCAAGAATAAGTAATTTCAGTCTATTTCAGACTATGTCCGACACAGCTTCTGAAATTGAATGAATGCATAGTGAACGTGTCAACGAAAAGCTGGCAACTAAAGAACTTTGAAACATTTTAAACGTTATTGAATTGCAGGAGCTGTGGTTCAAGACATCAGCTGCCAGTAGGTTACAAAAAAAAAAATAGAACAACGTGAGTAAAAACAAAAATGTATGATGTGTTGATGATTTTGCAAGGACCACAATCTGCCATCTCAAATGTCAAAATGTAGGCTTCAGTACTGTATTAAGTTTGCCCTACAAACTCACAAAAAAGAAAGAACCTCTTATTTACTGACTTGTGATAAGGATAAATCAATGACAACCAACTGGCCAAGACACAAAATGCAAGCCAGTTTGAAGGCTATCCCAGACCCTTACAAGCAACGTCAAGAACAAAGTTCAAGGTAGTCCAGAGTTAACACCCCTCTATTGACCAATGAAGTTACAAAGCATATTTTTAGCCTTGTTCATTTTCCACATCGTTTCATTGTAAAGATGCATATAATCAAATGTGTGGGTGCTCCACCAGCTGTCCCTGTATTGTATGATGGTAGAGGATTTGTCCAACAGAGGGCAGCAGAGTTCATGCTCCAGGAGGTTGGTGGACCCGAGAAGAGACATATAGTGACTATCTTTATTTTAACTTGGGTCTTCCCAACAGTCAGCTTCAATTATGGGATGCCAACTCAATGCTTCACACATACAGATCAAATGTTTACAGCTCATTGAAATAATGCTTCATTCCTCCTGAAAAAAATTATGTATACGTCAATGACATTATTATGTATACTTGCATGTATTTGGTATGTCACAGAATAAAGCAAAGAAGCTGTGACAAGAGATTAAATATTGCTCATTCTACAAATATATTATAAAAAGTCCTGGACACACTTATTGTTACCCCTTAGAAAAGAGGATTAATTTTCTGAACCAATTTCTGTAATTAGTATCACACGTCTCCAATCTTGTCATCTGTCATTTTGCCTAACTGAAAGGAGGAAAATAGTCACTGTGCCATTTGGTGTCCTTATGCACCACACTGGACATGGAGCAGGGACAGCAAAGGAGAGTTGTCTGAGGAGACCAGAAAGAAAATAATAAACAAACATCGTACAAGTTAAATCGACAATGCATATTTACAAAGCACAATCCTTCTGGGAGAATGTCCTTTACACAGATGAGTCAAAACTAGAGTACTAGTACTTGTATTGTTTACAATATTATGTTGGAAAACAAAATCAAAATCAATGTCTGATTTCTATTGACGAATAAACAATGGGGGATGCCAACAACTTTAGTCAGTTCCAAGTTATTACATGAAATTGTGCAGTCTTCGTTTTTTGGGAGGTGTATCAACAAAGTTGAGCACGTCTGTGCATATGGCCTGGTCGATCTAAAACGGTCAAGTGTGCAGTTTTTGCAGTGTACAGTTTCTTATTTTATTATTATTTTTTATTATTTATTATTTTTTTGGGGTGGGGGGGTTGTTGGGAGGGGGGGGCACTATTTGGACATTTATCTCCATGTTATGTTGAGTCTACACAACTGCGTCACGTCGTCTACGTCAGACAAACGCTAGGATGCAAACCATGAGTCGACAACCAGAAAGAGGCGTATGTCCTAATAAACATGCCTACGTTATGTAACACTTTTAACGCCTCGTAGTCATATTGTAGCATTCGTTGTTCATTGGTGTGTGTATAATACGAGCCACATCCTTGTCCAATCATGTGTGTTCGTCCTGGGCACTTGAACAGCTACCCAACACAGGCTCGCACTGGCTCACCAGTCAGAACCGCCAAGCACGCAGAGGATAACGGACCCTTTGTGCTTCACTCATAGCGCGCATCCTTAGCGACTGGAGAAATTGGCACGCAACATCCAGGCAAGTATGTTATTTTGAAAGAAACAGTCTGATGACATTGTTTTGATGTTTGAAAGACAGAACTGTTACAAATGTTTTTATTGATATGACGTTTGAATTATTCAAAACAGAGATTGCATGTGTACTCTTCACAAAAATGAACAAAATATTGTATTTATTTGTCTGTAGTGCATAAAAATATAAATATAGGAATAAGATGATAATACTATGGTCTGTGATGTTAGGGTAGACTGTTTGTTTGGATGCTGCGTAGGCTAGCCAACGAGGTGGGGCAGGTTGACAGGCAGGGAGCTGAAGTTTAAAGACGGCTGATTTCAGCACCATGAGGCTTTGGACAGCGACACAGATTTCATGCAGTAGTTTTACAACAATCTTGACGACTGTTTCCATTGTTCTCGAATGCAAAATAGGACAGCTACAGCAGAGCGGGTTGAGTATCTCAGACAACATGCCTCTGCTGGGAGCTGTCACGAGCAGATGTGGAGGATTAAAAGGCGACGCAAAAACAATAACATCGCTGGGTAGAGCTTCACCATGCAGAGGTGTTGTCAAAACGTTAGAGGAAATCAGTCTGCTGTTGCAATAGTTTGTCGGGTAAAAGGACATAGGAGCACATTTTTGCAAAGCTTTTGTACTAATAGCCCATATTTTGATTAAAAAAACATATGTTGCACATCATCATTTATGCCTTGGCCTCCCCCAAGTGGCATCCTGAGGTTGTCCCTAAAATCCCAGAAGCTCAGATCTGGTGCTGAATAACAACTGCTGTGTTGTATAGCTGTACGAACACACATACACACACAATCACCCATGAAACTTTCAAATGCCAACTCTTATCCACAGTTAAAGTATTGCTTTGAATAAGTTATGATGTTACAATAACAGGGATTGCATAACCTTCTAAAGTGCAGGCACAAGCCATGCACTCAAAAGCAACACACATTGCACACATACACAACACACATACACACAAGGCACACAACTAATACGCACAAGGCACGCAACATATACACACAGCTTACAGACCATGCACACACAACACACACACAACATACAGAACATACACGCGCACACACGCCTCCATTTGGGGAATCAATTAGACTACAGTTGCTTTGTTATCATAAACTTGGAAAACTATAAGAGTTATTCATATTTAAACAGACAAGACTGTATGTTTACATGATTTGCCATGGCAAAATGGTATCAAATGGACCTCCAGATCCAAGTATGTGCTGTGTATCAGGCTCAGGGTGCTGGTCTACAGACTGACTGTGGTTCTAATTGGTCTGAGCCGTTCTGGAGGATCTTTCCTCTGTTGCTAAGCCTGTTGCTAGGGCATGGGCTGATATCTCAGCTCTGCCTAATCAGATTCAGCTTTGTGTGCCAGCTTGCCAGGGAGGTGGGCATAGACGTGCAGGGTGCAGGACGGTGAACCACAGAGTGGGATGCCACTGTGGGCATATTACCCACGGATGGCTTAAAGATTGGTGCTATTTGTATGAAATCTAATCAAATATTATTTGTAAAGTCCTTACAATGTCACAGAGGGCTTCACATACGCCCATAGAACTGCACCCTGGTGTATCTAGATGTCGACTTTGGTACACAACCTTATTTCAGGTCTATACTTACTGTGGCCTCAAGCCTTGCTTTTGGGTCTGGTGGTGGCTAGAATAACTCTGCTTGGATTGGGATGTCCCTGGGAAATTGCCGTGGTAGCTTGGGTGACGATGCCAGCTTGCTGAGAGACAGGAGGATATGGAAGACATTGTTTACCCAACATCCCCGGGGTTCCTGTCAGAGACCCAGAAGGAGTATCTGGCCTAGCGAAGAAGGGGAGGAAGAGGAGGAGGAAGAAGAGGAGGAGGGATGCATCAGAGCGGAGGCATTACAGACCAGGGGGTTACTTACGTCATTTTCGAAGTGGTGGTGGGGGGAAGAGGGGCGGGGGTTGGGGTCGAACACGTAAGCACTTACGTAACCATTCTTCTTCAACTACCAGAGGTAGTAGAAAGATTGCATAAAAATCCTCTGAATTATTTAGCCATCGAACAGCAATTAAAAAGTCCTGTACAAGTATGTAAGAAACTCAAGCATTCACAACAGAAGTTTGTCTCATGTCCATCAGTCTGTTTATCTGAGTTCTTTGGCATTTGAAGTACTGTTTCTATGTTGTATAACTACTATCTGGTATTAAACTTGTCATTTGGTGTACTACTTTAACCATATGGGATTAGTGACCAGGGATTCACTTTGAAATCCTCTGAGTATTGGGTGTCAGTATAGAGATAGAGTCGCATCGTTCAAGACATTTTTGACTTTTCAAGACAATTATTTCCATATTTGTTTTTAAATGTATCCTGTAGGCTGCCACTGCTTCATGTCGTATTAGTTCTTCAGAAATTTCAGAACTTAATTTACTTTACTTATTTGTCAGTCGCTGCGAGGTCTTGTTAGGATCCGTCGGCAGCAGCGCCATCTGTGCCAAGGTGGCGCGAGGTCGGCTGGCATTAGTGGTGCAATGATTTTGGACAAAGT
The DNA here is from genome assembly GCF_054491055.1 of Hypomesus nipponensis. Taxonomy (NCBI): domain Eukaryota; kingdom Metazoa; phylum Chordata; class Actinopteri; order Osmeriformes; family Osmeridae; genus Hypomesus; species Hypomesus nipponensis. Next base: position 13,562,372 of record NC_140362.1, read on the forward strand.
TCCCCTTGTTAGTGAAGTCTCCAGCGCCACGTCAGGATGCCGCGCAGAAATACCTCTCATGTTTCCTCTCCCTACTTACATCTTTAGGGGGAAACGCAGCGTGAAGCACAATGGGACCATTCCAGGAGTATGAGGTGAGTAATATAGGACTATTTAGGAAAAAAGTTGTTTCGATTATTTGAATTTTATGGCAAAACGTTCTTTCTTGCATTGTTGCATAGTCGGCGTGTCCACAGTAGAGAAACAGGGTTTTCATTCATATTTTACCCATCGCAGCAGTGACAGAAATCCGGGGAATACTTTTAAAATAGGCTGTATTTTATATTCCCAATTAATGAAGGCTATTATAAAGTACAATGGTGCACCGATTTGACCGTTTCTCCTCGACGTAATGCAGTTGTGATTTATTATTAACAAAAATGTTCCCAGGAAAAGAAGTTTCCGGAGAAGGGCAGCCCCCGCAGCCGCATACCCCGCTTAGTGCTTCTTCCTGGACGGGCCAAGGACAAAGACTCACCCCTCTCCGACTCTCCTGTCTCCGAAGAGGAGGGGAAAGAGTGCGACGTCAGTTCCGACCACTCCAAACGGACCATCAGCACCAATAGCTTCTGCTCAGGTGGGCAAGCCAGTTATTCCCACAACCCTCGATAAGATTTGTAGCTTAAAATCAAGAGATAATAATTTTGTCAGTTCCCACATTGTCACATCCTGCTTGGAAATCCACTTTAATTACATCGTACTATTGGATCATGTGTGGACCAAAGGGAATGCCTGTAAAAAAATAATAATCCATATTTAATCCCCATCCTTACACAATAAGCAGTCAAATCGACCATCACAAATCATTTGATACTATTTTGCCAAAGCAAATGATGTAAACATTCAGTCTTGTCTGTTTAAATTTGAATAACTCATATTTATAGTTTTCCAAGTTTATGACAACAAAGCAACTAGTCTATCCGAGGCATAAAACAAATCACACAACCATCAATTTTTAAGCAAAGCCTTGCTTACTTGTTTTAGTGTACGAGCCCTGTATTTGTGAGTGTAGAATGAGAGAGACAGTGATACAGAGTGCATGCACATGTGGTCAATGTCAACATGTAATCACCCTCAGTTCACCCTTATCTGCTCATACAATAACAAGTGTTGTCTGTGAACCTTGAGCTCTGTCTGCCTGCTGTGTTCCCTTGCTTGCGCGCGCACCTGCTGTTTACCGGTCTGCATAGATGACACCGGCTGCCCCACTAGTCAGTCTGTGTCCCCCTCCAAAACTCCGCCAGGCTCTGACCACAGCCCCCAAGGCACCCCGCCCCCCCCTGAGCGCAGGAACAAGGTGAAGAGGGTGAGGGTGATGGCGGAGTGGATCCCAGAGGACAACCCCCCACCCAGGCACAAGAGGGAGCAGAGACCACGCACATTGACCAGGGGTAAGTACACTGTGGGTTAGCACATTAACCAGGGTTAGCACATTGAACATGGTTAGCACATTGACCAGGGGTAAGTACACTGTGAGTTAGCACATTAACCAGGGTTAGCACATTGAACATGGTTAGCACATTGACCAGGGGTAAGTACATTGTGGGTTAGCACATTAACCAGGGTTAGCACATTGCCTGGAGTTGACACACCATTTGGTTGTGCCCCTTTCTGCAGTTATCTTTTTTTGCTCTTCAGCCATCTTTAACTAAGTGAAAACCAGTAAACAGGCTCTGCCTGTGAATAGAATCCCTGAGTAAAAAAAAGGTAGACCATTCTTGTGTTAGAAACTCATTTGTGCTTTTGCTCAGGTCTGATTTAGTCATTAGTGGACAATCATAAAACAGCTTGTTGGTTTGTTTGTGTGTGACTTTAAGCGTGTCAGCATGCGTGTGAGTTTAAGTGTTGTGAGTTAGAGCGCAAGTTAAAACGTGTTAGTGTGTGTTTAAGTGTGTGACTGTGTGTTCTGAGCCGTCAGCAGTCAGCAGCGTCATGCATGGCTAAACAGCCTGTGGTTGATGAACAGCCACTCACACAGTATAGGGATGAACACGGAGAGAGAGAGAGAGAGAGAGAGAGAGAGAGAGAGAGAGAGAGAGAGAGAGAGAGAGAGAGAGAGAGAGAGAGAGAGAGAGAGAGAGAGAGAGAGAGAGAGAGAGAGAGAGAGAGAGAGAGAGAGAGAGAGAGAGAGAGAGAGAGAGAGAGAGAGAGAGAGAGAGAGAGAGAGAGAGAGAGAGAGAGAGAGAGAGAGAAGCACTGTAGAGACAAGCAGTCTGGACACCTGTTCTATGTGAACATAGAGTCCTAGCTCTAATCTCACACCAGAGACAACAGTTGGTCTCATTTCCTGCTCTTCCCTGGCACCCCTCGCCCAGTCCCACTCAAATCTCTACAGAGACATGCTGATTGGTTGACAAGTAGGTACCTGGAGTTTGTCAATTAGACTGATTGGCAGGCAGGGGTGTTCTTCTCTGATTGGCTGTGTCGGTCAGCTCTAATATGATACTCATCCAGCCACTCATAATCAGTTTAATGAGTCACTGTTGTTTGTAAATCACAAAGCACAACGAAGCACACCAGAATATATTGGAAATATAATGGTTTTATCAAAAGGGAAACGTTGCTACTCAGGTAGGTTTTGGCCGTGTCACGAACGTGACCCCTTTTGCATGCTGCTTTTTTTGGCATTTGGTTTTTCAGTAGAAGGACATTTTGAAAGTGATTGAAGAGGGAGGGAGAAACTAAAGGGATTAAATTGTTCAGTGGGAAAAGAAGGGAGGGTTTGAGAGGGCATGTTTATCTGGTCGTTGCTTGTCATTAGTGAGTGAGGTCAGACTGTTCGAGCGCTGTAACGCGATCTGAACGCTGCGACACAGTCTCTCTTTCACACACAGTCTTAACTAGACAGGGCTAGATGGAGGAGGTAGTCGGTGTTCTCCTGGTTTAGACAGCAGGGACGCGATGACTGGGAATACAAACATATTTTACAGGGGCTGCCCCATGTGTGGTCATGCTGATCGTAAGTCTGTCTGTGTGTGTGTGTGACTGAGAGGGAAGACGATTGTTGACTCACGTGTGTGTGTGTGTGTGTTACAGGCAGCGAGGCGGACTTCAGCTCTTCCAGCAGCGCAGGCAGCTTGAAGGCCAGGGAGCTCCAAGGTTCACACTCCACAGGGAGAAAGATCTCCTCGCGCAGGTGTTCACACACACACACACACACTATTTTCAGTGTCCTTATTGTACAGCACCTTGTGTTCCTGGTTTTGAAAGATGCTTTATAAATACAATTTACTTACTTTTTACACACACGCACACCTGGACAGGTTCCTCCACACTCACTCACACACGCACACACACACATGCACACCTGGGCAGGTTCCTCCACACAGGACACGCACCTGGAGAGTGCACATATTCTTACAACGTCACCATGCTCCTATCTCTGCTCCCATCTCTAATATCTCTGTCTCCTGTAGCCGTGGCACCCACATCAGAAGCCTCCCGGTGTTCAAACCGGCTGGGATCACCACAGCCAATCGGGATGCAGAGCTTTACGCCCCCTACAGGACCCCCCCTAAAGCCCCCCCCTCCTCCACAAACAGCAGCAGCAACTCCAGCCCCACGTCCAGGTAGACACACACACACACGCACAGATCTACTCCCACACACACACACGCACATGTGGGTCAAGGACATAATGGTTGAGGGGTGGATAGGTATGAGTGAGATTAGGCTTTGTGCCGAGACGGTTTTATCATTTCCCGCTTCTCTACGGAGAGACAGGGATTATATAGTTCATGTTTGGGTTATGCTGAGATTAAAAGGATTTGATTTACAAATGTCTGCTTTTAGTACTCAGAAAAAAATGCCTTGTGTTAGTGCAGCTGAGTCATTCATGAATTAGAACAGGAAGCTGTGTCCATGTATGTGGTGTGGGAGGGGGATTGTTGGACGCCATGAATATTTGATCATGTCTGGATGCCTGACTGGCTCACCCCAGCATTTTGGAGCTGGCGTTTCATCTATCTGTAACCGTCCTGCTGTCTCAAGTGGCAGATTTCAGAGGGTTAGTGTGTTGCTATGGCTGCTAGCAACCACAGCACTCAGCCTTGTCCTTCCAAACAAGAGCTACCAACACCCGCTCATCTCAGCCCAAGGCCTATTTCACTTTCCGTCAGCATCGCGTATGCATACAAATCTGCATAACTGCGCACTCATTTTTTTTTCCTCTTGTTGCAGGGTCGTTTTTGAGTATAGAACAAAAAACATTTTGTTCATTCTCTCTCTTTCTCTGTCTGTCTCTCTCTCTCTCTCTGTCTCTCTCTTCCACCCGGTGGGGTGTCACGTGATGCGGTGGGTCTCTGCCTGCTGCTGCCTGTTCTATTTCTGTCAGACGCAGAGCAGGCTTCAAAGCTGAGTCCCAGGTTGCTAGCATGTAGCGTTTTTCAGTGAGGCTGGCTGAAAGAACAGGATGCTCTGCATATGAGCCAGATCCTCTCTCGCTCGCTCTCATCTCTCTTATCTCTCGTACAAAGATGCACCTCATCAAACCGTTTAGAAATGTGATCATAGGCCGATCACTGCTTAACTTTCTTGAACGGCTGGTGTTCAACCGAGGGCCAATCTTGAAAAGATCTATTGGAGGCTATTGATTGTGAAATGGTCTTGGGTAAGACTGATCCAAGCAGAGACATGTTTAAGCTTCTTCCAAATAATTGTGGTCCTTTACCCAACCATCTTTGGCAAGGCGAAACAACTTGATATTGACTTAAGGCTGCTGCATCAACCCACAGGCTATTAATCCTCTGAGGGGAAAAAAAAACACACATTCACTTAGCAGCTGCCTCCCTAGAGCACTTCGGTCAAACGACCCAAATGATTTAGGCCTCCTCTTGTATGAAAGCGCGTTAGGAGTTTTGCACTGAGCTGGCCTCCTCCCCCATCCCTACATTTTGGGCCTGTTCATCGAGAATGTGTCTCTGATTCATGTCCCCCCCCCCCTACGCACACACACGCACACAATTCGTCTGAGCGTTAAAATGGTGGCGTACTTCTGTGCCCCCTCCAGGAGAGTGAGCCTGGGGAGGTACCAGTCCTGTGGAGACAACCACGGCATCCGGCCCCCGCACCCCGAGCAGTACCTCACCCCCCTGCAGCAGAAGGAGGTGGCCATCAGGCACCTGAAGGGCAAGCTGAGGGAGTCCGAGAATGTTGTCCATGACAGGTACCAGAGCTGGGGCAGGGACGGTGGCTGTCACCCATGTTCACTTGATCTCGTCTCCCAAGTAGGCTACATATAAGACTGTACTCATATTTGATCGATGCTAAAAATACAATTGACCCCAATTGTAGTAACATTTAGCTGGTGGCTAAAATAGTTCAGACGAAAGGAAACCCAATGTCCCCTCACAGTGTTATCTGATCTGTCGCATTCTCTCTCTTTCAGGGATATTGAGGTTGAGGAGCTGAAGGGTCAACTGGGCCGGATGCGGGAGGACTGGATCGAGGAGGAGTGCCACCGCGTGGAGGCGCAGCTGTCTCTGAAGGAGGCTCGCAAGGAGATCAAGCAGCTGCGCCAGGTGGTGGAGACCATGAAGGGCAGCCTGATGGAGAAGGACAAGGGCATCCACAAGTACTTCATCGACATCAACATCCAGAACCGCAAGCTGGAGTCGCTGCTTCACAGCATGGAGCTGGCCCAGAGCGGATCCACCTTTCAGGTGGAGCCCACCCTGGACTTCCTCGGTGACGACTCCCCCGGCAGCCGGTCCTCCAGCCCAGGGCACCAGCAGGGGCAGAAGGTGGCTGGGGTTCTGGAGGCCGGGCCCGGGGACCTGGAGGACCAGGCTGCAGAGGTGATGGCGGACAGCGGGCTACTGGTGAACGATGAGCTAGCCAGCCGTACAGACATCCTGGAACACGTCCTGATGTCCACCGCCATGGAGACCAGCCAGGATGGCAGTGAGAAGCTAGGGGAGGGGCCTGGGACAGGTCTGGATCCAGGCGTGTCCACACTGTTGCTGCACAGTAGAGTGGAGGATGAGGTGGAGGGCAAGACCACATCTGCCCCTTGTGGCTCCAGCTCCCCTGCTCCGTCCAAGGTCGTCCCACTGGAGAAGGGCATTCAGACAGAAGTTGTGACCATCCCTCCAGACCTGCAGGCTCTCCTGCTGCAGCTGCTGAAGCGCCATGGGGGATCTGTGGAAGACGCCCTGCTCCCAGTCTACAGCTGCCTCCTGGGGAGTCCTGCTCCCACTCCTGCCCTTGGCTCCACATCTGGATCCGCCCTTGCCCCTGTCCCAGGGCCTCTACCCATTCCTGCCTCTGCTAAGCTGGCTGCCTCTCTCCCCAGCCCCAGCCCGCTCCCTCCTGCTCCCCAAGAAAGCCCAGCCACCATCTTTGACTCCGGGCTGTGCCAGAGCCAAGAGCCAAAAGAAGCCCCTGAGGTCCTAGAGCCCTCCATGTTTATGCAGGAGCTGGACTTCACTGTGAGCACGGGGGAGGAGTCCTGCCTGGAGCCAGGAATGGAGGTGGTCAGCAAAAGCTACTGGAGCAGCAGCTTCATAGTTGACCTTGTTGCCGTGGCGGCGCCCGTGTTGCCCACGGTGGCTTGGCTGTACTCGCGCCATGGCATCGACGGCCGCACTCCCGTCTACAACATTGCCTCGCTCATCCGTGGCTGCTGCATCATGGGATTGCACTCCCTCCGGCATGTCAGTCGTGGCGCAGATGTGTAGCCCCTCCCCCCTCCTCAAGGCTTTAGGATCTTTATTCTAGTTCATGGTCATGTAGGTCTATTGTAAATTGGCTTACCACCACTGTGTATAAGGGACCCCTGTCCTAGACCAGCTGCCCCCCACTCCACCCCCTCCCAACACACCACAGCACTTCAGCATTGCTAGACCACACTTTTGTTTGTGTCTGTGGGAATTTAGATTTTCTACACGTAAACATGGAACTAGATTTATTTTGGGATCCACGCGTTGTTTTTGCACTGTATAGATGCCATGAGTTTAGGCGTGTTTAAAGGGATTATTCATGAATTTTATTTATTTTTTCTTTGGTTTTGTTTTGCTGAATTGTGGGTGTAAATGCTAATCATCTAGGTAGGTGGTTACATTTCATTGTTGTCCTATGCTGGTGTCATGTACCACTTTGTAAACGTCAGCCATGTTCTGAAAGTACTGGGATGTTCGAGAGATTGAGGATATTTCTGTTAAGGTGAATGTGTTGAGAAAGGGTTTCTACGAGTTTGAGAGTTTATAACGGTCATTGTGCTTCCTGTTCCTCAAAGAAAAACAAAAACAAAAATCAAAAAAATACACCTCAGCCAAAGCTTTAACGTTTGTTCACTTGTTGACGTTTAGTAAATTATGTATTTTCCTCCCTGGGAATAGAGCTTTTTACATGTCCGTGTGTCGACTTGCTCATAGGCATATGCTTCAAAAAGCTGACACTTGTAATGTGCCTGAGCTATGTGCAATACTGTTGGTTTACATCAAATGTCCTGTTATATTTATTATTAAAGCATGAAAAGATAACCCCAGTCAGGTGTCTGGCTCTACTTGGTTGTTTCTGCTGTGATTGGCCCTTAGGTTCAGCAGTGAGATGATTCTTGTTCCTGGAACAGCCCCCTCCACTCAGAAGGATGTTTCTGGACAATTGGAGGCCAATGTGTTTCTATGTTTTGGGCGTAAGTTCTTGTAAACATTGGCCCCAAGTGTTCTTGGACACAACCCAATAACACCCCCCCACACACACACACACACACACATCTTAATCTCTGGCAGTCCATTAATCTCAGATTATGGGGCATGTATAATTGCTGGGGCTGCCAGTCCATACAAGCGAGGGTGAGCTGTGTAATCACAACGGTTCACTGCTCCTGCTCGGAACCCAAATTCCTTGCGACCTGCCTACGTTCACTTGCAAACCTAATGGCGGATGTACCTCAGCTCTTAGAGAAACAAGCTCTCATGAATAAGAGATCCCCCTCCCAACACACACACATTCCTGAGAGGGTGTATTCTCCTGACGTCTTATATAAAGGCTTGCACGGTCTGCCTTGGACAGGGCTGACAGCCTGTGCTTTCGATCCCTCTCCGCCCGATGCATGGAGCCCACTGTACCAGCTCTCCTCGGGCCACCTGGGACTCCTCCTGGGCTGGGGAGTTGGGGAGGAGGACAGAGCCGGACTCTCAGTAGGGCTGGGCACTTTGCTCTTGTGTTATTCCGTGACGTGACGTAACGTGTCGTTTTCATCAGAGAATTAGGAAGAAGCCAGGGAACTGACTGCTACCATGCCAAGAAGAGGGCAGGGAGCTCTACCGTGCCAAGTAAGGCGCCCCCCTACCCCCTTCCCCCTCCTTTGCCACCATATGGAGGGGATGCTGGGTTGCATAACTTTAACCCCAGTTTTGCTCACTGTACTGGTGGATGGATGAAGATGGGCAGCTGCTGTAATCTCTGCTGGCCGGTTGGCTGACTGACTGGCTGAGGAGTGGAAGTGGATGGAGGATGAGAGGGGTTGTGGGATGAGAAAAGGAGAGGGGGGGGGTGGGTCAAATGAGAGGGTGAGTGACGGAGGATGAGCTCATAACCGGATGTCCATCGGACTGCGAAGCCCTGCAGTGTCACACCGATACCGCTACTATTCCTCTCACACGCAGCATGATCTCATTTCGAAAACGGAAGAAAACAAAACCAGTTAAAACCGGCTGTAACAGAGCTGATAATCTGTCTGAGAGGACTGAGCTGGTTCCCCTCTCCCAAACCTCCACTGGGGGGGGGGGGGGGGGGGGTCATGCTGCGTGGCAGGCATGGGCGTACTCGTAGACAGATGGTGATGTTACGTGATGGGTTATGAGAAGAGCAAGCATACAGGAAAGTCTGACCTTGTGACTGAGAGGGTGGTTGACCTTGGGGGTCATAGGTGACATCAATATAAATTGATGGTCAAGGTCACATGGCTTATTGGTGTATTTGTTAGACTTGTGTTCTCTGAAAACAAGAGGACTACATGATTTGAATAGAATATGGGTTAGATTAGAGGACTCTCTAATGCACTATTGCATTGTTGTGTCTCGGCATACTGACATTGAAAGCACAAAATTCTTTTTCATAGACTCGACCACATAGACAATAGGTAATGTTCTAATAATCATCAAAGTACTTTGGAATTTCCCTGCGCTCTATTAATATGGGTAAATTATGCTGGATATGTGTTTGATCAAGACAAAAGAGAAATTCATGATTCATCCAAAGAGAAAAGGGATCCAGAGAATTTTTATTGAAAATGAATAATGTGCAAAAAATTAAACAATATTTATTGACAAAGAAAAAATGACATCATGCACATTTCTAAGCATCATAGCTCATTTAAAAAACAAGTGAACCCAAACTTGACATAAAATAGGACAGTATTGCCATTAACCAAATCTCTTTGTGAAGTTATTTCACCAATTCATGCATTGGCCTTAATATATGAAATGCTCAGATGAAAGCGTCCCACAATTTGGAACAATGAGTGATTCCTTCAGCAAAATATCTCCAAATTTACATAAGCATCCTTTAACATCCATCTTTGTAACATTCAGAACAAATGTCGTCTCACCCCCACAGAGCTGTTAGGAGGTCAGAGTCTAATTACAATGTCATCTTCACCACCCAACAGGTCTGCTTAACATCTACCATACAGGCTCTATTCAAACATATGAACTGCTCTCACAGCATCTCATCTGCATAAGATGATTGCCTAATGTTGCCATGACAACTAGACATCTCTGTTGGAGACTCTATGAAAGTGCTCTCTATTCTCTGGGGTTCCTCTCCTCTCATCCCCTTCTCTTCCCCTCTCCCCAGGTATCCAGAAACCTTCCACTGCATTCAAAAACCGTCGTTATACTAATGCTTGACAGGTTGCGTGTCGGTTCTGGTCCTCGTCTCATCACAGCAGTGATCAGAGACCCCTCGGAGGTCCCGACTGTGGGGCTGTGTATCCAGGGGCTCCTCAGGGGGTCATCAGAGGTCACGAGAGGAGTACTCCATCCTGGCATCTCGCCCATGGCTCAGACCAGAGCTGTAATTGGCTCCCCTTATCTCTCTGTACTCTGAGCTTACCAATGGGGGGCACATAAATGAGAGCATGTGTGTGTGTGTGCTACATTATGTCTAAGAAACAAAACCATTGAACTGACTGAATGGCTCCATATCCTTAACAAGAGTCTGCAGTATTTTGGTGTATTAAAAAGCAGGGATAGTTTGATGACACGGAAGAAAAAGGATGGAATCGGGTGCGTCACCAGCCACAAGGTTACCATAGGAACCCGTAACTAACTCTTTGCAAGGCTGAACTTTATTGTCAGAACCCTGGGATTGGTTGAATGTCACATGTTCAGAATCTCCCCCTGCCTTTCCTCTGAGCACTCAGAGCATCTGAGTATTCAGGGCAGGGCTGTAGAGGATATCACGCAACAGCACTGAGAACACGTGTTTTTAACCAATAAAATGAACGTTTAAATAAAAAGCACAACGATCAAGCACAAAAAAAGGGATGTCACGGATTTTTCCACTGAAATATATTCTGAATTAAATGACCCTCTTTTTGTATTCTAGCAGACAAATAAGACAGATCGCACCTCCTCCAGTCCACCAGCTCCATACAGCGGGCTTAAGTATATTTATACGTCATCCTGGGAAGCAAAAATGTCAACAGTTCTTTGTATTCTAGATCTAGCGTCTACTTACAGAAATGTGAGCCTAGCCTGAGTGACAGATGAGGGGGAGGGGGGCTCTAACTACTTCAGCTTCTGCTGACGGTGACCAGAGGGGAGAGGCCAGCCTCCAGGGCCTGCGCTTTCAATGTTGTGCCCATGGGGGGGGGGGGGGGGGGTCAGGGTAACCAGGGGCCAGTGAGGCCCCGCAGTCCCAAGTGTGGTTACCCCTGCAATGCACAGCCTCGCTGATGCCCTTGGTTGCTGGTACTGTTCAAGGTGAATGACAGTCGAGGATCGATGACGACGACGATGAAGATCCCGTTTCGAGGAGGGGGAAGGTGGCGGCAGGTATTACATGTTCAGTGTTTGTGACTCCCTTTGTGTTAGGACAGCTTGACGGCCATCTTCTGCTCCTTCCTCATCATCCTCTGAGCGTCCTTCTCCATCTTCTTCCTCTGCTGCTCCAGGGAACGCTTCTCCCTGTCTGCCAGCTTCTGTTGCCTAAGGAAGGGGGGGGGGGGGGTCGAGAGAGAGAGAGAGAGAGAGAGAGAGAGAGAGAGAGAGAGAGAGAGGGACACAGAATGAAAGGTTGACAGGGATAGAGCTTTCAGCGCTGCACAGTGCTGCAGGCTCTAAAACCTCCTCACTGGATTGTTCTAAACCTCAAACCTGCAGGCTCTCACTCGTCGGCTATCTGAATGTCTATCCCCGTGAATAATACAACAACCGGAAGACACATGCTGGGCCGGTATCGTAATGCAATAGTAAACAAAGCCAACGCCTACACGTCATGTCATCAAAGTCAGTGAACACACTGCCATCTGCTGGACACCCAGCGCACTACCAATCCATGTTAACCAGCAGGGTGAAGGGGGTACATGGAGCACGGTGTCCAGGTCCAGTACCTGAGGACCTCCTCAGCCTCCCAGGCTGCGTCTGACTCCTCCTCCCAGGCGCTGGGGTCCTCCTGCCAGGCGTCCATGTCCCCCAGCTCAGACTGGTGGCCCGGCGCGGGACATGAGAAGAGGACAGGAGGCAACGTCAGGACATTCACAAACCCGTTTTTTCACACTGCCGCATGAGGCAAAGTCGCCGTTCGTGGCTGTTCACGGCCTTAGCTTAGGCTCAAATGCAATGGTGTACTCAGGGATACTCAGGGATGCATACTGATTGATTATCAAATGTTGAACAGTTTCGTATCGGTTCAGACGTATCGGTTGAGGAACTTATTGACGGTGTCCTCAGCATCCAGAATGGGCCGCATTGTTCGTGATGTGGTGCTCAAGTCTAGCCTAACGTGGGGGGGGGAGGCGACGACTCACCGAGGGCTGGATGAAGGAGGTGTCCTGAGTGGCCGCCAGGCGGCTGGAGAAGCCCCCTGGACCGTCAGGAGCCAGGTAGGTCAGAGGCTCCCTCTTCTTCAGCACGATCTGGGGGAGGAAGGATCACGGAGGAAAGAGAGGGAGAGAGCGAAGTTGAAAGCGGATTGGATTTGTCCTGACTGTTGCGAAGACACTGTAAAAAGGTTATGGTTTCACACCAATTTGTGATTCTGTAAGGTCTTCGTAGAGTCACCGATTGGGCTGTTCTCTTCCGGACAACCGTTTCCGTGCGTTTACCCCGAGTTCGTGGACCACATCCGTGACGCTGACAATACCGACTAATTTACCTTTTGTGTTTTCCTGATGGTGGGGGTCATGTCTTTAAAGTAGTCTGGCTCCTCCTCCTCCTGGTCGGGTGAGGGTGGAGCTGCGTTGCCGTTCCCGCCCTCGATCTTGATGCTGGTGGGCCCATCCTCGTCCCATGAGCTCCACTCCTCTATTTCCGGCTGTACAGGGGCACGGAGGGAGGTCAAAATGTACACATCAAACCACCATCTGTCTCTGGATTATTATTGCACATCATAGTATTTAGCTTGCTGTAACTACCTGCAGTTACCATGACATACAGTACATGGCTCATATATACGTGATTCACCTGTTTGGGTACGGATGAGAAGTCCACTGTGGTAGGAAGAGTGATCTGGTCACCACTCAGCTTGCGTAACCTCCCTGACCTGCGCAGCGTGGAAGAACAAGACGTTAGTAGGAGACCGGCAAATGGACCCACGTCAAATCATTTGAAACTTACACAAAATATGAATAATCATGAGTTCTTGACTTAACACAAATCTACATGTTGAAGATAGTATATTCACATATCGTTCAAGCGGTACTAATTGGACGTAGCTGGTGATACTGAATCAGTTATTTTTATAAAAGGTCTCCTTACCTGCAAATCAGCCTCTTGAAGAATGAGAGCAGGGTAGCGAGGCATGTGCATAATTTAAACAGGCGGAACTGGGGGATAGCCATGATGATGGGTAGGACTTGATGGGAGATATTACAACATAAGCATGATCACAATTGGTAGATTATAGGCTATACAAACATGCAACTATAGTACCACTAGCATTAACTAACATTTATTAACTAACCTTCCAGTCAACTAGCTACACTTGTTTACTAGCCAGCCAGCTACTTAAATGGTCGTAGTTAATGTGTGGCAGGGCGTTAATAACTAGTTAGCTTACGTTAGCAGGCTACTGTACCTAGATTAAGGTCGGAGGTTCCATATGGTGGCTACTAGGTAAACAACCTAGATAAATAAATACTTTCCTTACAATATTGTGCTATAAATGACAAGATACTCACCGCACAGTAAATGATGAACAGCTGGATATTTAGCTTGCTAGCTAGCTAGCTACGGCAATCAGATGCACGGAAGTAAGGGATTCATTTATTTGACAAGCTAGCACTAGCTTAGCTTACACTGCAAGCTACAAATATACAGCTCCCTCATAGGTCCATATAAAACACTAAATGTGCAATGATCATAAAGATCTTATTGCAAAAACACGACTGACAGCTCATACACTGAAAATGATTTCATGATTTTGGCAACCTAAACCTGTTGTCGTTCCCTCAATGCTCCATTCCAATCATCTTTGCAATGCAATGGATGGGGAGAAGGAAGAAGCAGGCCTGCAGGAATTTCATTTCCGGTTCAAATTTTCCATCCTTTTCAAAATAAAAGGTCACAAAACAAACTTAACTTCCATTATTTGAAAGTCAAACATATAATTACCCAAAGTGGGAGGACATTGCAAAAGATAGTTAAATACATATCAAGAAGATAATAAACTATCAACATGATACACAATCAAAGACTTGGCAGAACCAATGCTGGTGCACGGTTGCTACTAAACTAATAAAAGTGTAAAAGTCTGATAATTAAATACTAAAGATGGTGCATGATCAGTCATGATGCAAACTATGAAATATGATTTAGCATTGATTGGTGTATGAACAAAAGGTATTTGTTATGTGGACCTCAAGCGTGGCACGTAGCAGTGTGAGTGGGAGTTCAAAACGAGTGTCCTTTCAGAGACGTCAAGAAAAAACAAACCAATCAACGCGCACCATACATGGAAGTGGCGATTTGAAAGTATGAAAAACAGCCACCAGTTTGGATTTTTTTGTTCGTCTGGCTACGGGATTACAAATATTTATACATAAACAAACTGACATCCAATTAAAATACAGACATATTGGGAGCTGTTTAAAATATTCCAAATAACAGGGGTAAATATTTTCAAATGTATTTTCTGTTTCCTTCGTCTACGCGTAGAATAGCAAGCTAAACATCCTAGAGTCGACACTAGCATTGTTGCTATTGCTATCAAACTAGCTAGCCAGCCGGAAAGCTTTTTTCTAACTAGGCAGCCAAGCCAATTGAAATGAAAACTAGCTACTATGATTTAGTAGTACTTTAGATCAGTTTCAGTAAAATGGTCTCGATCTTATAATTACTTGGATAGCATGGCTACAGTATCGAGCCAGCTAACTCTGTTGGTTGTGCGTTCCCTTCTGTACTGTAGACGTCTGATCGGCAATGGATGAAGAAGAACACACAGACCGAAAGCAGCAGCTTGCCATGCTCTGCCAAAAGCTCAACCAAATAAAACAACATCTAAACGAAGGTAAAAACACGATCAGATTCACATAAGATCATTCGGAAACATTGACATGTATGTAATGGACAGTATAACCGCGTATAATGTTTCTTAGGCGGTTTTTGTCGCGATCTTTGCATTGGATAAGGGCTGATTGTCATGTTTTCTGCTCTAACTCAGTCATGTTATTACTCCCAACCCACAGATGACACAGATAATATGAATAAGATAATTGGCTCAAACTCTCCTGAAACGTGCCTTTCCTATTTGGTGTTCTTGGAGAAGAAGGGAGACCCTCGTCTTATGGACGTCTACACACGAGTATTCTCCAATATGCCGCTGGCAAAGCATTGGCAGAATGAGAGCTATGCTCGAATGTTGGTTCGATTTGCAGAGCTGAAAGCGTGAGTCTGACACTACAACAATACTTTTCTACAGATGTATCACTCTGAACAATCAGATCGCATTAATAACACTATTGTACCCGGGCATGGTAAAGTTGAGTTTTGAAGGAGTATTTGTCTTTGTCATTCCTCTCAGGCTCCAGGATGTCAACGAAGCAGAGGCAAACTTCAACGTGGCCAGATCCCACTGCCAGGATTTTGCATTTGTCCACATTGCACATGCTCAGTTTGAACGTTCTCAAGGTACGAGGCCACAATAAGAGAATCATGTTGTGTTTTTCTAATGATGTTCGACACATTTTTGCGTGAGTAACAAGTGCTCTTCTCCCATCATAGGAAACACAAAGAAAAGTACTTACATTCTTCAGAGGGCAATAGAACTTGGGGCCAAACCCACAGAGTTGCTCCATGCAGCATTACATAGCCTGCAGCCAAGCAGAGCACAGCAAGAGTCTTCTGAAGACAAGGAAAACATTTCTGGTTAGTTTCCATGTACTTGCAATGACTTGTCAGTTAACGGAAGTGTGATCATAACGGCAGGCAACCGCTCAAGGATGAACTCTGATTAACGTGACATGTTGTATGTTGTGTTTCAGCAGTGGCTTATAAGAATGCGTATGATTTGGGCAAAAAGAGCTCAGAATTCCGCATAGCTTCCAGGAACTCGGACGGGACGGGCGACCTGCCTCTCTCCAGTGCCTTCTGTTCAGGGTAAGAAGAGAGGTTCCGAATGCTGTGGCTGTGGCTGTGAGCTGTAAGTTGTTACACTGAAGTCCATTCCCATGTCCCCTGACGCACCCCTCTGCTTTGTGGCTACCAGACCGGACCAGCGGAGTGGATCCTTGGAGCTCCAGGCTTCCGTATGGAGGTCGGGGTCTCTGCGAAAAGGATTCGTTGGCATGGTAACGGCTCAATTTCAACCCTTTTTATGGTTGGGGGTTCTGTCTGTGGCTGAAAAGACTGCTGGTGTTCTGAGTCTGGTGATGTAATAGGCCTGTGTCAGGTCCACTTTTAACAAGAATGCCCCCCCCCCCCCCCCCGGATTGGAACATCTGAACCATACAAGAGCTGTTGTGGTGATGTTGGCCTCACTGTCTCCCCCCCCTTCCAGCCAGGAAGAGTGCCCATAGTGCCCATCCCAGAGGTGAAGGATGATGAGGATGGAGGTTCTCAGGAGAGGCCAGTGAAAAGGGCTGATGCTTCCTTCTCCAGCAGTGTGTCAAGGTAGGAGTCGTTTTCCCAAAACGGACCTTCATGGCCTGTCGACTGCATCCACGATACAGGTACACTCATCGTACTGATCTCCAACAAGACTTCGGAGGCTAAAGCACGGAGTCTCATTTTATCTATGTGAGGCATGCACACATGGAGCATAATACAGGTTGAAGTCCGAGCAAATATTTACAAATGGGATCTTAAAATGCTGCGTCTTTTTCCAGGCAAACATCTGGGTCATCTGTGTTTACCTTATCATCAGTCAAGACTGCTGTAGAGGGAGACTTCCTCAATCTAAAGGTGGGTTTAAATTCCTCAGAGATTTCTTGGCATGACCCTTTGTCATAAGACAGCTAGATGACCTCATTTGCTTGAGAAACATCTTCTGCTATGGAGTCTGGGGGACTCATGTTTGTTGTCATCCAGCCTCGTTAATGTGTCAAATATATTTTACACATGAGTTAAAATATTTGGTCTTCCTGCAGCCGCCCACCACCAGCCCTGCGCCCCGCCCCTGGGAAGAGCTAGCCATGGTGGACTCCACCACAAACCTGCGCAGGAAAGACGCCTCCAGGCTAGAAGGTACCATACCGTCTGACACTGACAAAGCCTTATTTAGACTGCCGTTCCACTAACACCACGATCAGCTAGTTAAATGGCAAACAGGCTCGCTTCACTAAACGTATGGCACGGTAACATCGACAAGTCCAACATCGTTCCCATATTTCTTCAATGACAGCCGAGGGGCCCTCGACGGTTCAGAGCTCGTTCTTGACATCTCCTCCTTTTGTGGCAGACACCACGTACAACCTGACCCAGGCCCTGAGCTCCAACTCTCCAGAGAGCTGCAGGGGCTTCCTGCTGAGCCTGGAGCGGAGAGGGGACCCCCGCGCGGACCGCGAGCTGCTGTCCCGGCTCCGGGACTGCTACTCCAAGGTGTTCGCCAGTCTGGCGCTGGGCAAGCACAGCCGCAACGAGAGCTACGCGCGGATGCTCGTGCGCTTCGCCGAGCTCAAAGGGTGAGTGTGGCACTCTAAAAGGGGCGTGGGGGGGAGGGGGGTCCATCTCGGGTACCAATTCCATTGGATTGGATGAGAAATGTGAGGTCACAGCCACGGTTTCCGTGACGACTCGCGCCTTGTGGCAACAGCCAGGCCTGTGTTATGGAGCCTCAACCAGGTGTTGCCTCCAGTCGTCATGCAAACCTTTGACGGCGGTGTTGTTAAATGGGATCCGACTTTTATTCTGACTTCTAGTATCGACGACCCTGACGACGCCAGGGACAACTTCACTTTGGCCAGATCCATCAGCAAGAGCTTTGCCTTCGTCCACATCGCACACGCCCAGTTCGAGTTTGAACAAGGTACAGAACTTGCAGCTGCACAGCAACGTGTTATGTACACACAGGGCTGACGTGACCCCCCTACCTGCTGTCTTAACGATCATCTCAGTATCAGAACGTTGACAGTTTGAGCTGACGTCGTTCGGATGGAGGTGAAGCTCAAAAGGAGTTGTTGGTGTAATACCCTTCCTCCCTCAGGCAACGAGCATAAAGCGACGTCCATCCTGCTGAAGGCCCAGAGTCTGGCCACGCCAGCGGAGCACCTGGAGACAGCCATGAAGAACCTGAAGGCTGGGAAGAGCCAGCTGCTGCCCTCCGACGACACGGACAGACCCCCAGGTACGCCTCCCTCCTCCCCGCGGCACAGGCGAGCCAAGGAGGCTGTGGACGGTCATTTGGTGACCGTGCATGCGTTGTTGATGGGAATGGGCCCATTCGGGTGGGATTTCATTCTTTTTTTTCTCGTGACTCCTGCTTTCCCTCTTCCAGAGCCTCAGTCCCAAGGTGCGCTGGTTTCGTCGAGCTGTGCGGCAGAGAGGGAGCAGGAGGCTCCGTTCATGGGGTCCCAGGTCCAGCACAAAAACCCGGCCAGGGAGCCGGGGTGGAAGATGCCCATGCGCGTCACTTCGCTGGTCTCGCCAGAGGTCAGAGGGCGTGACTTTACTACTCTGTTTTCCATGACTGAATGGAGCCTTCCTTGGTCCCTCTGCCCTGTGACTCTAAATACACTGACACCTGTAGCTTTTAACCTCCAGCTGTGTGATTTGTGTCTGCTCCAGGAGAAGCGCACCCCTCCTGATCCCAGGCTCACACCTCGCCTGGTGGACTCCATGCCCACCCCTTCCCTGCCCCTCCCCTCCAGGCTCCATCCTCCTGCGGTCTGCCAAACACCCAACTACAAAGACCCTGCTGCAAACAGGTGGGCCTCTCAAAAGGGTGCTATGGAGAGAGGGGACAATTCAAGCTCAAATATGGACAGAACATTTTTTTAAATGGCAGAAAGGTTGACAGCGGAGACACTCTGGTAGCTTGATGCTTTGGCTAGGATCGCGCCTCACCCTCTCCTGTTTATGAATATCCTCCTGTTTTCGTCTCAGCTTTTACACTCCTATTGTGAAGAGGAACCACCCAGTCATGGCTCCTTCCTCGACGACACACCGAGCAGGCCCCGCCCAGCCGCCCTGCACCCCCCTCAACCAGGTGTCCTATACCCAGCAGACCCCTAAGGTACAGAGAACCCTGCCACCCCCAACCACCCTGTAGTGGAGGCACTACTGTCTGAGAGGGAGATTGACTGTGTGTGTGTGTGTGTGTGTCACCCAGGGTTCCTTCACACCTCTGTCCAACGAATCCATCACCATCAAAGGGCGCCAGTTCTTCATCCTAAAGATGATTGGCCGCGGCGGGTCCAGCAAGGTAGGGCTTTTAGATATCATGGAGAAGGGAGGGAATGTTCCAGGGCCGCGTCACTGGCTCGGCCCTGTCACGTGACCGCGTGCGCGTCTCCCAGGTGTACCAGGTCCTGGACCACAAGAAGCAGCTGTTTGCGGTGAAGTACGTGAACCTGGAGGAGGCCGACGCCCAGACGGTGGAGAGCTACAAGAACGAGATCGAGCACCTCAACCACCTGCAGCAGTACAGCGACCAGATCATCAAGCTGTACGATTAGTGAGTCCCATGGGGGTCGTGTCCATCAGCGGCATCTGGTGGACGGACACTGAACTTTTTTCGAAAATTGAGAATTTTTTCCTTGCCATTATGTTTTGAACTAGAAAGACAACATGTGCACTTGAGGAAAAAAAAAAAAAAGAATCAAATCTGATCATCGATATTTTCCAGGCCTCTTCTCACTGTAGTATTTGACCCAATCCAGGTGTATTTGGAGTTTGCCACCTCATGTAGCGCATTGTATGATGTTTCTGTGGTTGCAGTGAGGTGGGCTGTGTGATATTGTGACAGGGAGATGGGATGTGTGTGTAATAGTGTGTGTGTGTGTGCAGTGAGATCACCAACAGCTACATCTACATGCTGATGGAGTGTGGGAACCTTGACCTGAACACCTGGCTGAGGAACCGGAAGACTGTCAACTCCCTGGAGCGGAAGTTCTACTGGAAGAACATGCTGGAAGCCGTCCACACCATCCACAAACACGGTCAGGACTCATTAGTCTCTTCTCTCTCTTTGTACATTTCCCTCTCAACCTCTCTCTCTTTAAAAAAAAACAAAAAACCTTTTCCTTCCCTGCTCAATCACGTCGACCTGTCTTCTGTCCTTGCAGGGATCATCCACAGTGATCTGAAGCCTGCCAACTTTGTGATTGTCAACGCCTCGCTGAAGCTGATCGACTTTGGCATCGCTAACAGCATCCAGCCTGATGTCACCAGCATCATGAAGGACTCACAGGTGAGGCCCTGGCTCTCTTGTTCCGGGGTGGTATCAATACAGACCCAGGATGTAGCTTGTCGTGATCAATGAGGAAGAGCCGCAAAGGTTTTCAGGGTCGTCTTATCAATAAGTATGTTGTAGGGGAGAAAGATGAAATGATTATGCCACAAGCTTATTTTCTGGAGTTTTGGACTCCAGAGGGGAGTCGTGAGCTGAAACCATCTGTCCATGTACAGGTGGGAACATTAAACTACATGCCTCCTGAAGCCATCAAAGACACATCCTCCAAGTCAGGAAAAGCCAGCTCTAAGGTGGGCCTTCCACACTGTCAATGAAACAATACCATCCAACCATTCCAACCCAAACCAAATGTATTAGTACCGGCATAACCGTGTGTGTGTGTGTGTGTGTGTGTCCAGATCAGCACCAAAGGAGATGTGTGGTCACTGGGCTGTATCCTCTACTGTATGACATACGGAAAGACGCCTTTCCAGAGCATCACCAATCAGATCACCAAGCTGCAAGCCATCATAGACCCCTCCCACCACATCGAGTTCCCTGACATTGCCGAGATGGACCTGCTGGACGTGCTGAAGGTAAGCTCTCCTGGTTGGCTGGTTGGCTGGCTGGTTTGCTGGCCTCCTCTCCTGCAGGCTGGCCAGAACATCTGATCTGTGACGATTTCATCCGAACAGCTGTGATTTGTCTCTTCAGAGGTGCCTGGTCAGGAACCCTAGAGAGAGGATTTCTATCTCAGAGCTTCTGGAACATTCTTACCTGCAGATTCAGCCATCATCTGAGCCAGGTAGGGCGAGGCAGCACACACACTTCGCGATTGCTTGGTCAGACAAAAATATGCATGTATATTTGTGTGTTCATTTTATTGTAATTAGTGATGTATTGTCTCTGTGCCAGCTGCCCCACCCAATAACCATGACCTGAAGAAGATCCTTAATGACCTTGCTGCTCTCCAGTCTCCCAGCAGCATCGTCAGGGCTGCCAGTGTAAGCGCGCTGCTGTAGAATACAAGTGCAATAGTTACACACCAAACTGTGAAACATTCCCTTGTTCTGTTCTAAACCCTCTCTGCTCCTCTCCTCTCTTCCCCTTTGCTCTTCTTCTCTGCTCTCGACAGAACCTGGCGAAGATGTGCAACAGTGGCAGGAGGCTGGATGTAGCAGACTGTGTGAGGTCATCCAGCCAACCCTCCTGGAAGATGTGAAGACGATGTGGATGATATTAGCCTGACTTAGCTTATACCTGTGAGAGTCTGGCATGTGGACTGGCCTGCTGTGCAATAACGTACTGAACTGTAGGTGACACTCCCCTGGCTCTGAGTCTTTCCCCCAACCCTCAGCCAGGGCAGCTCAACACAGGCTCCAGCCGTAGCCTCAACCCCGTCTCCTGGCTCTCTTATTTTAGCCTCACCGTGCCCTCTGCTCTCAGCTGTACATACCGTCACTGATCTTTTGTTGATCTGTTCTATGTTATGCCACATGGTTTTGAAGCGCAGGTCTTCTTAGTTACATCTTAAACGAGAAGAAGAATACGTTTTTTAACCACTTTTCTGCAGTGTCCCATTTTTTGACATTATTAACAACCACAGCCATCTTTATTTTAATTCATGTCGTTTGGTATTTAGACGTTTATATATTTTTTGTACTATAGGTCCTCTGCTAAATGCAATAACTTACAGACTCGGCAAATAAACGTTCTGTAAAATTGTCAGTGTTCTAGTTTTTAAAGGGAATCAAATTATTCCTGTATTGATAAAGTGTTTGACAGATACCGCAAGTATTTTGGAAATGAAACGGTCAAATTCTGTATGTAGTTAAGTATAATGTTCTTTCACACCATGGCCAAAAAAACAAGGCCAGCTTCGCAATAACTGTGACCTAAGCGCATGCAATTTGGGTCGACCGACCGACATACAGAACTACACTACAGCTGCAAGTCATAGCTAAAAACGACATGCACGGTTAAAAACCCCGCTCATCGGCAGAACCTTTGACACAAAACGATCAGCCTTACCGACATTGTCGCTATTACCGCCCACCTCCCCAGCCAATCATACCCGCATTTTCCACATGGAGGGCTGACTGCTTGTCCTTCCTGTTCCAAGTATAATAACAAGGATGGCGACCGCTGCACGGTTCTTACTCCGAGGTTCCCGAACCAACAATGTCCAGAGCTGTCTCGGTACTTCCTTGCTCAAGCTATCCCCCAGCTGCAGCTCTCAAGTAAAGACACAGCGGAGACATGCACACTTCACATATCACCCTGACCCTGTTCCCACAAACTATGGTAAGTGGGTTAGCTAGGCTAGCTAGCTTACTAAATTATAAGGGTACCGGTGTGTATGCTAGTAGTGCCCTTGTTCCATTTACCAAGTCAGGTTAGAGGATACATGCTTTTAAGCACAAGCATCGACTACAATAGGTATTGGGCACGTACACGATCGTATCAGCTGTGCTCAAAACAAGGGTTACAAAACCCATAAAGTGGCTAATTTCTATAGCCTTCTACTACTTGTAGCAGGGCCAATGCTACGTTTTGTACGCTAGTGATTGCACAAACCACTCTAATGAAGAAACTGTGTTTCGGTCTTGCATCCCAATGACACCAGTCAACATAAATTATGTTGAATCAGTGCAGAGAAGGATGGCCCCTTAAATTGCTTTCAAGTGCTGAAATGTCAATCTATTTTCCCCTAGAATACAGCATTGTACAAAATTACAAAAATGACTTGAATACAGTCAAATGTTAGGCCTTGTGTGGAAAATGATAAATAATTCTATATTTTCCAAGGCCCCACTACAAAGATGAATTTATTCCAGTCTGTGACCAGTGCCTTGGACAACACTCTTGCCAGCGACCCCACAGCAGGTAGCTCAACATTTCACTGTGGATTGTATTCACGTAAAATAAAAACGTTTAAAGGTCCCTTCTGAACAATAACTTGTAGTTGTCCAGCTTTTTGTACTGTCATTTGTTTGTATTGTGTGTTGTCGATGTGTGACATGAGTCTCTATGGTTACTGTCCCTAAGTGATCTTTGGGGAGGATGTTGCCTTTGGAGGGGTGTTCCGTTGCACGGTGGGACTCCGTGACAAATATGGTAAGAACTTCAGTCCTGTGTTACTCTCACCACACTCACTCCCTACTGCTGGAGCAAATCAAACTACAACCATGGAGGAAACTTGACAGGAAATCAATTAAACATTATGTATTATGAGTGTACGAGCTGAAAAAGGGATTTGTTTCCCATAATTGTTTTGCTTCTGTGGTGGATTGAGATCACCATAAATTGAGGTAGTTGCTTTAAATGTTCTGTTGTGCTCTGGTCAACATTTAAAAAAATGACCAACCATTAGAATGGCTTAGACTACAGTTAGTGTATGAGTTCATGCACATGTCTATTCATAGGATGGTCAAACTTCCTCTCCCAGACCCTCACAATAATCTAATAAATAGCACAGTATGTTTCATCTAAGTATTTGTTCAAGTCAAAATACTCCTTTCTTCATTTTTGTTTAAACTGTAAAACATGTTGTATGAGGTCAGGTTAAAGAGGCCTACAGGCCATAAATAGCAAATAAAAGTTTAAAACTTTCACAATAACTTGAGATGTAACACAACAGTGGATGATTATGAATGTATTATTATGGATTTATAATCAGCTATAACTGGGTGGTCATGTTGAGCTGGGAACACAGAATCATTACCATGAAACCAACACAAAAGGAGGATTAGGAAGGAATACTTTTCCTAGTGTCGTGGTGACATAAGTGGTCTGCCACTAGGTGGCAGTACAGGATGACATATTCATAGGGAATGTGCTCTTTACGTTTTTGACTACCCACAGGTCCAGAAGGGCCCTGCGTATTCTGTTGTCAACCTTAAAGGATACCTAGGAAGCAAACTCTGACAAGATCTGGTGTACCTTATAAGTGTCTTACGTGAATGGTAGATCACGTTGACTGGATTTCATCGCTTCACAGCGTTGGTGAAGAGCTACACTATAATATGACGATAAGATTCTTCCAATTACCATCCCGCACATTTTGACATGCACGTCACAATGAATCCAAGTGTCTCTTCCTATTCAATTACACCTCTCCTTCCTGCCCCCCCACACCACCCTTACCAGAGTCTAGCAGAGTGCACCCTGGGTGGGATGTGTGATTAGGGTTGGAGTGCGAGCTTTACAAATCTGTCTCTTTCCTGCTGCCTTTTGTCTCCATTGACGTCAGCCATGCTCAGCCACCTCAAACATAATTATTTTCCATCTCATCCCCGTGTCAACGGTTTTGTGCCTCTCTCCGGGAAGGGGAGGTGGGGGGGAGAGAGAGAATGAGCTGTTTTTCATCCTTCTCTCCAGGTGAACTGGGAGGTCAGCCCCCAGACAGTCTGGCCAGGTCCTGTCACACAGACATGAGTTTGTCAGAGCAGGTTAACAGGTAGCTGTGTGTGTGTGTGTGTGTGGCAGTACAGCAGGGATATAACTGAGGCCAGCCTCGCTTCCTCTCCAGCGGCCTCCACTCTAGACACGCTGCGGCTGAACACAGGTCACCTAGAAACAGCCGTCCACCATGTCTCTCTCTCTCTCTCTCTCTCTCTCTCTCTCTCTCGCTCCTGGCGTTTGTCACTCGCTGTCCCTTTCTTATTGTCTCCTGTCTGTGCCCCTGCTCCTTAAAGGTCAGAAGCTTTGGTGTATGTGTGTGTCTGTGTGTGTGTGTGTGTTTGTGAGCATGTAAACCTCAAGCAACAGTCCTTCCATCACAGTCTCACTGTCAGAACCAGAGTTTGACCCTAAATGACGATTATTTCATAACAGAACCAGATCAAAAAGAGGTTTAGGGTCTGTCGCCTACCAGGCCAGTTCCCAGACAGCGCACACTGATCTGTATTTCACCCCAAATCCGTAGAGTTGGCGCAGTCAGAGCCTACAGAGTCAGCACCCCGCCCCCCCCAGCAACGGTCACCTGAGGTCGCGGCTGACTGGACAGCAGTGGAGCTGGGGGCAGCCGAAAAAACACTGAGCTTGGCGATTACACAAAGTGCCAGAGGACAGAAATAGCGTTGGTTCCCACATGGAGAGCCCTGTTCCCGGGGCTCCTCCCAGATTACAGGGTGGAGGCTGCCTGGCCGTGTGTCTGGGTCTACTCTGAGGAGGCTGCAAACACTGGGTCTCTCACCCAGGCTCACTAGCACACACAAGGAGGGTCTCCAATGCACTTTGACCATACTCAATTGTGCTAAACGTTTTACTATACACCTGTGTATTGGAGGATTTATTCATAATTGATCCAAAAATACTGCGTGCCATTGGGGTATTTTGAGGTGAAAGTGTGTACGTTTGGGGGTAAATCCTTTTTGGCAACCCGACTGTCTGCTTGCTAGCTTTAGGTTTTGCTAACGCGAATGGCTAGCTCCAGACGTCTGAGCAAGCCTCTCCTCTCGTCTCCTCAGGGAAGGACAGGGTGTTCAACACGCCGCTGTGCGAGCAGGGCATTGTGGGATTTGGAATCGGAGCTGCTGTAGCAGGAGCCACGTCCATTGCCGAGATCCAGTTTGCTGACTACATCTACCCTGCCTTCGACCAGGTCAGATCCCCCACTGTCTCTCTCTCTCTCACTCCCTCTGGAAGATGGGTGGTTGAGGGAGACAGGCAGGTCTAGGTGGAGGATGGCGGGGTTGTGGGAGACAGGCAGGTCTAGGTGGAGGATGGGGGGGTAGAGGGAGACAGGCAGGTCTAGGTGGAGGATGGGGGGGTAGAGGGAGACAGGCAGGTCTAGGTGGAGGATGGGGGGGGTAGAGGGAGACAGGCAGGTCTAGGTGGAGGATGGGGGGGGGTTGAGGGAGACAGGCAGGTCTAGGTGGAGGATGGGAGGGTAGAGGGAGACAGGCAGGTCTAGGTGGAGGATGGGGGGGGGTTGAGGGAGACAGGCAGGTCTAGGTGGAGGATGGGGGGGTTGAGAGAGACAGGCAGGGTGCTGATGTGTTCTTCCTGTCTGCTAATATTCCTAACTGCTCACACCTGGCTCCTGTACCGTGAGTGGCATGTCCCCTGACGAGGCTGTAATTAGACAGCATTAAAGCACCAGGAGAAGCAGAACCACAATGCAAAGGGGCTGGCTGGCCGCCTGCCATGTCGACACGGCTCCGTATTAACGATATCTGCTGATGCATTCTACCACCCAGCAACAGGTGCCAACGACACTGGGGGTGACGTGTGGTCTCGCTGGGTTTCAACCCTTGTTTCTGTTCTCTCCTGTCTGTCCACCTCCATTCTCCTCTCCTGTCTCTCCTCCCCTCCTCCCCTCCCTTGTCTCTTCAGATAGTGAACGAGGCAGCTAAGTACCGGTACCGTTCGGGGAACCTGTTTGACTGTGGTAAGCTGACCATCCGGGCGCCGTGGGGCTGCGTGGGTCACGGCTCCCTCTACCACTCCCAGAGCCCCGAGGCCTTCTTCGCACACTGCCCCGGCATCAAGGTCGGTGCCCTCCTCCACCTCCTGTCCTGGGTCTCTGACTCTCTCTCTGTTTATCTGTCTCTCTCTGTCCTTCTCTCGCCCTCTCCTCCTCTTCCGCCTCCTCCTCTGTGTCGTCCACGTTTAGTATCTCCCGCAGATAATTGGATGAGACCCGGAGCTCAAATCTTGTACTTGGGAGACCTGCTAGCGGGCTGACTTAAGGTCAACTCTTTCACTCCTTCGAGTTTTAATGAGCCGAGCATCCAGTGGAACACTTGAGACTCCTGGTTCTGGTTATAGCCCAATGACCCCCTCCCTCTCCCCTTTCCATAGCCCCCCAATACACACACACACACACGTATCTGGTTAGATGAGGGAGAGAGAGGAGCCCAGGCAGGTCGATGCACGTGCGTCAGACCTGGAGGTTGCCGGGGGGGAGCGGAGGGGGGGAGAGAGGGGGGCAGGTGGTCGGAGAGACGCATCCCATCGGCCGCCATTTCGATTTGACGCACGTGTGGTTCCGGGAGCGCGGGTTACAAATGTCAAACACTGCGCCCGCACAGGCGCGCGCCCACACGGTGGACGGTCCCCCTGCTTGAGGCCGGTCACAGCAGGTTTGAGGCCGGTCAGAGCAGGTTTGAGGCCGGTGAGAGCAGGTTTACGAGCGCGCCTCGTCAGTGGTGGTGTATCTGCAGCGAGTACAGTCAACATCCTGCGCCGGCTCTCTGAAGGTCATCCTGATAAGATGCGGACTTCTCACGCCACCACCTCGCCACCACTGTCCTCAGGACTCAGCTAACCTATACACTCGAACAGGAAACCATAAATGTTGGATCATAACTTTGTGTGTGTGTGTGTTTGCCAGGTGGTTATCCCCAGGGGCCCAGTGCAGTGTAAGGGGCTACTTCTCTCCTGCATCGCTGACGACAACCCCTGTATATTCTTCGAGCCCAAGATCCTGTACAGAGCTGCAGGTGAGAGGAGTGTGTGTGTGTGTGTGAGAGGGTGTGTGTGCGTGTGTGCTTCCACACAGCTGCTCTATGCATTCACAGATTCCTTCCTTCTCGCCTGAGCCTTCGAACTACGCCCTATTAACCCTGCAGCTTATGGCTTTCTCAACAGGAAGCAGTAGCGCGCGTGCGCGCGCACACAAACTCCTCCTTCCATTAGACTTAGTTCAGGGCGTGCGTGTGTCTCAACCCATAGGTGGGACTGATGCAGAAAACACACCAAACTAACAGCTGATTGATGAGTTCTGGAAAGCCCCATATCGAATGAGTTGTGTGAGCCTGAGGCCAATGTGAACATGTGTTGCGGTTGGGGGCTGTAATCATCCATATTCCTCTGTGTGGGTGTGTGTGTGTGTGTGTGTGTGATATGTGCTGGTCGTCTCTCCAGTATTGTGTTTGTTCTTCCCCGTATTCACCCTCTCCATCCTGAGGAGCTCACATCAGGTTGCAACCTGATGTGATGACAGGAGAGGCATCCCCGCCAAGATTCGACGCAACGCTGTCATGCAGGTGTTTGCGGAGGGACGTACGTGTGCAAAAGAAGCCTTGTCGAGCAGAGTATGGACTTGCGTGTGTCTGTGTGTGTGTCTGTGTGTGTCCAGTGGAGCAGGTTCCAGTGGAGTCCTACACCATCCCCCTCTCGCAGGCAGAGGTCATAGAGGAAGGAAGTGATGTCACTCTGGTTGCCTGGGGAACGCAGGTAGGATTTGGTGTGTGTGTGTGCGTGTGTTATAGCAGAATCAGGGATCAGCTTCTACACACGATCTCCTGTGTGCGTGTGTGTGTGTGTGCCTCCCAGCAGGGGAGGGACATGACAGCCTCACACCTGCTCCCCTCCTCTCTGCAGGGTTTACAGTCTTCAGCTCCCCTCTTACAAAGAGCTGCCTCAAAGCCAGGCTCGTTCTCGCCCACACTGCCGGGGGGCGTGGGGGAGTGACTGATGGGAGGGGGGAGGGGGGGGGTGGATTTAACAGTAGGGGAGAAGACTTGAGGGGGGGGGGGATTTCAATTTTTTGCCTCCAATGCCTTTGATCTCTCAAAGTCGACCAGAAGTGATGGCTGTCTGTCCTGCTCCCCCGTGACCCCCCACTTCTCGGTCTCCCTCTCTCTCTTTCTCTCTCTCTCTCTCTCTCTCTCTCTCTCTCTCTCTCTCTCTCTCTCTCTCTCTCTCTCTGTCTCTCTGTCTCTCTCCCCCCCCCCCCCTCTCAGGTTCATGTGATGAGAGAGGTGGTCACCATGGCCAAGGAGAAACTGGGCGTGTCCTGTGAGCTCATTGATCTGCAGACCATCCTGCCCTGGGACAGTGAGACGATCTGCAAGGTGACACACACACACACACACACATTATACGATGCTAAAGGTGGGAGAGATGTGGGGGGGAAGCATCAAGCTTTGCTGTCCTGATTTGCTCTCTCTCCCACACTAACACACACACACACACACACACATGGGCTTCTTGGCAAAGCTTTTGTGTCTCTGCTGTAGTTTAATAAGGTAGTTTGAGGGTCCCTGTGGTACAACACAGGGCCAGTAGATCTGTGCTGCGTTCTACCGATGCCAGACTATCACATAACCAGCAGTCATAAAAGGGTATTACACTGTGTGTGCTTGTGTGTCTCCGCGTGTGCATTTGTCTCGGCCTGTGGCTGGGTTTGTGTGCGCGCGTGCGCGCGCCCCTGTGATGTTTGTGTGTCTGTGTGCCCGCGCGCGCCTTGATGTGTGTGTCTGTGTCTGTGTGTGCCATAACAGTCGAGACTCGGGGACACGATTACGGTGTCAGGGTAGTTATTTTATGGTCCGTCCAACCTGCATTAATGAAGTATTCCTGAGTCTCAGTGTCTGGTTTCCCTGAGCCCTGGAAATGAGCCTCCCAGATGTCTGTCAGGGTGATGTTTGTTGCACAGACACCCCATGGTGACTCATCTTAGTACTGATGATAATAATAATAAACGTGGCGGTTTTTCTGAAGTGCCGCCCCATTAACATGGCTCCATGGAGCGTGTTTATAAAGCACGGTCTGCTCCCTGGGGAAGCTGCCATGTTGGTCTTGTCAACAACGCTTCTCCTCCTCTGCTCTGCTCTGCTCCCCCCCCCCCCCCCTTCATTTCCCCTCCTCCCTGTTTCCTATCTTTTCACCCCTGTCCTCTCCTGCCCCCTTCCTCTCCTGCCCCCTTCCTCTCCTCCCCCCTTCCTCTCCTCCCCCCTTCCTCTCCTGGGGTATGATGTGGCGTCTATGTAGAGGCCGCCTCTAATCAACCTATTAGTTCGGAAGGGCATGAATTAATCACAGGCAGAGCCACAAGTCATTTTGTCCAGGCTGCCACGTATGACTGCATGTTACAAGCTTTTGTTTTCGCCATTAAAATCAGTCCAAAGCGCAATGCATCCCCATGTCCAGATGTGCCTTTATGTCTGAAACTGAAAACAAATGTGGGTGTTTGTCAGAGAATGTCTGATGTAAGACCTCTCTCTCTCTCACTCACTCTCTCTCTCTCTCTCTCTCTCTCTCTGAGTCACTCACTCACTCATCCTGAGGTGGTTTGACCATGTTCAGACGATGAGAGCCGGAGAAGGATGACCTCACTGGGATGGAGCTAGGCCAAACGTCTTCACATCCTCTGTACCGCAGGTGTGGGGGAGGACGGGTAGAATGTGAGCATGGGTGGTCCAGCAGCTCCAGTGTTGGGAAACCGTTCCCCCCCCCCTCCGTTCTCTGGTCCTCTCATCTCAACCATCTAGACACCAGTGATAGTAGCACCCTCTCAAAGTCTGTGTACGTGAACCGCGACAACGCTAGCAGAGGCTAGGAGCCGCTAGCAGAGGCTAGGAGCCGCTAGCAGAGGCTAGCAGCCGCTAGCAGAGGCTAGCAGCCGCTAACCCCATCCTCTCTGGTTCCCTAGGTTGACCCTGGTGACTCCAGACCGGTTCTGGGGCCGGCCCCTCATGCCAGCATGTCAGCCTCCAGCATGTCCGAGTGCCAGACTCCTAATCCTGGTGTCTAAATCACCCGGCATACTCCCGGCGCTGCGACGCCGTCAGCCTTCTAATTGGCTGATTAGCGCACTGTGGAGAGCCGGAGGACGCGCGCTCTGTTTTGAGTGGCCTATTATATCTGCAGAGCACTGTGAGTCACAGCGAGCGGTGTGTGTGTGTGTGGGGAGGTTGTTACCGCCCTCGTGTGTGTGTGTGTGTTTGAGCACGGGGGATCGATGCCGTTTTCCGACGGCTCGGTCGATCCAGGGATGTGTGTGTGCGCGCGAGTGTGATCGCAGACGCGCTCCAGTGGAGGCCTTGCCAGATGTTGACTGAAACCCTAAAACCACTCCGCTCCATCTGACCCAGGGGACGTGGGAGGGGATCCCAGTCAAACAGAGACCGGCGACGCGGGCCGTGTGGGCCTGCAGTGGCCCAGTTAAACGTAATAGTCGTTCATTTAGGGATCAGCTGAATGGGAGGTTAGGCCTGCCAGGCCCAGGGCTGTGCGCTCACCGCAGGGGGAAGTGTCCTGGCCTCGCTGGGGCCAGTCGGGTCTCCGGGCCCACAGCCGCCCCTGGACTGGGCCTGGACTGTGCCCAGTGGATTCATTCAGGTCCTTCTGGACTAATAGGTTCATTACAGGCAGCCGTTCGCGCGGACGTCCAATTCCATGGCCCAGGAGGGAAAGAGGGGATGAGTGGAGAGGAAGGGCGTGATTTGAGGAGAGGAAGGGTGGAGGAGAGGAAGGGGGGGGGGAAGAGTCTGTCTCTCTCTGTCAGTGTAGACCTTGTAGGTCTGCGCAAGCTAACCAGTTTGAATTCTGCCTTCTATTTGGACTCCCTGATCTCCTGGTATTTTAGTCCAACTCCTCTGCATGGCTGAATAACATGACCACCCAGACATGCTCCATCTCCCTCTTCCAGGTCTTCTGCTGGTCAGGCCAGCCAGCCGGTCGAACCTGCCACAGTGACGTATTAGAACGATCCGTCAGTTCAGTTCTGGTTTCCAGACTCCGATCAGGCCCGTGAGCCCTGTTTGTAAGGGCCAGCTAGGGCCTCGGACAAACTGCTGACAGAGGGCAGCCGGCTGATTGGATGGCAATGGAGTCATCCATTTGTGAGGTCTGGTTGAAGATGAAGCTCCCCATGATCCTTTGCGAAAGAGCCTGACTGCCTGCGGCTCAGGGCCCCGCATCACCTCACCTCTCGCCACAATGGACCTCCTTGTTCCCCTCCCCATCCAGTCCCAAACCTCAACCAAATTCTGCTGTCTGCTTCTGCCTCAGATCCCCCCTTTTTTCGGACAGCTGGCTGGGTGCCCCCGTCCCTCAGGGGAAAGCCAAAACAAATACACCGGGGACCAAACTGGCTAAGTGAACCAGGCTGTGGCAGGGAGAACTTGGGGAGTCTGGCTCCAGCAGCGAGGGCCCTTGTCACTCATTAAACGCATGTTAGGAGAGTTCATGGTACATCATGTTTGTGTGGCTTCGCATGGCTTCCTGGCGAAGGTCTGTTTTCTGTCATGGTAAATGTGGTTGGCCCATAGTTTGTACTGAGAAGGGGGCGTGGGTGGGGGGGGGGGGGGGGAGGGGAGTGTGTCAGGCGGTCCTCCTATACTTTTGACTGTTTTTCCAGAGGTCGTAGAAGTCATACAGAGGTCATACTCAAGACATGATACCAGACATGTGCTTTGATGATGGTTGAAAGGAGGTCAGAGGCCAGACATAAAGCTAGAAATAAACCTAAATAAGGAATCTTTTATTATTAATAATAGCAAAATAAGGCTAACCCTGATCCTTACCTCCAACCCTGGTCACTATTGGGTTAAAAGGGTCATGTGACCACCAGGATGGGGAAAGTTCGGTTCACTTTGCTCGCCCCCAACCTCCACCCCCAACACCCTTGACTGGAAATCTCATAGAGCTAAGTCCATATCCATTATAGGCTGCTTGGGATTGGGCTGGGGAGGCCACCCTATGGTGAGAAAAATGATCCGCTTTCTCAGGTTCTATACGAATACCTTTTATAGGCTGTTATCGTTGTGTCATTCCACGTTGATTTCCTGCCTCCAGAGATGGAAAGAGATGTCTGTGTGGCAGGGGAGAGATGCAGGTCTGATCCAGAAGTGTCTCTGGATGAACCCAGTCAACTCACCGGCGCAGCCAGAAGTCACCTCAGGACGCGGCTCGGCTCGTGGGCTCCGTCCAGACTCGCGGGCGATGCTCCCTCTCACATCCCGGCCGTCTCTGTGCGTCACTGACTCGAGCGTTGACCACCGTGAGAGGTAGGGACTGAGACGGACGGAGAGAGGAGGAGAGAAGCGAGGAGAGCAGGTGTAGTGGTGTCAGTTCAGCACTGTTGCTTGACTGGTTGACTGGCTATGGAGCCTGCCGGCTGGCTGGCGGCTGATAAGAGCTATTTATCAGGCTGCCGGTCTCCAGTTCTAAGTGTTTTAGGTTTAATGTGGGTCTTAGTCAAAGACAGCTGGTGACCAGAGTACCTGGTCACTGAGAGTAGAGAAAGGCTGTTTACATGAAAACTGCTGAAGTGGAATGAATATGCAGGGCAAACACACACCAGAGACCTGCTTTTGGAACACTGCGTCCAGTTTAACAGACTGTGCCTCATCCTTGTTTGTGGCTATGCTCGCTAAAGCAAATCCATAATTATGCATTTTTTTATGGGAGAATACATAAAGTGTTTTTTGACTCATAAGGTTTTTTTTTTTTTTTGTCTGGTTTCTTGATGTAGGCTTCAAAGTGAAGTACGGTTGTTGTTTTCCAAAGCTGTTTTGCCAGGATGAAGAATGGAAAACAGTCTTTTTCTCTCCAGCACCCCTGACCACAGTCCGATATGGAAACTCACATTTATAGAAATGTTTTATATATATTTTTTTTCTGCGTGAATTTTTTGGGGGCTATGTAAATGATGCAGAGCAGACTGTTGTGGCTCTGTTGTGATCAACATGGACCCAGATAAACCACTGTGGGAACTTCTCAATTAAACCTAATAACAGCAATACTGTATTTGTGCAGAGTTAAGACTCCGATGCAAACCGGCCTCTTAACATAAAACGTCGCTGGTTAGCATGGTAGCTTTAGTGTGAGGTTTGGTGTTCACTCCCTGGCAGGGTCGGTCGACCCCAAACGTTTCCAAGTCACGGGCACCATGTCGACAGAAACAACCAGAGTGTGTGTGTGTGCGTTAAAGGGGGACTGTTGTTGGTGCCGTGTCTGCCCTGAGCAGGACAGCGCGGAGAGGAGACGGCCGGGTCGCTGAGAGGCCATGTCGGAACTGTGTTCAGCTGGAATCCAGAGGACCCGACTCGCTCTCTTCAGTAATCAGTTGAATGAAGGTGGCGAGGTGACCGGGGTTGCGCGCGCGTGTGTGTGTGCACGCACGCCAGACCGAGGGGAGAATGCAGGCAACTATAAGACAGCAGCTTTAAATTAGCTCGCCGAGCTCCTAAGACGCTGGCGTCAACGCTCGCTGCTGACATCCCCATATCGACGGGTCTCATTGGCCGTAACTCATCTCTCGCTTTGAGCTCAGAATGGAAGACCAAGATAAACAAACACAAAACGCAATCCCCCAACTCTGTTACAGACATCACTTTTCAATTAGAAGGGTAATTTATTACAGACGTGTTCATGCAGAATGCGCTAAACCTTCCAACCAGCTGTGAAGGTCAATAAAGTCGACATAATCACCGTTGAATTCACCTCCCAACTTCGATTAAGCTTTGCGGTAGGTGTGGATCGCTTGATCCGGTTTTTCCTAACTGACTAACCAGTCGGTATGGCAGAGTATGCGCTGATAACTTGCTTGCTTGCATACTCCACATCGTACCGCAGTATTGACAGTTACATGAAACCATCTGCCTAGAATGACACATGAAAAAAAAAAACCCTGTGGTTTGGGTTTGGGCCTGCGTCTGCGCCCGGTTCTCTATTACACTAAAGGAACACTGAGCTCTAGCTTGGGGGGGGGGGGGGGTATTGGCCCCTTAGTCTGTCATAGCTGTTTCATGTGTCATTGTGGTGGTGTCGCGATGGTTTAATCAGCGGAAAATGGAGTCATAGTTGTTATTTCTTCAGGGGTAGTTCCAGGTCCTGGCCTGGGCCTGGGGCTGTGCCTGGAGGTCTGCAGTACGACACCATTGCTCCCAGAGTGAAGTCACACTCGTAGACGGTTAGTGTTGCAGTTGGGACTCTTTTTGGATTTTTCTGCTCTCTTTCTCTCCTATTTCTTTTTTTCCCTATATCCCTCCTTCTCTCTGCCTGATTTTCCATTCATCCAGAAGGCAACAGCCACCGCTCGCATTCCTCAGCTGGGCTCTGCACTGAGTTGAATTCCTCTCTGTGTCACTCCGTTAGCTAGCGCCGCTACAGAAGGACAATGGAAGGGGGCATATCCAGCCTGGCCTCCGCTGGTTTACTCCAGAATGTTCCAGTCCAGTCCTCCTATTGAAGCTGCTTGAGGTTTCTAAGTGTTCCTCTGGCAGGCTGAGGACTGGGCCAATCGGGGTGGAGGGGCCTGTGTGTCCATTTTCCACTGGGAAAGGTCTGGCTCCGGGGGGATGGAGCGGATCTGGGTGGATTTAGCTGAGTGTTGGACCAGGTTCTGGACAGACTGAGCTCATCAAAGTCAGCTGGAAGTGAGGCTGATAGCAGGCCTGAGTGGAAAGGTTGGAGCAGGGGGCTGGCAATGAAAGAGAGGCCAGGGGGCTGGCTGTGGAGGAGAGGCCATGGGGCTGGCTGTGGAGGAGAGGCCATGGGGCTGGCTGTGGAGGAGAGGCCATGGGGCTGGCTGTGGAGGAGAGGCCATGGGGCTGGCTATGAAAGAGAGGCCAGGGGGCTGGCTACGAAAGAGAGGCCAGGGGGCTGGTTGCGGAGGAGAGGCCAGGGGCTGGTTATGGATGTATTATTGCAGCACCTGGAACCTGGTTCATACCGTCAGCCTTGTCATCACCAACCTGAGCCGACTACCCTTGATTAAGTTCTCATTTGACAGTGGAAGAGATGATTGCTTTGCCTGCCTGGCCGCCTGCCAGTCAGTCTGAGGTGCGCTCGTGGAGCTGCGCGCACAGGTAATATCGTATGGTACCAGGGCAGGGTGACGGTGAGTGTGTCAGGGTGTAATTGAGTTCAACTGGCTCTAATGTGTCTTTACTGGATGTTCGGAGTTATTATGGGACGCTTGTAGCTATTATGGGATGTTTGGAGTTATTTCTGTCTGAGGTCTCCCCTGGCGTCCTGGCTCCTCCCGAGTGCTGGCCTGGACACAAGCCCAGCACCGCGACACTCCTGCCTGTGTGTGTATTTGCGTGTGTACCTTTCCCCTTAAGTCTGTGTGTGGATATATTCGAGTTTTCCCTCTTAAGTGTGTGCGTATGTGTGTCCATGTTTTTGTTTCCCTTTAAATGTGTGTGTTTCCCTCTCTGTGTGTGTGTCTGTTTCCCTCTGTGTTTTACCCGGCTTTTTGTTTGTCACGGGCTCACCCCGCCGCCTGTTCTGCGCCACTTTAAAGATGCCATCTGTCACACAGTTCCCATGGTGGCGCTGAGTTAGGCCCCTGTGGCTGCACATGATGACAGGGTGTGTGTGTGTGCGCGCACGCGTGTGTGTGTCAGGGGAGAAAGAAAGGCAGCATCGCCAGTGGGGTCGCGGAAGGAACGACTCGTCACTGGCGAGGACGCGCCTCTGAACTTTCACTTCCTGTTGCGGGGTGATTGACGGCGTGGCTGGGAAGAAGAGGAACAAACTCTGGGAAACGGTCACTTTTGAGCGTGTGTGTCAGCATGACCCTTGTGACCCTGAGGCCGTGTCAGGATAGTCCGGTGTGAACACAGCTTGCTGGCTGTCCTTCTGAGGGCAAGTAGGGTAGAGTGAATCAAGCCAGAGCTTCAGGCCCAGGGCAGAGAGTGGGGCGGGGCGGGGTACGGTAGTTTATTCCGCTGGGTGTGCGTGGGAATGCTAGTAAGCATCAGCCTCCCCTCAGCAGCTAAGCCGGTGGCCAGCCTAATGACAGCCCTGCTGCACAATGAGCACTTGAGTTCAGCCTCTGCTGTAGCCATGCAGCCTCGCTTTGGGCCCAGCCTGAGACCAACAACCTGCCTCAACCCAGCCTAGTCCTGCCTCAACCCAGGCTGCCTCAACCCAGCCTAGTCCTGCCTCAACCCAGGCTGCCTCAACCCAGCCTAGTCCTGCCTCAACCCAGGCTGCCTCAACCCAGCCTAGTCCTGCCTCAACCCAGGCTGCCTCAACCCAGCCTAGTCCTGCCTCAACCCAGGCTGCCTCAACCCAGCCTAGTCCTGCCTCAACCCAGGCTGCCTCAACCCAGCCTAGTCCTGCCTCAACCCAGGCTGCCTCAACCCAGCCTAGTCCTGTTTCAACCCAACTTGGACCTGCCTCAACCCGGTGTTTGCATTGCGGTCCACAGCGTGTAATTTCCTGTTGGATCCAGTCCCCTGTTCATCCTCATATGTGGTCTAGCCCAGTTCTAGCCACTGTCTCTGCGGCTCTGCAACGTTGTGGTCCTACCCGGGCCCGAGTCAGCCAGCATGAAAGCCTGGTTCCGATGGCTAAATGAGAGGGGACCGAGAGATAGAGGTCAAACCACACAGCCCGACTGGCTCTCTCCTCCAAACCACCCTCTGTCCTCCGGAAGTGACACGGCCCAAGGACCTTGAACGAGAGTACAGTGTGTGTGTCTGTCTGTCTGTCTGTCTAACCCCCCCAGTTTTATAGCACATTTTATACTCGTACGATTCTTCACTTCGGCACTGCGGGTGGAAACCGGAACTCTGAAACATCGAAACATTTCGGGCGAAGAACACATTTGGGGATCGCCGTCTGTTTCTCAACCCTATCGTCTTCCCCTGGAGCGAGTCCCGCATACACACCAGATCCAGCCACTCAGTCACCGTCCAGACCCTAAACAGTGGCTCCAGACCCAAACAGGCCCATGGGCTGTAAAAAAAAAAAAAAAAAAAGAGGAAAAAACGCTAACCCTACTCGTAAAGGCAGATTGCTGTGTCGGATTGGAGCGGGGGGGAGGGAGCCTGGTAGGTTTGAATCTGACAGCGTGTTTATTTTATATCGTATTTCAGCCTCGTGTTTCAGGCTGAGCGACGGTGACCTTTAAAGCGTCCCCGTGGAGCAGAACAACATTCAGTCTGCCGTCGTCTCCGGGTCCTTCTTGTTTTGTGTTTTTAATGACGTGCGGCACCACATCGGTCTGTGTCTCCCCCTCGGCCTGGGACCTGCTTCTCCCTGAGAGGTTGTGCCACCGCCTTGCCTGGAGGGGAGGGAACGTGTGCGTTCATGGCTTGTGTTCACAAGACTCGCGGCAAACTGTGCGCACGTGCGTGTGTGTGTTGCAAGAGGGCAAGACCGACAGGGGCACCCAGGGGATCTTGGCCTCGGCCGAGGTCAACGGGTTTACCTCGAGTCATCGAGGCCACTGAGGCGTAACGCGTC
The DNA here is from genome assembly GCF_054491055.1 of Hypomesus nipponensis. Classification (NCBI taxonomy): domain Eukaryota; kingdom Metazoa; phylum Chordata; class Actinopteri; order Osmeriformes; family Osmeridae; genus Hypomesus; species Hypomesus nipponensis. Next base: position 13,600,346 of record NC_140362.1, read on the forward strand.
GGGGTCCGTTTGCCTGTCACCCCGAGGGTCCAGAGCAGTGAGCAGAGCGAGCCGTCAGTCTGTAGGGCACCCCCACACCCAGCCTTACCTGGAGGACCCCCCTGTACCCCTGAGCACCTCTGGTCTAAAGGTGGTACCACAGGAAGCCCCTCCAGCACCTGAACCACACACACACACACGTTCACATTCACAAAGGTTGTAATTCATATGGGGGGGGGGCATACCACGTAGGCAAAAGCTTTACTACAGGGGCCTGGGTTGGATTCCAGGGCGGACCATTCCCTGCATGTCCTCTCCCTCCCTCCCTCCCCTGCATGTCCTGTCTCTCTAATCTCAATCACAATAAAGCAAAATGCCCAAAGTATGTGTCTTGACGTTTGTGATCTCTGTGTTAGGGAAACACTGATCTGAACTGTTATCATTTCACACCAGAACGTTTCATGGCTGAACTTGTTAGGCCTACAGTATAGGATCAGTCCACACACACACACACACACATCTCCAGGACATTTCAGGCATCCCAGTGGCAGCCGGGAAACCAAAGAGTGTACCAGCAAATATGCTAAGCAGCCTGTATTGATCTGTGTGTGTGTGTGTTTTCCTTACAGTCAGTGGTGAAGACTGGACGTCTGCTTATCAGTCACGAGGCTCCAGTCACTGGAGGGTTTGCTGCTGAAATCAGCTCCACCGTGCAGGTAAGACAGATAGATTATGTGTGTGTGTGTGTGTGTGTGTGGGTGTAGTAGTGGTAGGGAAGCGGCAGAGAACACGCAGCAGGCAAAAGAGAAAGATTGAGCATCTCTGCAAGGGCAATGTGTGTGTGTGTGTGTGTGTCTGATGTGTGTGCATGGGGGGGGTTAACGTCTCCCCTTGCCTATGAAAGTGATACCAGTCTGTCAGTGGGCCCCCTGAGGTAATAACTTCAGGTGCCAGAAGATGTCCTGACTGGTCAGCCGCCCCGGCGCGTCTTCCTCACGTACGACCTCCGCCGTCTGTCAGCCGGAAGGTTCTAGAATGAGACGCGCCGATGCACAGCGCCCTATGGAGGGGCACGGGAGGCCGGCTTCGGTTATGAAGGCCTGCGTTGACGCGATGACAGCGGGTTTGATGGGGGAGGACAGGGCTTAGATGGAGGGTGAAAGGAACACTCAGCCTAATCTCTAGAGGCTGGGGCAGACGAACCTCTATTGGAAAGGGCCTCGTCATACCATACAGTGCCAGGTATGTGGACAGGAGACTGGCTACCATCCATGGAGGTCACCACCCCCTGACCAGATGACCGGGGGCGGAGCCTACGGTCGGATGGGATGAGTCACACGGAAACATCAGAGGGCAGCGCGTGGTAATGAGCCGCAGCGGAAAAATATAGGCTAAAAATAGGGCTTTTAACGGGAAGGTGGCGAGCAATCAGGGCTGGGTCACGCTGCTAAGAGCACCGGGACAACAACAACAGCCCAGGAAACGGTGTTCCTCACAACCAGGGTGTTTAGGAGAGCCGAGGAGCCGGCCAGTCCATGACCCAGCGCCTAACAGGCCCGGAGCAGCCCACTCAGACGAGGGGTGCACCTGGGGTGTACCACTCAGGAGCTAAGGCTGGGGGTGCTGGAGAGGCTGGCGTTGGGTCAGGAGCAAGGGACGGGGAAACACTGATTTGTGAACATGATTTAGAGAGAGAGAGAGAGAGAGGGGGGGGGGGGAGAGAGAGATGTAGGAGGGAGGGAGAGAGATGTGAGGAGGACAGAGACGAAAAGAGAGAGAGGATATCGGTTCAGCAACACAAATCAGACCGGGCACAGCTTTACGACCCCAACAGGAATCCAGCACTATCCTGATCCTTGACTAGACATCAAACAGAACGGGCTCCATTCCAGCCTTGCTGGTGTGAGTAGAGGCCCGGGGGCCTGTGTTCCTCTGCCACAAAAGCCTTTCCGATCAGAACCAGAAGTTTGGGTGAGAGGTTAGTTTGTGTTCCCTTTGTCTAAATTGAGTTGTGTGGGCTGGCCAAAATGCATACATAGTACAGTATCCAAATGCAACAAATCTGGATTCGATGTCCTCAAAGTCCTGTCCCGGCGATGAGTCAATGCATGTTGGAGGCTGTGTTTCCATTTCTTTTGTTCAACCTCAGACTGTTACCCCTCCCACCCCCCTCATTCCCCCCACCCCCATTTAGTGTGCTGCATGAGAGGGGGGGGGGGGGGTAGTCACTGTCTTGTACCCAAAGGGGGGGTGGTGGGGCTGCGTCTGCATTTTGTTAAGATTGCACAAAGGTTTGGAGCAGACTACGGGACTCAGACAAGGGGTGGACCTGGGGTGTACCACTCAGGAGCTCAGGCGGGGGGTGCGGAGGTGGGGCTGGACTGTCTCCCAGGAAGTGTCCTCGTCTAGTGCTAAGGAAGGCTGGAGAGTCTGGCGTTAGGTCAGGAGCAAGGGATGTGCAAGCAAGGGACTTTGTGTGTGTACCTGGAGTCACCACTGAGGAGAACTGAGAGAGAGAGAGAAATGCCTTTCCGATCACAACCAGAACTCTGGGTGAGGGGTAGAGGAGGTCACCTCCTTTTCCTTCTTGTTAGTTTGTTTTCCCTTTGTCGAGAGTGAGTTGCGCGGGCCGGCCAGAATGCAGTACACAGTACAGTATCCGAACAAATCTGGATTAGATGTTCTCAAAATCCTGTCCCGGCGGTAGGTCTGAGTGTGGAAGACCCGGTCCAGATGGCCGTGCTGGTCCCTGGCAGCGTGGCTGCTTCTCAGGGGCTTCATCTCCCTCGCCTGCCCTCTGGCTCATGTTCTGCCACAGATATGTCCAAGACTTCCTCTTTGGCCGCCAGCGTCAGTAGGAAACCAAAACAGCTTGCCCTCCCCGCACACACTCTCTCTCTCTGTGTTTGTAGGGTTCTACAAGACCCCTGAGTAAGCCTGTCTCAACATCTGTATAGCACAACCCCCCCCCCCCCCCCCCATCATAGTCATGACAGACTGTCTATGTGCATGAGTCTGTGTATGTCAGTTCATTGTTCTGGGTGAAGCAAGACCAGAGGGACTGACAGTCGGTCTGTCCGTCCGTCCTCAAGTGGCCAACCCTTGCCTGTGGCGTGGCCCGTGATAGGCCGTTACGTCGACGCACGGCGACGACGACCAGCCTCCCACGGTCTGCGGTCTTTCGCCGGCGACCTCTTGTGCGTGGCAGGAGTCTAAACACACAACTGCTCATCTGGGCCTATTTTTACCGCGAGGGTGATTGTCGCGGGACGGCCACGCATGGATCCACCGGCCATGCTGTCATATTTTTATTCTGACATTTAAGTATATTGCATATAATGAGGCTCTTCCTCTAAGATAAACAGCCATTACGGCGGACTGGGGCTCTGTGTGGCCCGTTGTCAGTGTGTCTGTCCAGCTGTGGTGACCGTCCAGACGAGAGACTGTACTTTGCTGGGCTTCCCGTAAGACAGCAGGGTATTTAGAGGAGATTACAGTCTCGGTTCTGCCTCCCAGACCGGGCCTGTCTGTGGACTGCTCCACAACTCCCACTCGTCCCATGCTCCCGTCTGTGTGAAATGGGGGTCCAAACACCCCCGTGTAAGCAGGCCACCGCTATGCCACCATTTCGAGCCAAGGTGACTCCAAGGGCTGTTGGGATTTATTTTTTTATTTTTTTCGTCGAGACCTCACTTCGACACAGCCGTGTCTGCATGACTCATCCTCCTGATATCAGTGTGCAAGCATGCGGGCCTGGCTGGACACATCCTGTCTTCGTTGGGTGTGGTGTGTGTCGTGTCGGTGGGAGAGTCCCTCTGCCTTGCCTGGCCGACTGCCACTCAGCAGCCAAAGCTAGCGTGGCCTCTCTGAGCTTTAGCTTAGCCTTCACCTGCCTGCAGCCAGACTCTGAGCAAGCTGGGCTAAGAAAACACCGATCCATTAGACGTCAGCTTGAAACGTTTTGTTATTTCGGGGGGCCCCATAACCTGCCAGATTATGCGTAACGCTCCAGATGAACTGTAGCTTTTGTTTTGTTCAATTTAGCGTCCCTTGCAAATGTAAACAGGCATCCCCAAACAAGCCCTGGGCCTACATCCCAGAACTGGTAACTTGTAGAAACACTTTCAGCTTCCCTCATCGCTTTGGCTTTTGTTAGAGGGGGGGGGGGGGGGGGGGGGGGCTATTGCTCTCCCAAATCCTGGTTCAGCTAACCTTTATATTATCTGGTGTTGTACACTGTCATTCTGCTTGATCCTCCTGGAGTGTGTGTGTGTGTGTGTGTGTTGTGTGTGTGGTTCTGTTAGCCGTTTTGGCTGACAGTGTCTGTAGCTAACAGCATTCTGCTGAATCTGTGCTGTCGTGTCAAGGTAAGTGACACGACTTGCTTACACTGACAAATGTGTGTGTCCTTTTGTGTGTGCGTGTGTCAATAGGAGGAGTGTTTCTTGAACCTGGAGGCCCCCATCGCCAGGGTGTGTGGTTACGACACGCCCTTCCCGCACATCTTCGAGCCCTTTTACATCCCGGACAAGTGGAAGTGCTTCGAGGCTGTCAAGAAGATGATCAACTACTGAGGCCCACCTGGTGAGAAGAGATCACCTCTCCTCCACCTCTCCTCTCCTCCACCTCTCCTCTCCTCCACCTCTCCTCTCCTCTCCTCCACCTCTCCTCCACCTCTCCTCCACCTCTCCTCCCCTCCACCTCTCCTCTCCTCCACCTCTCCTCCACCGCTGCCATCGTCTTCTGTTCCTCCCTCTCCCACATTCACACCCGCCACCTCTTTCCCTCCCTCCCTCCGTCTCTCTCTCTCTCTTCCAGGGACAACTGAAGGACCTGAACCCAGAACTTCAGTCCACTGTTCACCATCACGCTAATGGGCAGCCATGAAGAACATCCCGTAGGCAAAATATGTTGGAGGCTGTGTTTCCAGTTGTTTTGTACAACCTCAGACTGTTATCCCTCCCATCCCCCTCATTCCCTCCACCCCCGGTTATTGTGCTGCATGGGAGAGGAGGGGGGGGGGTTTCTTGTACCGGCAGGGGGCGGTGGGGCTGTGTCCGTCTGTCTTTTGTATAGATTGCACAAAGGTTTGCGTCGAAAATGTCATTCAGAAAGCTTCCTATCAACTATAACTAGCAAAAATAACTTTTAATGATTGAATTATTGTTTAAATTTTGAAAAAGTACATTACATTTGGAGCATTTACCTCAACCTCCTTATTGTGAGCTGTTACGGTCTGAGTTTCATTGTTTGATGTCTGTCCATCAGCCTCTCTCTCTGTCATTCTCTCTTTCTCCTTCTTTCTTTTTCCTTTTCTCTGACTCATTGCCTTCCTCATTTCAATTTTGTTGGACATGAACTTATGTGACATTAAATATATTGTACGAAATAATGAACTTTTGGTTTGTATCAAAAATAAAGTGACGGACTTTGCTGTGGTACACTGCGTTATTGGTGACTGTATGGACATTGAGTAGATTAAAATGTCTATATTTTCAATACTCTTTAATATATTTGATTTATGTGTGTTTGGTAGCTCAGGGACAGATGAGAGTTATTGGCTGTTGTATTGAGTGGGAAGAGAGCAAAGACAGAGAGGAGTTTGGGCTTGGCTGGGGTGCTCTAAGCATCGTTCTACCAACAGCAGGGGACTGAATGTCCTAATGTGAAGCACATCATTTGCTCCTTCATCAGTTCATCAGAGAGCCAGAGGGGATTGTTGACATCCCTCTAGTACCCTGCTGATATGCTTCGAGGAAACCGCCTCGTCTTGAGAACCTTCCAAACAGAGACTGTCGGGATCATCTGACTGCTGTGAACACACGCACCGAGACGCCATATCTGGCCTCCTGAAAGAAAAAAAAAAAAAGAAAAAAAAAACTACACCTCCCATAATTCATCACTGGCGGCTCTCAGAGACAGGAAGCTGCGGCTTCATCCTTTAAAGGCGATCAGATAAACAGACACGCCAAGAGGAACGCTGCTTCATTAAAACACCACCGCCGACCAGCTGGATCATTAGGGCCACGCCACTAACCAGCCCCTTCTCAACGGAGCTCACCGGAGCCTCCATGAAGATCCTCCGGCCTTCAGACCGCAAAAAAAAAGCCCACGGGGCAGCATTTAACGATGAAATGGCGTCTGTCATTTTGGTTTTGTCGAGGGGCGGGACCGGCGGTCGCAGCGGTGCGGTGGCCCCTCCCTTGGGGGCAGTAGAGATGACCTCTGGTTGGCTGTGCGCAGTACCCACGCTGCCTTGCTGTGTCATTAGGAGCTATATTTGCATGGAGCTGGGGTAGGGCAGGTCACCACTGAAGCATCCTCTGCAACAGCTGCTCGATTTAAAAAGCCACTTTAAATCGAAAGCTTTTGTAGTTCTCTGGGGTTGACAGGCATATTGTAGAGGTCTGCTCCACAGCACGGTAGCTTGGGACCCCCATGACACGTGCAATGGATTGTTTTTCTTTTCAAATGAAATTCTGTTCCAGAGAGAGGATGCGGGGAAATAAGAGATGGAGGATTTCGATCCAGCTGGGTGCGGTAGATTGTGGCGACGAAGCGGTAGCCGTCCAAGTGTGAACATGTTCCTTCTGCAACACCGCGGCGGCCCTGGCTGTCGTTCCTTTGTCGTCTGGACGTGCCACCCGGCTCGGGTATCAGCGACGCGCCCTCGAGGCTACGCACCGCCACCTCTCCTCACGCCGTCCACAGCTGATTGGTTCCAGGCAGACACAGATAGCGACAACTGTCAGGTTCCCTCGCCCCCCCCACCTCCGACCCCCACCCTCTGGACTCACAGCCACATGTGTCCCCAAATGACCACGATAACCAATTACTTGAGAGACTGTGTCAGTAACCAATTAGACGATTGGCACGTTCGGCATGCCTTCGCCGTCCAACACAGAGACATCTGGATGGATGTTTCCTCTGATCTGCTCCATCCCTCCATACATCTGCCCCTCCACCGTCCTCATCCTTCACTTCAGTCTCCAGGCAGGAACTCTGAACCAGAAATGAGAAACAGTTCACATGTTTTTATGACTTCTTTGTAATAGAGGAAGAGAGGGATGCTGGTCTTCATATTGATACAAACTTCGGAGACCTTTTCTTGTGGTAAACCCGTTCAGGCTTCGTAGCAGAGAGAAAAGATTATCCAAACATTGGGTATAGCATGTGTTTCTGATGAAATGGAACTGTGTGATATTCCTGAGAAACAGTGGAGACCATCTCTGTATGGTCTACATACGTACAGCCTAGGGACAACTTTGACATTCTGAGGATTATTGGTATCCAAGACTGAAAGTTTAAATACTAAATATTTGTATATTATACACTCAATTTGACACTCTTCAGTATGGAGTCTGTGAGTTCACTGCAAATAGGAAATGACAGCTGGAAACACAACAAAAAGCATCTCCAGGCCAGCTGTTCGGTCCACTCTCTGTCTTGCTCTCTGTCTCTCTAGCTCTGTTCCTCTCACATGCAGATCTCTCCCTCCAGTTGAATCATGCCTGTTTGCCTTTAAGGCCTTAAGGTCTTATGCCCAGTTGCTAAGGGGAGGGAAAGGAGCAATGTCACGTTGCTAAGGAGAGCGAAGGTCTTGTTTCCTGGCCTGAAGTGTTTACGAACCAATGACTTCCTGTCAGAGACAGAGGGTCGGTCATGTGACGCACGTCCCACTAATGGCAGTGGCAACAGTCATTTGCAGAGGGGCGTTTGACTGAGGGAGCATCGCATGTGAGGCTAAAAACACTTAAATCCTTGTGGCCAACAAGAAAAGCCGTCTCTTGACAGGGTGGTGTGTGTGCGCAAGAGCATGTGTATTTCTGTGCATTCACGTGACAAGTGTCCATGCTTGGGTGTGTGTATGTATTTCTACTATATTTGAGCCTAAGTCTCCAGAAAGCCTTTCTTAACCAAGCCTACCTTAAGACTATTTCATGCCCAAAACCAGTGTGAAAACTGACACCAAACAAATGCTTTCCATCTGCGAGGTAGAGCTTGTTTGGGGAGGGAGTGTGATGTATGTAGGGGTCCAGCCAAAAGCACCAGCATCAAGCTGACTGTGAACACAAACACATGCTGTCCGCCAACATCATTACTGCTCCATTCCAACCAGACAGCCAGGAACATGACCCAGAGTCAGGTGGAGGTGAGTTCACCGGTTCGGGAGCAGGGTGGAGGTGACGTTTCTGAATGAAAATAAACCTGTCCTGACCCGGGGAGAACTTCTGTTACCATCTGTGTTGGAGACTGTACTGCAAAACAGCAGAACAGACTGTACTCTTGTTTCTGGTGCGGTATCTCCTGACGATGTCTCCTACAGGAGAGATTTATTGATGGAAACATCTCCAGTGGAACTGGCCACTCTCAAATTGTTAAATCGTCCCATCACTAGAACAGTACAGCAGAGCATTCAGTCCAATCAGGACCAGAGCCATGTCAGTATGGATCTAATCTAAATTGGGACAGCAGTGTTTATTTGGTTGGTCATATGAGGACAGCAAACCACACCTTTCAAATAGGTCCAGTTCTGTTTCCAGTCCAGTGAAAATATGTTGCCATTTGCTTGTCACAAAGCCAATGATCGGAATCATTCTTTGTCTCTTTCACTTTTCCCCATCTCTGCAGTGGTGTGTGTCTTTGCGGGCAGTGGTGTTGCAGGATCCTAAGGAACACTGTTTCGGAGAGGAGGGAAAAGGAGGAAAGGAAGAGTTGAAGAGGAAGGAAGAGGGGGAGAGGACGCAATAAAAGTGGAAAGAAAAAATAGGGTGGGGGGGGAGACATTGGAATAGAGGTGGAGGAGGAGCTGGAGGATAAAATGAGGAGTTTGTGAAGAGGAAGGAGAGGAGGAGGGGTGAAGAGAAGGGAGAGGGAGAGGGAAAGAGAGAGAGAGAGAGAGGGAGAGGGAGAGAGACAGGAGAAGAATATGTATCTATGAACCACCTCCTGGGCTGTTAGAATAACTCTCCTGGAGCAGCCCTCCTGTTAGGCTCCAGGGGAGCCCTGGAGGAGCAGGGCAGAGAGGTTAGGAAGCTCCTCCTCTCATCAACAGATCATCTTCGGACCTGATACATTCCTGGCTACGATCTGTATCCAGAGGCATGGTCGTGAGTCATCAACAGCAGATGTGTAGTTGGACGGAGTGAGACTTCCCCGAAGCAGTTCTGAGTCCAGCAGCCTGGCATGTGCCAGGCGGGTGCGGTATTTACTCCCAGGGTGATATCAGTGGGGAAACGCATCGTAGCATGATGTCAGAGGAGATAGGACGGCTCGAGACCAGTAGCGTTGCCTCGAGGGGGCCTGGGGGGACCTAGGTCACTCCATTTACATGTCAAACCCCCCATAGTTCTGATTGCTTACAAAAAAGGAATTGTTGAATAGTTATTTTTACTAACTTGATTTGGGACCCCCAAAAAATTATAGTCTGACTACGCTACTGCCATAAACCATGCTCTTGTCACCAGAACATTTTCCACAGCAGTGGAATGTCAATGCTTTCTCTCTGCCTGAAATATGCCTGATGGGATTAATATTTGCTTAAGACAATGAGAGAGATTGACTTCTGACATTGGATCTAGTTTAAATAAATAACGAGCATTGTACGTAATATGTTTGTTATTTTCAATGGGCTTCCACAAAACAGTTTCTCATTGGCTGAGCAGAAACACATATTTTTGACCTTGTGGCTTTTTGAGTCTTTTTTTGTTCAGAGGGAGAACAATAAGGAGAGGATGGAGTGGCTTACCGCAGGACTGAAATGGTATACATTCAGACTTACACAGATATCCAGACAAGTCGATAGACAGGCAGACAGACAGACAGACAGACAGACAGAGACATAAATAATAGTTAAACCAGTGGCAACATTGCTTTTTCGTCTTATACATGGATCCGTAAGCCTCCCAATTGGGCTGTGCCATGGCCAGCCTGGCACCCTGGAATCCCAAACAGGCCCTTCGGGGCCCTCAGATTACCATCTCCCATTCATTGTCTGCTTGTAATTATGACCATCTAACCCCAGCCGGCCGGGTTCCCTGTCAGCGAGACTCTGGGGGAGCATGATTTAGGGGGTAATAACAGTGTGTTATGGAGGCCACGGGCCTGACCCTGCTCTGATCTCAGCCGCTCTGCTTATAGCTGCAGGAGCTGTCCGTGTGAGGGTGAGGGTTGGGGGGGTGGGGGCAAACAGGATGTTTGGGTGAGTCTCGTCAACGTTTTCCATGGCAATTCTTTCAAAGTCTCTTTTTGTTTTGAGCTTTTTATTCAATCAAGCTTCATTGGCATGGCGCTCTGTTTATTTTACTAGTGGCAACGCAGGAAGCATTGTTGAAACTACAAACAATCCCAAAGTACAGTATGCAACTTGCAGTGGATCAGAACAGATACCCTGGGCTCGACTGGGCTGGGCCTGCCTCGGTTGTGCCTGTCCCATAATAACACGCCTGTCGTCCCCAAGGGGTTGAGACGCTCCCTCCATCTCTTCATCCCTCCATACCTCCATCTCTCCATCTTCCCATTGAAACGTTTAATGTATATCCTATATATTTACATTTACATTTAGTCACTTAGCAGATGCTCTTTTCCAGAGCAACTTACAGTAAGTACAGGGACATTCCCCCGAGGCAAGTAGGGTGAATTGCCTTGCCCAAGGACACAACGTCATTTTGCGCAGCCGGGAATCGAAGCGGCAACCTTCTGATTAATAACCCGATTCCCTAACTGCTCAGCCACCTGACTCCTATATATTCTTCCTCTTCTTTTTCTACTTATTACATCTCTGCTGGTGTGTTTGTCTAAACCTCCACATTGCTGTTTCTCCTCATCTCACACGTGCTGTTTGACGCCTACTGGAATCTGAAGCATGCTGTCTTTCCTCACCTTTACCCATACCTCCATACCTCCATCGCTCCTCTCACCAGCCTGAATCTTTCAATTTTTTTGCAGTATTTTATGGGCTATCTATCATGTTGAGATAGAGAAAGAGAGAGAGAAACAGAGAGCGAAAAGGGTAGAGCTAGAAGGCTACTGTTTCTGATCGGTGAAGGCCGTTCATCTATTCACATGAATGCTAACAACTGTGTATGATGAACATCAATATTTATGATCGTCTCACAGAGGGACACACACGAATACACAAACATTCACATACAAAGGGGCTGGAGAAGAGGAGCCGAGAGGTCATGTCCACTGGGACTGATGACCCTTGACCCCTGTCTACCTGGGGACACGTGTGTGTCCATCATGAGGGATCGAGCCTGTCGCTGTATGCAATCGAGTGTGTGATGGGGACGCGACTGACAGCATCAGCGTCATCTATGTGTGTGTGTGTGTGTGTGTGTGATGATGATGTGCCTGGTGAGTCACCACGGAAACGTGTACCTCTGCCACAACCCCACGTGCGTCACACCCAGAGTTGACTGTTCAGTTAAATAGATACCGCCCACCGCCATTAGGATTCATGCAGTTCTGTACAATTCCAGCCCGGAGTCAAACGTCAATTCGAAGTTCCAAAAACAAGAAGCTTTAAATTTGATTCATCGATCAGGATGTTTTTACATGAACACTAAGATTGGCTGATTATAATTTCGAATACCGTCATCATCACTTATATTGGTTTGACGCACTCTTGTGTTCCTAGTTCCGTACTGCCCCAGCACCCTGAATTTAAAGCTCAGGAAGTCTGATATGATGTTCTACTGAAGCATCAAGGCCTTAGTTCATGTGAGCACTCCATAAAAATGAGAAACATGGAGGGCGATTTCAGTTATATGGTCTTTTCCTCCCGTCTTGGTTTCCTGTCACATGCGATGCTCTCCAACACATGGACTGCATTCAGACGGCATCGAGTTCTGCTGTTGTCTTATCTCTGCTGTATCCCTTAGTCCTGACTCCCTGTGGATATTAGTCACCGACAGACACTGCTTAACCTCTTCCATCCTCCTCTTTCTTAAATAAGCAAGCAAACCATAATATGTTGATGCTTATTACTGTTTTGTAATTAACACACATAAAAAAATATTTGGGCAACCTGTTACTACACAAAATTGCAGGCTTTTATCTACGAGAATGTTTACTTGTGACTTGGCAACAGTCCAGTCTAAGCCCAGTTGGGGAATTATTTATGTTGGCGGAGTCAAATAAATGACTAAATAAACTAATCATGCCGTTCATAAATTAATAGTAGGCAAGGCCATGACATTTATAAAATATATGAATAATGAAATACCAAATTTGTATTTTTTTTACACCTTTACTAAACTAACGCTGTGCTCGTGATGCAGCTGGTGAGTAAAATGTTGGGTCGTTGATTCGGCAAATGCAAGCAGTTTTTGCTTAGTAGTGCAGTGCCCATTGGTGGTACCCGTTGGCAGCAAACGCTACGACAGTTCCCATTGGCAGCACATGAGATCCGTGGATCCATCTACTTCCGCTGCTATTTTTCCTCTATATCATCCATCTATTGCTGCAGAAATTGTTTTGCAAACACAAACCACTCATCCAAACAACTGCAAGTCCTTGGGTCCCAATCAATACACCTGCCGACTTGTAACTTCATACAATGCCTGGTTCTCCAGACAATCGAGCCACAGACACAGAAGATGGTACGATTGTAGTTATAGATTGTAATATATGCCTGTGGAGACACTAATTGCTCGAATAGATAGTGACCCAAATGCGTCTCTCTTTTTTTTACACACTTTATAATATTTGATGATATTGTAGTCTACATGCCCGATAATAGACACCAAGAACACCCACCCAATCGCAGTCGCAGGATGAGCACCCCAAATCATAGCAGCAGGATGAGTGGACCTCACAGTGGAACACAGCTCTTCCCTTTCAACTGCTGTCCTACTGCTGCTTCTGAGAACCCGAGCGGAAGGCAGCAAGAACTGTCTGCCCCCGCCCCCCCCCCCCCACCCTCCCCCACTTCCCCCCACTCCCCCCACCATCCACACACACACACTCTCTCTCCACAACTATAACTGTGTGAGTTTACTGGATTCTCGAGGTTCAACCTTTCATCTTTAATGTTGAGAGACACACTCGGGATGAGACGCGTTTAGGGACAGGAAGGAGACGGGAATGTGACAGGACGTTCAGCCAATCGAGCAAAGAGTTGGCCAATGCGGGACAGGACACCGGGCCAATAAGAAGGGAGTAGGACTACGTGGGACAGGGCATTCGGCCATTGATATGTGAGGTGGCAGATATTGAGTCGTGTTTCCAGCCGATATGACTCATATGGGACGCAGGGCATCCAGCCAATGAGCTGATGTGCTGCTCTGGACTGGACAGAGGTGGGCTACAGCTGGATCTGGTTAAAGGCTGACCGCTGTTTTCTGCTGGATTACATCCCAGAGAGGCCCTGTGTGTTTCAACCAATCACAGCAGATAGTAAAACCAACAGGGAGTCCAACTCTCCCTCTGTCTCTCTGTCGCACACTCTATCCTCTGATCTCGGGGAGACATCTGCTTGTCTCGGTGTAATGAGTGATAACTAGAGGTTCTGCAGCTGGAAGCCAGAGAGAAATCCCGCGGCGAGAGAAAAGCTTCCAGAGATGTTCCCCATGACACTCCTGAGAATCAATGTGTTTGTGTATGCAGTAAGTGAGTGTGTGATTGTTAGTGAGAGCGTGTGTCTGCAAGGTCAGGGCAGCATGTCACTACAGAGTCCATGTGCTCATCCAATTCATCATACTCTTGATTAGAAACGGTGTAAATCATGGCGTAAAACAGAGTGCGTTGTCTCTCCAGTTAATCAAACATCTTTAAATGGATCATGCTGTGTGGTCATCTTGTCTGAGGAAGTTTGTCCTCATTTAGCACTCCACAGAGAAAACACAAGCTACTTCCTGATTCCACATTATCTATGGCATTTGGTTGGACCCTATATTTGAATAGAATCCGACTTGAGCGTATGTGTTTGCAGAGGTTTTTCTTGTTAAATGCGAGTGCTGTACAGAACCAGAAGCTGCGAAAAAGCTTTGATTGTAGGTGTGCGTGTGTGTGGTTAATGACATCTTCTTGTTATGTGTTCACGTGCCAGACATTCCTCCATTGATTACTATCTCTGCTTACCTCATTAAAAAGCATGAGCGTCCTCTTTGACCCCCTCCCCACACTCACTCTCTCTCTCTCTCTCTCACACACACACACACACAAACCAGGATGCCTCCTCATCCCTCCTCTCGCACCCCACGGCCTCTTCTTTCCCTCCCTGGCTGAAGGAAGGTGTCTGGTGTAAAATGCAAGCAGCCATGTGTACAACCAGAGCTTTCCCTAGGACTGGTTCGCTCTGCCTGCTTAGACCGTGTCCCCCTCCCCCACTCCCGCCCCCCGCCGCTCCAGGCCCTGGGGAGTCTGTGGTAATCGCAATGTGTCCGGGGTGATTTACACGAGGCCGAATGCCGGGACGGCGACGAGCAGCGCCGAGCGTCCAGTTGGCGGCGTGTTGGAACACACAGCGGGGCAGGCAGGAGGAGCTCTGCCCCCCAGCGGGGGTCCAGGTGTTCCACACCAGACGCTCCGTACCCACCAGAGGGGGCAGCACGCCTCGGGGCTGGGCCTGGGGGGGGCCGCAGCAGCAGCAGCACTGTGTCAGTGTGTATAGGATAGGCACCCTCTGAGACCACGGAAACACACACGCTCTGGTGTTTATGGAGCGCACCTGATAGCAATCAGAAGAGAGTCTCTGATGATGACGAGGAGGGGAGGAGGAGCATCGACAGTCTGGCTGAACCCTGGGGTGATCTCAAACGCTGCTTGATGAAGGTCCAACGTCAACACAGCTTGTTCTGGGACCCTGACCTGCTGCATGTGGCATGTCTGAACCGGGGGGGCGGGGGGGGGGGGGAGGAGGCAGGGGGGGAGCACCAGACACACCTCACAGACCATCTGGGTCAGGGAGCCAGGCAGATGTTTGATCTGTAGTTCCGCGCGCCAACGACAACACACACCACAGAGGTATCACCCTGGCTCATCTCCCACACCGCAGACGCACTCGGCGCTTGCTTACCCACACACACACTTGTGGTTGTCAGATGACAAAGACATACATCCCAAATGCTCTAGACGTTTGATGAACGCCGTCGCTGAAAACACAGAAAACACACGACAGACACCGAACACGCACACCGATCCTAACATTTCCCAAAAGTGACTCAGCGCTCCTCGGTTGTGGATCCTTTTCAGTTGACGTGACGTGTTTCCACAGCCTGCTGGGGACGCACAGGAGGACACTGTCAGAGCAGGACTGCACTGCCTCCACCGCGAGGGACCGAGCTCGTCTACACTGCGTGCAACGTGTTTGTTCCTCCAGGTTCCCCGAGCAACGTTTTCCCTTACATAAGAGTTGAAAGCCTCAGTCCCTGGTCCACAGCTGTGGTTCAAAGCCTGGGAAGACATGCTCCACTCAAGCTCGGCTATAGGGTTTCAGTTACACACATTATCACATTATGAGGTTTAACACTGATTCAAGCAGAGCATCAGTTAACCCTGACCCTGACCGACGCGTTGATTCAGGCGTACGTGGATCATGGTCTGAAGCATAGCGTGAAGAACAGGCGTTCTGCGACCTCGGGGTCGTTCTCAATCTCCCTTGTTTCTATCATTGTTTACAGCTCAATCTCCGTCTTTCTTTTATTGTTCACAGGTGGTGAGATTGTGGTTTGCCTTGCTTCTGACAATAAACAGCTAAAGAGTCTCTCTCTCTCATATCTCTCTCTCTCCCTCTCGCTTTCTCTCTTGTGCTCCCTCTGTCTTTGACTGCTTTTCCATCTGTTTCTCTTTCCTCCTCTCCTCATCGCAATGTCTTCTTTTTTTTCTCCTGTCAGTTCCCTGAAGCTCTCAGGATGTTCCTGTTCCTCTCAGGGTCCAGGAGATTAGCCACGGACCCGTTTTTTTCCGAAGGGCAGCACAGGCTGACCGCAAGGCGGTGGCAGGCTTGCCGTTTTTTTCCGCCACAGGTGCTCTGCCAGCTATTCTTCTCTTCTGGTAAAGCTGATTTGTTCAAGGCTGGGACGAGGTGACACGATACGAGGTACATCCTATTATCTGCCTTCCCCTGGTACAGAGAGTGGGGGAGGGGCAGAGAAAAAACACAGAGAGAGACACACACACAAAACGGTGGAGACGCAGGGGGGGGGTAGGCGAGAAAGAGCATGAATAACCTTCAGAAACAGAGGTTTGGAAAATGGAATGGCAGGGCCGAAGGGTACAGGAGGAGGCTAGGAAAGTAAGGGGCGGGAGGGTTGGAGGTTACTAAGGGGTTAGGAGGTTGAGGCTGGGAGCAAGGGACGGTTACATGGGTTGGAAGGTCGGCTGTTAGGAGGGTGAGAGGGTTGGCAGTTGGAAGGAGGGTACAGATGGAGTGCAGTAGGGTAGGAGGACTTACAGGGGACACAGATGCACATTGGGACTGGGGCCGGCGAACACATGCATTCTGGGGAACGAGGCTGGCACACAGACATCTTTGCCGAGACTGGCGACCTCATGGCGTGTCATATGGCGGTGGTGTGCGGAGCGAA
This sequence comes from Hypomesus nipponensis, assembly GCF_054491055.1. Lineage (NCBI taxonomy): Eukaryota > Metazoa > Chordata > Actinopteri > Osmeriformes > Osmeridae > Hypomesus > Hypomesus nipponensis. Next base: position 13,616,857 of record NC_140362.1, read on the forward strand.
GCAGAGGGCCAGCAACTGTAAACAAAACAGACTGGCTTGGCAGCTGCAGCCTCAACAACTTTGAACTGTCTCATCCAATCACTGTCCCAGGCCTTGGCTGTGTTCATCGTTACTACCACGACCACAATTTGAGCATTACCGTTATATGAGTTTTCCACCCCATCTCGGCCAAATCGATAGACCAACAAATAGCCAACCGCCGATGAAGCGCAGCCTGCTACATCCTCCACTGTTGAGTCAGGATCTGAGAAACATCGGGAGACTCGTGTGTTTATTTATCGAGCGCAGATCGCCATTTCGCTGCGAGATTCTCTCCTTTCAACAGGGAGCAGAAGGCCGGCAGCGTGGTCGGCAGATGGGGGAGACGAGAGGCTGTAAATACATAAACCATGCAATAAAACATCCCAGCCCTTCTCTCTTGTTGACGGACGCCTGTAATGCGGTGTAATTAGCCCTCAGCCCCAGCCTGGCCGGACCGGTCTGCCTCACACACTGCTGCAGCCAGCCACACCCCAGCCAGCCGGCACGACGGACCCTCACACACACACGCTCGCTGTCAAGATGACAGAGTTCAACACGATTCGACCTGGTGACCTCTCATGAATCCTCCCCGTCACCCTCGGTCCTTGGCTGACCTCCAACCCCCGACTTCTAAGTGACTCAGGTGAGGACCTCTGGAGGGTGAGGGTTCACGGCTAAACGCTCTGGTGTGGAGGGAGCGAGGACTGGGTTAACGTTACAGCTGGGATTTGTAGGTCGTTGAGTAGTGAGGAGTAGTCCTGCTTGCCAGCTGGACGAGTGTTTGGGTTCTCATGGACTCCAAAGCCATTGGTTTCACTCCAACCATGTTTATAGGAGCACAGATAGGACTGAGCATAATAGTCCTGTGCATGTGTATGTACTGTATGTGTGTTACTTAGTAGTGCCAGACTGAAGCGGGGGCTGATGTCAGCGGACTGACCTTGGCTATCGAGTGTCTGCTCTCTCTGACGGTGCCACAGCTAGGTCTGTCTGCGTGTGCGTGTGTCTCTCTGTGTCTGTGTTTCTGTGTGTGTGTGTGTGTGTGTGTGACTGCCTTTGTGTGTGAAGCTCCTGCATGTGTGTGTGAAGTGATGCCGAGATGCCAAGAGGAGTACGTACAGCCGCGTGTCGCTTAGTGCTTGAGATCCACTCAAAACAGCACCTAGGTATGAGCGTGGATTCACACACATGCATAGTCCCTGGCCATTTATCTCACAGGAGATTTAAAAGAGGCCAGAGTTCTTATCTTGGAGCTGAACTGGTTCAATCAATTTAGAATGTATCGTAGCTTTGATGGAAGCAGGAAATGGAAAATCTGTTTAATATTGTGTTTGAAAAAACTGTGATAACAGGACATTCTTGGATTGTTTGCTTTATGCCTCTCTCTCTCTCTCTCTCTCTCTCTCTCTCTCTCTCTCTCTCTCTCTCTCTCTCTCTCTCTCTCTCTCTCACTCTCTCCCTCTCTCTCACTTCTCTGATGCTTTGGCTGTTACCAATACTTTGACAGTGTCTTCCAACCACCCCCATCACCTTCACCTCAAGCAATCACTTCGCACTCATCCGACCCTCAAGCAATCACCTCACACTCTCCTGTCCCTCAACAAATCATTGAAATCAGCTGTTGACAGTGGATGCCAGGGTCATCTGACACAGCTGAACTCCTGCCAGTCATCTGTTCTTCCCCTGCAACAGTGACTGAACCTAACAGTACCAACCAATCAGCACTTTCGGAAGCTATAGGTAGCCAGTCTGTTTTCACTCTATCAGCATTTCCATGATAGTAAAATTGGGTTGATAAACTGCACATCAGTGGAAAGATTTTAAAAAGCAGTTTTACTGTAAAGCGGAATTTTATTGTTTGTTGCTTCATAAGCTGATTTCAGTAATAATATATGTATATATTATTTTATATATAATATTTGAGGTATTTTGGTAAACTTTTTTTTTTTCAGGCTGTTGAACATCAACCAGTCCACACCAGAATGAAGGTAGATGTCAAAGTTCTGTGTGGTCCTTGCAAGCACAGCATTAAGTGTGTGACAAGACATTTTGAAACCACTTACTATTTCTCTCTCTATTTCTATCACTTTCTGTATAATTCTCCCATTTTCTCTCTCTCTCTCCCCCTTTCTCTCTCTCTCTCTCCCTTTCCTTCGCCTGGAAGAGCAGCTCACCTCCTCGTCTCAATGTGTTTTTGACTCGGCACATGAGACCGTCTGGCCCTCAACTTTCACAAGCTGTGAAAGTCTTACTGCATGACCCCTGAACAGTTATCATCTTCACAGTTACACGATAAATACTTCATCTCCCCTGTCTGGTAAAATGTACTGTCCTGCAGCAGTGAAAAGAGAAGAGCTAAGACATGATAGAGAGAGAGAGAAAGAGAGAGAGACAGAAAGAGAAAGACACAGAGAGAGAGAAAGACAGAGAAAGACAGAGGGGGAGAGTAAGACAGAGAACAAGAGAAAGAGACAGCTTGTGTGGTAAACCTTTGTTCTCCATTCATTCAACTGCTCCTCTCGCTTCCCCCACAAGCACCAAACATGCTGCAACTCACTCCAGCGAAAGAGGGACGGAAAATCATCTATCTTTCCACGCCTGTTCTCCTCTCCTCCATCCCTCCTCCTATCCTTTCAAGCAGAAGAGACAGCTGTTCTCAGATGTTTCGAGACAGGTGTGTCTAAATAACATCTTTCAACCCATGAGTGAAGCCTTCCTGCTACACTTGACACGACTGACATCGCTAACCTTTCCTCACCCCCACAGACACACACACCCACACACACACACCAACTCAAACCGGAAGTCAGGTTTAGTAGTTTCTCCCCCCACAATGTTTGACACATGTTTGTCTGCTCCCCCCAAAAAGTGATCCTGGGCCAGGGAACATCCAGCTGTGTGTCCTGTGTCTCAGCACAGCTCCTCCATCTTCCCTAAGTCCCCTTCCCTCTCTTTCTCTCTCTCTCCATCGCCCTCATCATCAGCATGGATGTGTGCCATAGCTGTGTAAAATTGTTACCGTGGCAAAATCCAAAGGGACAGGCTTATCACAAACACACACACAAACAAGAGCTATTTGTGCGTCTCCCTGTACGCATGTGCTTGTGTGTAGCTAGGAGAGAGGGAAATATGCTGCAGAGATATCCACAGCTGTTGTAAAACATGCAGGATAGAGAAGTACAGACGAGAGGGAAAGTCGGCGGTAAGGCAGAGAGAGAGCGCGCGCGCGCGCGAGAGAGAGAGAGAGAGAGAGAGCAAGTGGGACAGAAAAAAAGGAAGAGAGAGTGATGCAATGAAGTTGCCCGTCACAACATTGTCAGTGAATATTACTAATGCTAGGCGAAAAGGGAGCAATGGAGGACTATGCTCCAAACCACAACATTGTGAGTCGAAACATGTCCATGTTTGGAGTTACAGAGATGAGCTCCCTCCCAAGCACTTTCACCATCATACAAGACTTTTAGGGAACTTGACGGAGATCTGAGATTTTGTGTTGATTGGCTGAGCCAGGGCTCTGCTGAAACTAATCAGATCCAGGACTAATATCCTGCCTGAAGGAGAGGGGAGGGGAGGGGAAGGGAGGGGAGGAAGAGGAGGAAGAGGGGGGGAGAGCGAAGCCCCCCGCCCCACCCTCTGTCCCCTTCTCCCCCTCCTGCTCTGCCAGCATCCTACCAGCTGGCTGCCCTGCAGAGGGTAGGTCTGGACTGCACAGGAGTCATGCTCGCCCCGTAAAGCAGCAGCCTTTATAAGCCTTTAACTGCTGTAATTTTGACTTTTATGAGCTCACGAGAAGAGAGGTATGTCGCAAATTGCTACTGTGCTCCGGTAAAACAGTCCAACGACGCACCCATCCGCCCTAATCTGTCAGAGCGACTGAGGCGACCCTGGGTTGCTGCTGTACAGCCGGCCTCCTGTTTCAAACACGCATAGGTGCGAATGACAGTTCTTACCTCACGAAACACACACGTACAGCAAAGTAAAAGGAGAAACACCTATGGGAGGATATGTTTCCATGTTTCTGCGTGTGCATAGATAGAGGGACTAACGGAAAAGAGATTGGGGGGAGGAGGGGGAACATGAGGGAGACAAAAAGCGGTTGAAAGACAAAAAAAACCTACTTCATTGAATGAAAAAGGAATAAATAGAATGGCTAGATTGAATTGAGATGTGAATTGATTCAAACAAGGGTCTGGGCTCAATAGCACATTGTTCTGATGATTCAGATCTACACGAGGCAACAGGAGGCTGGGGTGATAATACAGTGACTGCTTTGTTCCAGATCCACCTCATTATCTCTCCATTATCACCATCATCTTCATGATGATCTTCATCTCTAGGGGATGGAACCCTCTGGCCCCTGCTCAGCTGACACGGAAGCCCCCTACACTTCCCTCTCACCAGACTCACAGTCCGTGTGTGTGAAGTTTGGGCCGGGCTGGATTGAAGTGCACAGGCCTGTTTTCAGGGCACATCCTGTCAGGAAATGTGAAGGAAACGGATCAAAACAATCCCGATTCGAACATATTAGGAGACCTGGCACCCTGCGCACTGCTGTGTGTGGCCTGGGGCCTGTGTGTGTTTGTGTGTTTGTTCGTGTGTGCAACAATATCTAGCATGAACAGGCCAGGCTGCGTGTTCAGTCAATGTCTTTTTCAGTATATGCAAGACATTCCTTAGGTGTGCATGTTTGTCATCAATCATACCCAAATCAAACACACTCCTGGAAGTTTCACATGGATGTATGTTAGTTTGGGATTTGGATTTGTTTGTGAGTATGTGTGAGTGTGTGTGTGATTGAGTGAATGAGTGAGTGAGTTTGTGTGTACCTGTGTGTGTGTGTGTGTGTTTTAGGACCCCCTCCAGCTGGTACTGTGTGTAGAATTACAGCCCAGGATCTGAGTGAGGCAGTACAGAGGGAGGGAGCGAGGGAGGCCGAGAGAGAAAAGAAAACAGCTGTCAAACAATGAATTAGTGTCCTGCGAGCCGACTGGCGTTTTTCTGAGGAGCACACAACGTTAGCGAGCTAATGAGGTGTGGAGAACACACTCACGCAGAGACACACTCAAACACGCCCCCGCACACACACCCACACACACACACACGAGTCACCCATACACAAACACTAGCAGAGACTCACACCCGCACCAAATTCACGCAAAGCCACGTACACTTTGATTCCACCACCCCACTCCCCATATACACACACACACAGTTTTATCTTGTTTTGTGTTTCAAAACAAAAGCCAAGCTGTCATACTATAAGCCAGAACTCATCCCACTGTCACAGACATAGAGAACCATCCCCAGAATGACCCGGGAGAAAACAGCCAGACATCCCAAATACAGTACATGGTTCTGGCCACCCAGAAACCAGACAGCCCCTTCACACAGCTTGACCTGTGGACACGATGAACCGGTCCTCCAGCCTCTGTCTGTGCCGGTCTCCCCCGATCTGACCCAGAGAGAAAATGGCTACTTCTCTGAGAGAAGAAGCATGTTTTACTACCAGCATGCCTGTTTCCCTGACAGAACCAGCATGCTCTACCACTGGTCAGCCTGTTTCTCTGAGAGAACAAGTATGTTCTACCACCAATCTGGCTACTTCTCTGAGAACCAGAATGTTCTACCACTGGTCATCCCGACTGGTCCAGACCATCTGGATCCAGTTAGCCTAAAGATAACAACACAGTCTCGTTTGTCTGAGAGAAAGACAAGGTTCACAAAGAGGTTCTGTTTGCTATTTTGGCCCGGCTCAAACACATTCCCAACAGCCTGGATGGGACGCAAAACTCTTGAGCTGTTTACTGGCGCTGGGAAAAAGAGGCTGTTTGGCTCGCTGAGTCACAGTCAGAGGAGCATGGATGAAAAGTATCTGGGGAAAAAGACATGGTCATCATGGAGACGAGAGGAACCAGACATGGGCTCTGGAGTCCAGTAGAAATAGATTGGGGTTCTGTTGGTGTTTTGGAGAATAGTCCAACCAGACTGACGTAAAAGTATCGAAAGTATCTCTTGATTTGACCTGAATGGCAGTGGGCTCAGTTCAGCTATGTGAAGGGTTCTGGTTATTCTCGACATTACAGCCTCACTTTTGGACACCAGGAAAGCGCTCTCAGATGTATCGCGGTTCAATCTATTTTAAAGTTATGCTTTCATGCTTCTTACAGAGATTATGAGGGTGAATTACAACACATTGATTACAGATCACAACTGACGCTTACAGCCCACCAAAACAATCTTACAATACGAGCACACACATAGAAACACACACATATGCACACACACACACACACCCGTACACACATGCATGCACACACACCGTTGTAACAGGGTGAGCCTAATGAAGCAGCAGTTTAAAGGAACAGCAGCTTTCTCCACAGGCGGACCGTCTACAGTCATGTTGAATAGATGTGATCCCATTGACCAGTGGCTTTAGAATCTGCCTCAGACACACTCATAGCAAACACTGCAATGCCCAAAACGCCTCTGCTCAAGCAGTGATGTGCGCGTGTATTTGTGTGTGTGTGTGTGTGTGTGTTGTTCACAGTAGGTCAACAGTGTGATTCACATAGCAACCCAGTAATCTATCTGTTTATTCACAATATTTCTCTCTCTGTGTCTCTATCCACAGCTATTTGTATCTTTGGCAATGGGAGAGTATTTTTCTAGGTACAGTGAGTAGTAGATACTGTATGTCTGAAGACCTGACCACTGTGGTAAGTAATATCAATATAACTAACAAGAGGATCACCTTCCTTTTCTCTCCTCCTCTCCCTATTTCCGGCCTCTCCTTTCTCCTCCACCTATTCCTCTTCCTCCTCCTCATCCCTCACGTCCTCTGTCCTTCCTCCTGTTCATTTTCACCTCTGCCCACACCTCTCTTCCTCCTCTCAGACGTTTCCGCTTTCGGCTTTATTGCATGATTTATCCAAAGAAAAGGCATGCAAACACGAAAGGCACTGTGGTTGAGGTCCAGAAACGGGAGGAAAGTAAACATCTTTGAGAAGAGATGAGGACACGCTGTACAGGCAGCGTGGTTTCACATGACCCTTTGTCTTGGTGCTGGGGCACACCTTCTTTGAGACTGGGGCTTTGGTCACATAAGCTGGTGGTTGATATCATGAAAGCTGTGGGTGTGTGTGAAGGCAGGGGATAGAATGACTGGGATGCGAAGGTCTGGTCATGTGATTGAGTCTCTCGAGACCGAATGGAATGGGCTTTTAGAAACAGGACTTCTATGGACTGGGACTCGAATCAAATCTTATTTCTATAGCCCTTTTTACAAGCAATTTCAAGGAGGGGTTCTTATTTGCTCATAGAACTGTACCTAAACCAACCTTATATCCTCAAGGAAGACAGAGATAAACTCTCAGAAAAACTCAGAGGGAAAATGGAAGGAACCTTGGGAGGAGAAATTCAGAGAGGGATCCCTTCCTACAGAGACAGTTGGAGACAGAGAGGAGTTGGCTGAATACCGTTAGGCAATAAGAATGGGGATGAAAGTAAAAACTGTCCATATGAATAGTTCGGTGAAACAAATTGTCAGAGTTTTGAATTAGCACAGCATTTTCAGTGCTCTCAAAAGACTGGGCCTCCACACTATTACAGCACACTGAACTGGACTCTGAACCAGGCCCTGAACGCAGATCATCTCCTTTATATCCACAAACACTGGAAAAACCTCTCTCATTGGAAAGAGACAGAGGAGAGATAGAGAAAAGAGAGTGATGTTAGATGAGAGAGAGAGAGAGAGAGAGAGAGAGAGAGAGAGAGAGAGAGAGAGAGGGAGAGAGAGAGAGAGAGAGAGAGAGAATCCCATGAGGCAGTGTTCTCTTCAATCCCTGTGTGGAAAAGCCATCAGACAGAGCAGCCTCATCCACCACATGACTCTGGAGTCAGAGAAGAGGAGAAACCCACGATTCTGAGTCCCAGTGTTAGGTGAGCGGGGGAGGAAAGAGGGGGAGGTGAGATGAGGAGAAGGGAGGAAGAAAGAGGAAGGAGAGAGACGCAGTCATCTAGTCATCCTGTTACCTGGATGAGTCTTACTACAGATATATTTAAATGCACTGTAGTGTGCGTGCGTGCGTGTGGGCGTGCTTGCCTACTGCTGATTGCTGTTTAATTGCTGTTTACTGGCACTGGTAAAAAGAGGCTGTTTGGCTCGCTGATTCCCAGTCAGGGGAGCATGGATGAAGACTGTCTGGGGAAAAAAGACATGGTCATCATGGAGACGAGAGGAACCAGACATGGGCTCTGGAGTCCAGTCAAATCTGATTTGGGTTCTGTTGGTGTTTTGCAGTTCAGTAGAATCAGACTGGCGTTCTTTCGTCTAATAGAACTACACCGGGCTAAATTATCTCTTGATCTGACCTGACTGGCAGTGGGCTCAGTTTAGCTATGTGAAGGGTTCTGGTTATTCTCGACATTACAGCCTCACTTTAGTCCACCAGGAAAGCGCTTTCAAATGTAATGTGGCTCAATCAATCTCATAGTTATGCTTTCATGCTTCTTACAGAGATTAGGAGGCTGAATTACAACACATTGATTACAGATCAACAACTGACGCTTACAGCCCACCAAAACAATCTTACATGCGAGCACACACATAGAAACACACACATATGCACACACACACACACACCCGTACACACATGCATGCACACACACCGTTGTAACGGGGTGAGCCTAATGAAGCAGCAGTTTAAAGGAACAGCAGCTTTCTCCACAGACGGACCGTCTACAGTCATGTTGAATAGATGTGATCCCATTGACCAGTGGCTGTAGAATCTGCCTCAGACACACTCATAGCAAACACTGCAATACCCAAAATGCCTCAGCTCAAGCAGGGATGTGCGCGTGTATTTGTGTGTGTGTATATGTGTGTGTGTCTGTTATTTAGAGTAGGTCAACGGTGTGATTCTCATAGCAACCCAGAAATCTATCTGCTAATCACAATACTTCTCTCTCGGTGTCTCTATCCACAGCTATTTTGATCTTTGGCAAGGGCAGAGTATTGTTTTACGTACAGTGAGTATATATTTCTGAAGACCTAACCACTGTGGTAAGTAATATCAATCTAACTAACAAGAGGATCACCTTCCTTTTCTCTCCTCCTCTCCCTATTCCCGGCCTCTCCTTTCTGCTCCACCTCTTCCTCCTCATCCATCACGTCCTCTGTCCTTCCTCCTGTTCATCTTCACCTCTGCCCCCACCTCTCTTCCTCCTCTCAGAATTGTCCACCTATCACTGACCCTCTCATTTCTGCTGTATCTCCCACAATCTCAACCTTTATTGGGGGCACATTACAGCAGCAAAGTGGACAGAAGAATATATATAGAAATGTATAAAGTTAGTACAAGATACAATAAAAAGATAACACTAGTTGCATTTGGAGACTAAATGTAAATAAACAAATATAAATATTGCACAGTAGGTTATAGCACTTTAAGTGTGTCCGTGAATTATTTCGAGTGGTTAAGTCCTGTGTGTGTTTGTGTGTGTTCTATGTAGAGCAGTGCTGGTTGTACAGTCTCACAGCAGCAGGAAGGAAGGACCTGCGCTACCGCTCCTTCACACACTTAGGGTGAAGGAGCCGGTCGCTGAAGGAGCTGCTCAGTGCAGAGACGGTGTCCTGCATGGGGTGGGATTCACTGTCCATCACTGATGATAGCTTTGCTACCATCCTCCTCTCTCCTACAACCTGTGTCCGAGGGGCGTCTGAGGACAGCGCTGGCCTTCCCGATCCGTCTGTCTAGTATCCTCCTGTCAGCTGTTGACAGACTGCTGCTCCAGCAGACCACACCATGGTAAATGGCTGATGCTACCACCGTGTCATAGAAGGTTCTGGGGAGCACTCCCCTGCACTTCAAACGACCTGAGTCTCCTGAGCAGGTACACCCTGCTCTGGACCTTCTTGTACAGTGCTAGGGGGTTGTTAGTCCAGTCCTGTTCATAGGCTCGGAGTCCTGCTCAGTGTGCTGTTGAGAAGCTGTAATAGTGTGGAGTTTCCTGGTGGTTGATATGAGGAAAGCTGTGGGTGTGTGTGAAGGCAGGGGATAGAATGACTGGGATGAGATGGTCTGGTCATGTGATTGAGTCTCTGGAGACCAAATAGAATGGGTTTCTAGAAACAAGATTTCTATGGACTGGGACTCAAATCAAATCGTATTCGTATAGCCCGTTTTACAAGCAATGTCAAGGAGGGGTTCTTATACGCTCATAAAACTGTACCTAAACCAACCTTAAACCCTCAAGGAAGACAGGGATCAACTCCCGGGAAAACTCAGAGGGAAAAATGGAAGGAACCTTGGGAGGAGCAATTCAGAGAGGGATCCCTTCCTACAGAGACAGTAGGAGACAGAGAGGAGTTGGCTGAATACCGTTAGGCAATAAGAATGGGGATGAAAGTAAAAACTGTGCATGTGTATAGATAGGTGAAACAGATTGTCAGAGTTCTGAATTAGCACAGCATTTTCAGTGCTCTCAAAAGACCGGGGCTCCACACTATTACAGCTTCTCAACAGCACATTGAACTGTGATCCAAGCCAGGCCCTGGACTCAGATCATCTTTATATCCACAAACACTGGAAAAACCTCTCTCAATGGAAAGCGACAGAGGAGAGATAGAGAAAAGAGAGTGATGTTAGATGAGAGAGAGAGAGAGAGAGAGAGAGAGAGAGAGAGGGAGAGAGAGAGGAGAGAGAAAGAAAGAGAGAGAGAGAGAGGGAGAGAGAGAGAGAGAGAGAGAGAGAGAGAGAGAGAGAGAGAGAGAGAGAGAGAGAGAGAGAGAGAGAGAGAGAGAGAGAATCCCATGAGGCAGTGTTCTCTTCAATCCCTGTGTGGAAAAGCCATCAGACAGAGCAGCCTCATCCACCACACGACTGGAGTCAGAGAAGAGGAGAAACCCACGATTCTGAGTCCCAGTGTTAGGTGAGCGGGGGAGGAAAGAGGGGGAGGTGAGATGAGGAGAAGGGAGGAAGAAAGAGGAAGGAGAGATGCGCACTCATCTTGTCATCCTGTTACCAGGATGAGTCTTACTACAGATATTTCAATTGACTGTAATGTGTGTGTGTGTGTGCTTGCGTACTGCGTACAGCGTACCTGCACGTGTACGCTCGGGTTAATCAGCTGCAAATAAGCTTAAATGAAAGATATAATGTCCTTATCATGGTTGCTATATATACCTCAACATGACTCTCTCTCTCTTCCACTCTATCTCCCTCCCTCTCTCTAGAGAGAGAGAGGGAGATCGAGAGAAAGAGAGAGGGAGAGAGAGAATGTGATGAGCAGGCAGAGATAGCATTAAAGTCTCTTTTCTGGTGGATGCAAATCTCTCACATTCACCAACTCTTTCTGGCAACAGCCGACCCACTCGCTCCAGCTGAATCCTGACCCCTGGCTAGGCCCTGTTGGCTTAGCTTGATGGTTGTGGCTTGGCCTGGTGCTTCTGGCTGACTGTACTTTCATGGCAATGCTTTGTTGTTCTGCTTGGTCTGGAAATGATGGCTAGGTGTAGTGGTTTCGGTTAGCTCTGGTGGGCCTGGCTAGGTATAGAATAGAATCGAATAAATAGACGAGATTATATTAGACTAGTCGACTGTAGAGTACAATCCAATATAATAGAACAGAAAACAACTTTGTTGTTCTTTATTGTTATGGAACAATAGGGTCGGGTCAGGTCAGGTGAGCCGGGCTAGGCATCTGGAGCGAAGCAGTTTATGACAATGACCTCTGACCTCAGGACTAGACCAGCGGCAGAGAGGTCGCTGCAGATTCAATCATCACCAGGAGACGTCTCAGTTTCATACAAGATCACACACTGCTCACACACTCCAAAGCGCTGCAGTGTCTAGTACACTTATAAAAATAACAATCATAAAAAATACATACTCAGGCTCTTTTTCAACTTTTTTCTCTTTTCTGAAGGTTTGATTTGTAAAAGATTGCATTGAGACACAAATGAACATTTCAAACAACGCATACAAGACAATCAAAAAGACCCACTGCCTTTATAACCACGGTAACCCAAAGCCTCTGTAACTACGGTAACCCCTCACCTAGCTGCATCTGCTGGTGAAGCTTTACAAAGGGGAAGTGACATCACATGGCACGCCACGTCCACAGGATTTTATCATTACATCAAGAAGCGAAAAGAAAACTATCACCGGGCCATTGAGAAATCCTGATTGGGTATACTTCTAAAGCCCTCTGTGACATGCTTGCGTGTAAAAAGGGCTATACAAATAAATTTGATTTGATTTGATTAAAGGGTGGAACAGGTCCTATGATTCATAGCAGGTGGGATTTCGGAGGATCAGCAGAGGATCCAACAAAGCAACACCCTATTACCAGCTACACCCATCTCACCTCTTCTCCAGCTCTCTCGACCTCATTCTCTTTCTCTGCTACTCTCCCCTTCTCTCTCTCTTTTGCTCTCTCTCTATCTCTTTTGCTCTCTCTCTCTCTCTCTCTTCTCTTTCATTAATGCTTCAGCTTCACCCCAGCAGATAATTCTACACACCGACAACTGGTCTTACCCTCTGTCTAGCCCTCAAGTCAACATTGGGCACCAGGCTAACGGATAACAGTTGGAACAACACTTTCTGATGATTTGATAGGCAGTCACCCACACACAGCCCAGCTCAGTTCAGCCCAGAGGTGACCCAGGACTAGCCCTAGCCCACAAACAGCCCAGCTCAGTTCAGCCCAGAGGTGACCCAGGACTAGCCCTAGCCCACACACAGCCCAGCTCAGTTCAGCCCAGAGGTGACCCAGGACTAGCCCTAGCCCACAAACAGCCTAGCCCAGTTCAGCAGCAGCTGTGGAATTCCCTGCCAGGGTGTTACAGCAAACAATGTACCATCACCAGAGGTGTCTGCAAATATCTCCCCACACACACCAGCTCTCTGCCTGCCTGCCTGCCTTCCTGCTTGCCTTCCTGCCCGCCTGCCTTCCTGCCTGCCTCCTTTCTTGCCTCCCGGTCTGACAAGTCTGGTCTCGAATGCAATTAGCTCCATTCATGAAGAATGGTGAAAGATGCATACAAAGCCATGGGATCATGAAACTCCAGGATTCTGTCTCTTCTCATAAGATCAGCTGTAATAGGAATCAACAACATTTTCAAGATAAACCACAACAAAACAACATCAAACTCATATTTGAAGAAAGCGGCGGAGCAGCAACTGCTCCCTCAGTTGTTTCTGGGAGAGAGGCTGTGGGAGGCGGGGTTAGGGTGTGGGAGTCACCTTCTCGGCAGTTCCCTAAATGTCTGCAGACGTACATAAAGTTTGGCCAATCAATGGATAAAGCAGGGCACAAATCCCACCCCCTTGAACATCCCCAGTACAAACAAGAGACCCCAACCCCTAATTCCCACAAGGCCTTGCTCCCTCTAACCTCCGCTAAGCTCTAGGCACTTTAAAACACAAGGTCACATACACATACACGGAATTTCGTTTAATCTCTTTACCAAACAACGGTTTCTTTAGGAACTCTAATTTGAGTCTGTGTGAGGTTGTAAGTCTGACAGCCAGTTCAGATTGAGGTCCATCGACCCAGGACCTGACAGGAAGTCCACAGATCTCTGTGTTGGGGGGGGGGGGGGGGGATCTGAGTCAGCAGATTTGCAGGACACACAGCTGAAGGCTCCAAGTCCATCCATCTATGTTCATCTGTCTGCAGCACCAGTGGTTTGTTGGTTGGAGTTGTGCTACAAGGATTCTCACATGCTTTCTTTGCTTTGCATTGATGCTTGACCAAACCTTAACCCCAGGTGTGGCCAGGTGGGGGCAGGGGAAAGGGAAGGGGTGTAGGACCCCCAGAGCAATGGAGAGGTTTGGGGGGTTCTCGAGGGTTCCTATCATACGTTAAAAGCCAGTCCTCACTGGCTACCGAGCCCTGGCTGTCCCGATCTTACGGACCAAGCTCTGATACAGCCAGTCAAAACATTCCGATTCAAATTTTGAAATTCGAAACGATAAGGCGAGGAAACCCCTTTATCGGGCGACTCGGCAGCGAAACCCCCGACAGGTGACTCCTGCACACAAACACGTTTTCCGATCCCCCCTCTCCCCACTTCCCTCTCTTCCCCATCCCTCCGTCGCTGCGGGCTCAGTTGCAGGGCAGCCAGGTCGAGTAGGCGTGCTGCTGACACGTGAACACGGGCTGCACCTGCGCAACGTAATAGTTACTGAAGTTGCCGTCGGCAACGTAGGGTGCGGGCTGGTAGTAACAGGTCACGTTGGCCACGTTGGGGATGACGTTCTGCTCGGCCAGCACGCGCACCGCCAGCATGGCGATCAGGCCCAGCGTCTGCCGCCGCTCGTGGCCCATCAGGCACACGGTGCTCTCGTTGACCACGCCGTGCAGCGTGATCAGGTAGTCGTGCTTGCGGTCCTCCAGGCCCGTGAAGTGGTTCTGCAGGTAGGACTCCAGCTTCCTCTGCTGCTCCAGGATGTCCGAGAAGTCGATGAAGAAGCGCGAGCACATGTAGCGCTGCAGGGACTTCATCTCCGTCTCCGAGTCGGCGCGGAAGCCCCTCACCAGCAGGTGGCAGTATTTCAGCAGCCCGCCGCCCCGGATCTCCTCCGGGTTGCGGGTGCAGATGATCTTGTGGCGCAGGTGGTCGAGGGCCTGGCCGAAGTCTCCGAAGACGCTCTCGCCCACGATGGTGGGGTGGAAGGCCGGTGCCATGGGGTTCTCAGAGCACTCGTAGAAGAGCAGGAGAGAGTCCAGCTGGATCTGGAAGGAGTCCACGCTGAACTCAAACTGCCTGCGGAGGGAGTCCACGAACTTCAGCTCCACGTTCTTCCCTCGGTTGTTGGATAGCGAGATGAGACTCCAGCGGTCGGAGTCATTAGACACCTTTACCATCTTCTGTACATAGGCCTCCTAGGACACACACACACACACACACAGGGGAATTATGTAACAGATATTCGTTGCAATCATCTGAAGCAATTAAGATCATTAAGAGAAGCAAGTCATATTATTTTACATCTGACATTTAAAACCATTAATTTATAGCCTGAGCGTCAGACTCCATTCAAAGGGACACTGCTGGCCGAACAGTAGCCGACAGGCGGCTGAGACAGTATCCGCTTTCAATTGGTTTAATGTAAATCCGCTTAACGGCAGCAAACCAACATTTTACTATCAGTAGGCTATAGGTAACACCGGACCAACGCTTCTAATTCGCGTCAAACACTTTCACCTCATCAGACTCTTAACAATTTAGGCTATAAATATAACCTACATACGTATACATACAAGCCTAGTAATCCCGTTTTAATTTTTTATGAAGTAAAATATTTTCAATATTAGAAATATTTTGATATCGGTTCAGACATGATTTTAGATCTCAGAAACTAAACTATACCTTTAAAGTTAATGGAGTTATTTTCTTCTTATTCACTCCGTCGGGTAGGAAATCCAGAAGGCAGTCCAAAACGATATCCTTCACAATCTGAAAGTCAATTTCTCCCTTCATATCCGCGCAAAATATCAGGTCGAGGTCCTTGTACCCGAGTCCACTGTCCTCGTGAAGAACGTGGCTGGCAGCAGACCCGTTTAACCTAACGTCCCTGACATTGATATGCTTCTCCTCCATGCGGCTCCGGACCACCTTCACGATCTCCAACGGTTTCATCTCCAGTGTAGGGAAGTTACCACGGCCATGGATGGGGATGGTCTCCGTAAGAATTGCGTCCAGCCGCTGCACTTGCTCCCAGCTGAGGACGCTGACATTGCTATTCTCCAGCTCATTTAGGGAACTAGCAGAGCCAGAAGAACTGGTGTCGTCCTCTGACATTGTCGATTAAATAAAACCGACTAAGATTTTTTTTTTAAACTGACAACTGATCTATTAAGTTTTCAGTAGCCTAATGCTGGTCAGCGGTCCGACTCAGATTTACACGCAAAAAACTGTATTGGGGATCAACGTCAAGATAGACAGCATCAGTATCCTCAGTGATAAGCCGTTTCCGTAACCTTACCCTATCTTACAACAAAAATAAACAGTATCAAAGTAACTCATCTGCACTCGTTTGCGAAAGTGCGCAGTGAAAAACAGACGCTGAGGGTCTGCAGAATATATATAGATGCCTTTAAGAAAAGACAAAAAATAGCTTCCTTTAAAACTTGTCCTTGCTTCTGCTTTCTTCTATCCAGATTTTAAAACGCGGACATCATCGCGCGCGTGCAGTCCCTATATGTGAGTCCGAGTGCTGCGTATTACAGTCTGGAAGCAGCTAGTAAGCCAGGGGGTTCGCCTTTCAGTCCGCGAGTACATGGCTAAAAAGAGGCACGCCTATGATTTTATAAATTTGCATGAATAGCCTACGCGAGTCGCACTTGGCACGCGGTCCGATGATAAACCCTCTTTGGAATCCCGTGGGTTTTGACGCGCGAGTCCTACATATTTTATTGCCTCTACCCAGAAACATAAATAGAATCCTCTCAGTTGTAACCGTGCTCTTCAGACCTCGCTATCTATATTTTGCTGATCCCGCTTCATTTCACTTGATAGAATAGCTTTACCCCTCCGTCATAGAATCGACTCTCCGTTAGGCTTCTAACACTTGTCTCTGGAAGACAAGTTCTATTCTAGAGATGCCCGCGGCAGTTGCTCACGCCCCTCTCTTTCTCCGGAGTGACAACCATGCTCACCAATAACTGGTTGTCTTTCGCTACAGCCTTGCCCAAAACATCACCTCCACCACTCTCTTTGGCTTAAGGGTCCACTAAGACAGTTATGTAACATTTAGCGTCCATATAAATACATGCTAATTGCTCCATGTGGAATTCGTTTTTGAAAAGAAAGTTAAGGCTTAAATCATTGCACTGCTGCCTGCATTCATGGTAGAATATGCTAAGGCATGATTATGGTCTCAGAAAATAAATAATTTCAGACACAGATCTTCTTGGTAACTCTAGGGTACTTTACCAGTTCGGTTTGCTTCGTTTGGCAATGCCAGATCGCCCTCTGTGGGCTGAGATTGTCTCCATCCACGTTTATGTCTGTAGTTTTACTAAGTATCAAGCTACTGCAAAAGGTGCAATGTTGAGCCTAGGTTTCCTGGAATAGATTTGAGCTGTTGAGGAAACACGGTGTCATATTTTCTCTAATCTCATTAGTTAAGCCGATACTCATTATCTTTCACTCTGCCTTTAAGACGTGTTGGCTGCTTCTGTGCTCTGTCTGTAAGACTGCTTGACTGGATGTTTTACTGCTTGTTCTAAGACATGTGGGCTGTTTCAATGCTCTCTTCACCTGTTTGACAGGCTGTTTTACTGCTTGTTCTAATACCTGTGGACTGTTTCAGTGCTCTGTCTCTACCTGTATGACTGGCGGTTTTACGGCTTGTTCTATAAGACCTTTGGGTTGTTTCAATGCATTGCCTACCTGCTTGACTGGCAGTTTTACGGCTTGTTCTATAAGCCATGTAGGCTGTTTCAGTGCTCTACCTGTAAGGCTTTCAGGCTGTTCCACCATTCTGTCTCTCTGGCCCTAACTCTGACCTCACAGTATCTACCTAAGCTTCCAACAGCTCAGAGATCTTATCTCACTGAGCCAGAGATGTTAGTGGGTGAGAAGATGACAGTCTGTAGAAGTGTGTGTGTGTGTGGTGTGTGTGTGAGTAGGGCAGCTGTCACTGAGAATCCATCAGGTGGAGTAAAGCTGTGCGTCACAGCAATCACCTAGGACTGTAACCCCAGTTTATCTCATTTGCTCTGTGACACAGGCAGCCCAGCCAAACACACACACACATTACATTACACAGACTGTTCATACCATGTTCACATAAGATGTACATTTGCATTCATAAAAATGCAAATGAATCCCGTACAGTGTAAGCTGTCCTTTGATAGGCTAGCACCAGCAACAGGCTCCTGCCAGTGTGTGGAATCGTGAAAGAGCACATCTGGAAATATGGAGCTGGTCTTTTACGGCATCTCTGGGCCTCCTAAACTCCTTAATAAATGATCATGATGGTTGGGCCCAGTGAACTGTAAAGAGAAACCTAGGTGTTCCTTGTGCCAGCCATGTGACAGGGCTGCTGGATTTATGCCCTGTGATGTGCAGCTTCTCGGTGGAGCGCCACATCATCTCTGTCTCTGAGCTCATCCCATGGTTAGGCCCGCGGGGAGCGTTGAATCAAACGTCTCACTAACTGCCTAGACCTGTCCAATGACAACAACAATGCTGTTTTCTTCATAGCTCACAACTCGTTGGTAACTGGACTGGATGGAGCAGACAGATTAGCTAAAGTTCTGAAAGGAGTGACAGTGATCGGTTAGTGTGTTAGATGGAGTAGAAATGGACTGGCAGAAATTCAGCCATTTGCTGTGTGACAGTGATTGGTTGGATGACTGGAGGGAGCAGTCTGGGATTGGCCGAAATGCATGATGGGGTGTTTTTGGAGCAAGATCAACCGTGACCGGGGGAAGTGTATCCCCAGAGAGACCATAGGAACAGCTCCAGAGAGACCACACTGTACAGGGTCAACTGGTCTTTGAAGAACAGAGTGATCCAACACAGCACCTCATCTCTCTAGCCGGAGGTTGTTATGCTACAGCACCAACCACTGACTCGCCAGCCCAGTAACTATCTGGAGGTGCATGTTGAAGGGAAACAGAAATACCCAAACACCTGTACACACACACACACACACACACACACATCGCCACCACCATTAACACTGCCACTATCTGACTAATGTGCACAGACTTGCCAGAGTGAGAGAACTGGAAGAGATGGTAATGATGGAAAAGGATGATGATGTCTGCTGTTAATGCTTTCAAGGTAGGGTGAAAAAAACCCCCACTAGAGGTGATTCTCTCTCTTTCTTTCTTTCCTTTCTTCCTTTCTCAGCGCTCTCTCCGTCTCTCTCTTCATCTTCACCTGACCTCCACTCTGTTCCTTCCTGTTTCCATCTCGGTTTTTGTCTTCGGCCGTGGAAACAGCCTATATGCGTTCGCGTGGGTGTGTGCGTGCGTGTGTGTACGCGTGTGTGTGCATATGGTGGATGTGGGGGTGGCCTTACACAGCTGTCTTCACCATCTATCTGGCTGTGCGGGGGTTTGAAAACGAAACCGTCCAATGTTGATGGCCACTGCACAAGTGGCCGAGCTGCTGGAACCACATGAAAGACGCCTCCTCGTTACCGACACAAATAAACAAGAGGCTCTCGATCGACGCCACAACGTGCTGCTGTGTCCCTCCTCGACACCACTCGCTCTCTCCCCATTCTCCTCCGTTCCTCCCTTTCCCTGGCCCCCGGGCCGGTGCTAAGTGGATTTCCAGGCGGGCCGCATTAGCCGAGTGATATTCCCAGCGCCGCTGGAACAGTTAGTTTTGGTATTTTGTCAGGAGCTCCTGAATGAAATGGGATTTCCAGCACGCTTCGGTCATCTTCGCTGGTTGCAACCGACAGTGACAGTGTTGTGGAGACCTCCTCTGCTTTTCCAGAGCAGGGTTATGTGGGGTCACTGCAGTGAGCTGCAGTGTTTTTGTCACACATGCCACCACCTTCCACATTTCGGGGGCCGCTGTGGTTTTAAGTGCGATGTGTGTGTCATGATGTGTGTGATAAGCGTCTGCTACTGCGGTAAATAGGGTATGCTGTTCCTGCAGAGTGATGTTACTCTCTAAATTTTGTCTTTTCCAATTGAATATTGTATAAAAAAAAGTCATATATACATATGACATGCGTGCCATTCACATTTCAAATGTACTACATATAGACAAATAGATGTACATAAATACACGAAAAGACATCAGCGTGTCCGCTGACATGTTCATTAAAATAGAAATGCCACCTCTCTCTACCGTCTCTCTTGCTCTGACGCGCGCAAACACCATGCCATGCCTGTGGCAAGGTGTGAGTTTGAATGTGTGGGGGCGTGATTCTCAGCAGCCCGAGCCGGAGGAGACTGTGGGTCAGGCAGGTGTCTCTGACCACGGAGTAGCCTCAGCCTGAGCCTCAGGACAGGGTGAGGGGATCCTCTGTCTGAGATCTAGAAGGTTCCGGAGACCTGGGAAACACCAAACACCAGGTCGTGACGCAGACTCAGAGAACCTGGAACACTGGCGGGTCACAACCTGGTTGACTTCAGTGCCCGACAGCCACCTTACCGGCAGGCAGGCTGCACGCAGGATGTGATCTTGGCCCAGGAATACGGGGGTCTATAGTTAGGTAATCCTCCGGTAACTGGCTCTTCGTCCACTAAGAGGGATAGAGAGGACTGGTCTGATAGCAGGGGCTGGGAACGGCTGTGAGACTCTAAGCTGCTTGAAGAAGCTTAAAGCACATCTTTGTGGCTTCTGGTGGGACTGAGGGGTATGAATAACTTTGGATTCACTTCAAACAGAGAACGTTTTCCCAGTCTGTCTTCCTTCTCTGTTCTGGTACAGGGCGGGACTGGTTTGGTCCAAGTCTGGCTTGGCCTGGTCTGGTCCAGGCCTGGTTCCCCTTTTTCCTCCTCCTTATCAGCAGCTCCTCCCCCTGGAGCGCGGCACGATCACTTTCCCATCTGCCCAGTCAGACCACTGTCAGGCTCTCCCTGTTTCTGTGCCGGAGGAATGTCCTCCCAAAATGCTTTGCTGCTCTGCGGAGCTCATCAGATCCCCGGGAATGTCAACCTTCCCCACTGTCATCACAAGCACAGTCACTGTGCCCAAACCGGACAGATTCTAGATCATTATGGTGATGTAACTCTGGGCCTGGAGAACCATGATCACATACGTATGGAAGTCTCTCCTAAAGCCAGTCTTCGCAATGTGGATCGCATAAAGACAACTATAGATTTGACAACACAAACTCATTCCCACAGCATTCATCGTTTATTATTCTGAATTGTTACGCATACCGGTAATAGCAGTAAGTTGTTTAGGTTGATTGCATAACTGGTACCATCAGAACTACGTAAGCGAGGTAACAGTCTCGGTTTTCATGGTCCTGTAGACCTTAAACACATTGAGAATGTATCTTTATTACAGCCACACAGTCCACCCCCCCTCTCTGCCCCCTCACTGCCTGATTGGTCTTAATGTGTAATTATCAAGTCTCTTTCTGGTTCCTCATGTGGTAATCTACTTGCAATTAGAGCTAATAAAACCACTCTATCAGATACACCCCCCCCCCTTCCCTTAATAGTTCCAGCTAATGAATCTCTTCATTCAACACTCTCTCTTTCCCAGTCAGGGTCAAGACTTCCCATCAGCCGAGATGACACCCTAATGGCCGCTAACTCATGCAGGAAAGAGCTTGTTTTGGGAAGGCTGACGACATGTTATTGCCATTACCTTCCTCCTTTCTTCTCTTCCTGCCTCGCCCTTTCCTCTCTTAATGGCCGCCAACCCACGCAGAGCCGAGCGCGTCACGGGAGACGCGCTCCGTCCAATACCTCGGGTTACGCTGAGGGGATTCGGCACCCATGATGAGCTCCGATTTGACGAGGCAATACTCACCACGGCAACAATGGAGATCCAGTGAGTTCCACTACCTCCTCTTCTCTCATCCCTTTCCCTACCCATGCTCCTCTCCCTCTCCCTACCCATCATCTCCTCTGCTGATATCGCTTCCTCTCTCCGGTATTCCAGTAAACACACACTTGAGTGTGACACAGTAACAAGACAGTAGTCGGGGTCACTGAGCAGGTTGGCTTTTTATTGCATGCCTTTTTGTCTTCGTACAGGGGGGAGGGGGGGGGGAGGGGGATACCAAGCCAACACATGGGCTCTGGCTCCAGGCTTACATAGCTGGCTCCATAAACAACTCAACAAAAGAAATCAACGAATCAGAACAAGAGAGCCAGCCAGGAGAAAGAAAGTCAATTGTTGTGTCGGTATGTGGTGTGTGTGTGTGTGTGTGTGTGTGTGTGTGTGTGTGTGTGTGTGTGTGTGTGGCGTGCTCTGCAATCTGGTCAGAGTGAATGCAAGGCGCATTCCCTTCTCCAGCCCTTGTACATTTTGATACAGAGAGAGTAGCTTGCTGCCTCCTTCTCCTTCCAAATCACACACACCCTCCTCCCCCCACACACACACACACACACTTCCCCCTCCATAAACATTCTCAGCAGAAATGTACGACTGAGAGCCGAGTGTTGAAATAGAGAGTAGCTCACTGCTTCCCTCGCCTTCCAAACAGTGTGCAGTTTCACACACACCTTCCCCCACCACACACACACACACACACACACACACACACACACACACACACACACACACACACACACACACACACACACACACACACACACACACACACACACACACATCCCCTCAATAAACATTCTCAGCAGAACTGTATGACTCAGGGCAAAGGGTTTCTAGGTATCCCTCAGGTCAGGTTCCCCCCTCATCTAAATAGGCACAACCTCAACACTGCACAGCTGGTTATGATACTTTGGACCCAATTGGTAGTTCTGAATTCAAAACTGTCCTTGCCGGACACAATTTACACATATTTGGAAGGCAATATCTTTTGGGAAATCATTCTCGTTTGGCAAGTATCTGCAACACAGGCGCTCCAGATGCACGGCGTCATGTCGGAGGATTAGGTTAGGGTGGGTGTCAAAGGTTGCGGCTACATTATGCGATGTCTTGGAAGCAGAATGGGTTCATGGGCGTAGGTGGGTCTGTCGATGGATGGATGGTATTGTGTCTGACGGTGTGTGTGTGTGCGTGCGTGTGTCGTGCAACAGGTCTGTGTGCGAGTGCGTGTGGTCTAATGTTTGTTCCAGGTGGGCGTGGCCACAGGGCCTTGGCTGGACCTCTCCACCACCACCAGCTCCTCTGGGTTGCCACGGCTACTGTAGTGGACAAGCAGGTCCTGGATTGCCCGCTCCTCAATCTGTGGGGAGGGAGGGGGAGAGAGGGAGACAGAGGGCAGAATGGGAGAGAGAGAGAGGTGGCAGGGAGGGGTTAGAAGGGGAGAGAGCACTAGTGTTTGTGTGAGACAGGAGCAGGGCAGACACAGATGTAAACACACCCGGACACACACACACGCTCACTCACCTGGATGAGGGCCAGGGGTTTCTCTCGGCTGCGGATCAAGGCGGCCTCCTGCTGCCTCTCCTCCTCCACGATGGAGGCAAAGGTTACCATGGCGCCCACGGGGGGGCTCCCCGCCGCAGCCGCCCGCACCCAGGGGCTGACGGGAAAATGAATGACGCGGAGGATCAACAGTGGTAACCAGGGGCGACAGGCAGACAGCACTACCCCTGCGCCACTACAGTTACTCTAGAGCCTGTGGGTGTGTGTGTGTGTGTGTGTGTGTGTGTGTGGGGGTGGGTGTAGCACCAGACTTTCTGTGGTGACCCTACTCTGTGATTATGAGTGATCAGAAGCGACACAAGGCTCTGGCCTAATCTCATCTGATCAGCCTCATGCCCTACTCTGGACCAGACAAGCTCAGGCCAGACCAGACCAGACCAGCCCGCTATCTAAGGACTGCACACAGATAGCGGTGGGGGAAGGAGTACGAGAGAGAGAGAGTTATCTCTGTGTGTGCTGATCTTAACTCACTGAGTCACTAACTTCTGCAAACGCACACACACAGACGAATGCTCACAAGCACATCCTCCCAAACACTTCTTGCAACACTTGTGGTAAGATAAAGTCTCTGAGGTCTTAAACTAGCTACTTCCACCGAGAGGAGGGGCCGTCAAACACACCAACTTCTCCAGTGCGTCCGTGGGATATGTTTTTGTGTGTGTGTGTGTGGTATGCATGCGTAAGACAGTGTGGATTTGTCAGAGGTTTCCTGTGTCCAACGGCGATAGACTCACCATGGGACAACAGTGCCATCACATGGACAACACTGGCATCGCATGATCCGCGACGTACACGTTAAGTGTGTTTGTGAGTCCGTTGTGTCACTGTGCGTCTATCGGTACTGTGTGTGATTTTGTGTGTGTGTGTGTGTGTCTCACCCAGCTGGTTTCCCAGGCTCACACTTCTCAGGTTCGGCAGCAGATTTGAAGGTGACTCTCCTTGCTGCAGAGGCCGCAGGTCCCTGTCCGCCCTGCCCGACAGCCCTGCCTGGAGCCCCAGGATGCCCTTGGACCCGGACCTCCTCCTCCGCCAGGAGGTCCCTAAAGGAGCGAGAGGAAGGGGGGGACTGGACTGTCTTGGCCCTGGAGGGGAGGGGAGGTGGGGTGGTGGATTGGAGGAGGAAAAGTGGGACAAGAAAGAAACTATCAGCAAAGCCCTGTCTGTCGACGCCAGTCCTTCCTGGCCGGATTAATATCTCTTTTCAGACTAGGTGCGTTTGATCGAGATCTCCTCGTGCACCGGGTGGGTGGGGTTCCTCAACCTCACGACCAACCCGAATGGCACGTAAGTAAATGTGATCCCAGTGAGAGCAGGGTGCTCCGTCAAGCGAGACAAGCGCCTCAGCAGCGTAGACAGCAGAGGTCACGTACCAGGCTTTGATGCTCTTTGGGGGGGTGAGGGCCGGGGCGGCCCTGGGGAGCGCGGCCTCCACACTGCCCTCCTTGGTGGCCTGGGCCATTATCTTCCTCTGCTTCTGGGAGAGCTTGGCCGGGATGGGGGACGGCTTGCTGCTGTTGGTGCTAATGTCGCGGGAGGGGAGGGAGGAGCGACCGATGTAGGAGGGAGGAAAAGGAGGTGGGAGGGGGGGGGGCAGAAGGAAGGAAAGGCGGGAGAAAAAATATATATCAGGAGCTGTCAGATAGAGAGACAGACATGAACCTGTGTTGGCCTGAATGCTTCAGTTCACAGACAACATCCTGTGGAGCAGAGAGTCAACAGACGAATGGTACCATCCACACCTTTCTCCTACCCCCGACAAGGGAAGGGTCTTTCCCCCTTTGTCCTTATCTCCCAGAGCAGGAGCTTCAAAGCCCTGACCCAGCAGGGGGTCAGGAACAGAGATCACACGGTCCCACAGTATCAGAACAAAGGGAAGTACTTGGAGGAACTTTCTTGTGTGGACTTACAAACATGTTCTCAAGGACTACATGGCTCATGGACACTAATTCAATGACAGTAGTCGACGTGTTATAATGTGTGTTTTTCCTCATTTACCTAGAACGTTGTTTTATTGATGTTTGATTATAACTCCCCTTCAGGTATAGTTAAATCAGTCAATCTTGGTATCAAAATAATTGTAACATACTAACAAAACCAGTTATGAATGTTGTGTTGTTATATTCTGAAGTTTAAGCATTCCATGGACATTTGAAATAACGGAACTCAAAGCTAAAAGCCACTTCACACCTCTGGGCAGGTCCCAGAACGACGCCCAGGTGGAAGTAACTGACCAATGAGAGAGGTCACCGTCACATGGATAAACCCCCGTTCTTTGGAGTATAAAACCCCCAAAAGTACAATCACCCTCGCTTGTTTGTAGGATTAACCTGAGGTGAACGCGTCACTCTCTAACCTATTCCTCATAACCTGCACATTCACTTAGCGCCCGGAACTTTGACAAGATTCCGTTTTCTATTTGTTGGACATAACGAACCATTGACTCCGTTCTTCAAACCGACAAAAGTAACTGCAATTTGCAATATTTCTTACTTGTGACATATTGGCATGTTGTGATTTAATTGTTGATGTTTGATTGTATTTTACAAACAATTTAACTTAACCATCGTTAGGTCAGTTGCCATCGATCGTCCATTGTTACTATAGAAGCCTCTTCCTCTCTACCTCTTCCTCAGCTTCTTCCCCTCCCCCTCCACACGCGCTCTACGCAGCCATTGTGTAGTGCGCTCTCATTAGAATCTAGGCCTACTGTACTGCTTTAGCCCAACTAACCCATAACTTATCTGGTATGTGTTCACTATAATTACATTCTCTTAAATAAATCATTGTGTATAATACTCGCTTATCTCTCACGTTCTATGATCTGCTCTACTTTCATAGAATTCACTACTTAAAATTAGACTGATTATTACGAGTGCTATTATTCAATATTATTCAATAAGGTTCCTCTGCTCCTTTCACAATTCAGAGGTGGTGCCCCCAAGAACCACTATACTTTATGATAAACCAAGTATTGCTAATCTTAAACGTGCAAACCACGCTACACCTGGTTCTATTTCCTCATTGGACGCAGGCAGGAGGAGAGCACATACGGGGCGGGGATTCTAGGCGGGGCTCTCAGGCTCGTCTGGGAGTGGGCCTCCATGTCCATGATGGCTCTGAGGTCCAGGACTGGCGGGGTGCAGACAAGACTGGAAGAAAGGTGGGGTTGGGGCGGGGGATTAGTGTAACCATCGGTAGTATACCCATCGCTTAACACAGCACACCCAGCCTGGCCACACCTGGTGATGGGCTCTGGGGCGGAGCTGCCCGAGGAGGCCTTGGGGATGGGCTCTGTGGCGGAGCTGCACGAGGAGGCCCTGGGGATGGGCTCTGTGGCGGTGCTGCACGAGGAGGCCCTGGGGATGGGCTCTGTGGCGGTGCTGCACGAGGAGGCCCTGGGGATAGGCTCTGGGGCGGAGCTGCGCGGGTGAGGGAGTCCGTTCCTTAGGGTGGACGGGGTGCTGGGGGGGGTCCTCCTCCGCTGGATTCCAGCCCTCTCATCCTGCACACAACACAGCAACTCTGGTTAAATGCACCATCGGAGTGTGTGTGTTTGTATGGCTCTGTAGAGCAGGGCTCTCCAACCCTGTTCCGGGAGAGCTACCTGCCTGTTCGTTTGGGCACCGACCACACTTATTTGACCCAATTTAACACTGGTTATCTGATCAACCAGCTAATTATTCCAAGAATTAGATGTGCTAGATTAGTGTTAGAGCGAAAACCTCCAGGCAGTTAAGCTCTCCAGGAACAAGGTTGCCCCCCCCCCCCTCCTCGCCCGCCCCCCCCGCCCCCCGCTGTAGAGGGCGTGTGCGTACCTCTGTCCTGTGGAGGCCGATGGGGGACTGCAGCTCGCGGGGGCTGCCCGCCCCCACGTAGCTGCCCTCCGAGTCCGAGGTCAACAGCTCCTGCAGAGACTCCATGGAGCTGCTCGCCCCTGGCTTCACCAGGCCTGGGGAGGTCACTGACAGGGGCAGAGAGTGGGGGGGATTAACTTTGTTGGACAACGATGACCCTACAGTGAAATGACCTTACACTACTGCATGTGTGTATGTGTATGTATACCTTGAGTGGTTGCGGCGGGGGGGCTCTGGATGATGTCAGAGAGGTTGTACCCCCCGGAGCTGTCGGAGCGTCGCCGGGGTTTCCTCTTGGCCTTCATCCTGGCCTTCTTCAACAGGCTCTCCCTGAGGAGAGAGGAAGAGGAGGGCGGGGAGCGGGGGGAGAAGGGAGGATAGGGAGGGAGAGGAGGAGGAAGGAGAGGGGACAGAGAGGAAGGGAAAGTATGATACAGTAATCCTATACAGTCCTACTGTTTTTGCCATAATATAGTCTTCTAGTTTTCTAGATTTGTATACATTCCTGGTCCTCCCTACCTGCAGCTGTACTCCGTCTCTGCGTCTCCTCGGGGGCTGAAGGGCGAGTCTGGCTCCTCCTCCTCGTACACACTCAGGTCCGGGGCGTCTGGGTAGGGGGTGATCTGACGCTTCTGCATGGCAGGGATCTGACAGAGTGGAATACACAGAGCGAGGGCAAGAGAGGACGAGAGAGGACGAGAGAGAGGACGAGAGAGAGAGAGAGAGAGAGAGGACGAGAGAGAGAGAGAGAGAGAGAGAGAGGACGAGAGAGAGAGAGAGGATGAGAGAGAGAGAGAGGACGAGAGAGAGGACGAGAGAGAGAGAGGACGAGAGAGAGGACGAGAGAGAGGACGAGAGAGAGGACGAGAGAGAGAGAGAGAGAGAGAGAGAGAGAGAGAGAGAGAGAGAGAGAGAGAGAGAGAGAGAGAGAGAGAGAGAGAGAGAGAGAGAGAGAGAGAGAGAGAGAGAGAGAGAGAGAGCACGAGAGGAGGGGAAAGAGGAAAAGACAGGGACAACAGAGAGAGGAAGCAAGGCATAGACAGACAGGTCGGTTAAACACGACCACAGCACCGCAGCTTAATGGACCTCAGAGAGAAGCTAAAAAGGTGCTCCTAGGTAGCCCCAGGAGCTGTGAGGGGGCATGACCCAAACCCCACCCTGGGCCAGACTCACCATCCTCCTGTACGACGCAGACAGCTCCAGCAGAACCTCATCGCTGAGGACATCCAGAGCTCTGAAAGGAACAGAGCACTTAGAAAACAACCTTCAACCCCCCTCCCCCCACCCTGACCACCACATGCGTAGGCCACTCACCGGGTCTCCAGGAGGGCGGCCATGTTGAGCACTATGAACTGCAGACAGGACAGCTTCAGCTGCTCTGCGTTGTACACGGCAGAGAACTCCAGGAGCTCTGCAGCGTTCTTCAGAGTCACTGATTAGGAGAGGAAAGAGAGGAGGGGGCCAGCGAGGAGAGGAGGCGGGCAGGTTAAGATTACGGGTTTATAAGGTGAGACTGTGAGAGCCTGACTCTGGCGGCACAACACCATGTATTGCAAGAAGACTTATTGTGAAGTGGAGGTGGAAGGTTGCTCAAGGGGAGAGGGTGAAGAGAGAAGAGGGTGGGGGGTGCGGAAATGAAAGGTCTGAAAGAAAAAACTATGGCGGGCGAGAGAGACAGAGAGAGAGCGAGAGCGAGAGCGAGAGAGAGAGAGAGAGAGAGGAGAGGTGGAGAAGGCGTAGGAGAGGTGGATGAGAGGGGCCTGGGAGAGGGAGGAGGGCTGAGGTCTGGAGCGTACGGTTCTCTGTGATGGCCACCTCGCACATCTCCTTCAGCCTGCTGATGAGGAGCTGGTCCGCCACAACCAGCACGCCGCACACAAACTCCACGCTCAAGGACTCTGGGGGGGGGGAGGAGAGAAGGGGATGGAGAATTCATTCATATTTTTTGTTTCAAATGCTGCTTTTCGACAACCGAGTCCATCCAAGCTGGAGGTGTTTGATATATTTGATTCAATTCACAGGAAATAATAATAAACATTTGAGTTGAAATGAATATGCATCTGAACATACTGTGCCGAGATGGATTTAGCTCAGCATTTGACACTTAGGGTGTAGGTATGTGGTCCGGACATTCTGTGAGGTGTGTGTGTGTGTGTCGGTGCGTGTGTGTGTGTGTACCTTTGATGGTCGGGGACTCGTCAGTGTAGACGTACTCCAGGATCACCTGCAGGATCTCGGAGCTGGTGGGCATCTCCAGCGCACTGCATGAGGTAGCCTGCAGAGGGCGCACCGCAGCACCCACACCACCAACCAGACCATCATCACATCACTCCACACCAGTACAGTACATCCCTGAACTACACGCCAGACAATCTGACCTCAAGAGACAATCACGCTCGGACAGAAACTCAGAACACAGGCCTACCTCAATCCAGGGGTTCCCCAGCATACTGTTGAAGTACTCTGTGGAACCGCGAGAGAGAGAACACGCTAGAACAATCGGCACGCCTCACAGCCAAGGAGCAGTCCAGTTACGACCGAACGGTGACTCACCAAGTCGGGCGCACAGCACACACTTGTGGCAGGGGAACTCCTTGCCGTCTTCAGACCTCAAGGTCACATCACACAGGTAGGAGCTATGGAGAGACACACACACACACAGATGAGTGTCTCTCCACCTGCTTATCACCATCATCCCGTTACACAGGAGGGCTCGTCTTACACACTCTGCTCACCATTTCTTGGGGTTGAGGCGGGGCTTGTGGCCCGTCTTCTTGGGCACCACGCTGATCTGCCCGTTCTCAAACTTCACCCCGTCCAGCCTGCCCAGGGAACATCGTCCAGCCACAATCAAAACACGCGAGAACATGCCTCCACACCAAAAGATACTTTGCCGCCAAACCTACAGCGGAGACGCGTTAGGGTGAGCCCTCACCGTGCGGACAAACTACCTATGCCCAACTTCTTGGCCACGCCCTGCAAGGTCTTGACCGGGTTGGCCCCTCCCTCCGTGGTGCCCGCCTTGCCAGCCTTGCCCTTCTTCCCAGGCTTGCTAGCTTTCCCCTTGGCCTTGTCCCCGTCGCTCCTGGCGGAGGGGGGCAGCGAGCGGTAGACGTCCAGGGCCGCGCGGCCCCTCAACCTGTCCTCGAGCCCCAGCTCCTCCAGGGTGGAGATGAGCTGCTCCTGGCCCAGCCCGGGGCCCTGTCCCTGGGAAGAGACGCGGGGCCGGGCCCCCGCCACCAGCATCTGGCAGCAGTCGGTGTAGATGAAGGTGAGGGCGTGCTCCAGCATCTCGGCGGACACCTTCTCCAGGACCAGCAGGTCGCAGCCCACCGCGTCCTCGCTCCTCCTCACCTCGCCGTCGCCGTCCTCGCCGCCGCGCTCCGCCAACAGCTGCTTCCGGAAGAACTCGGACCTCATGGAGAGGAGGTACTTGTGGGCGGGGAAGGTGCGGTCCCCGGCCTGCAGCGTGACGTCGTGGATGCTGTCCGTCTCGTCGGCCTCCTCCAGCAGCCGCTGGAAGTGTTGGGTGAGGGAGGAGGGGGAGACGGAAGGGATCTCATACAGGCTGGGGGGGGAGGAGGGGAGCAGGGAGGAGGAGAGGAGAGGAGAGGAGAAGGGAGGAGGGGAGAGGAGAGGAGAAGGGAGGAGGGGAGAGGAGAGGAGAAGGGAGGAGGGGAGAGGAGAGGAGGGGGGAGGAGAGGAGCAGGGAGGAGAGGAGCGGGGAGGAGAGGAGAAGGGAGGAGAGGAGAGGAGAAGGGAGGAGGGGAAAGGAGAGGAGAGGAGGGGAGGGGGGAGGAGAGGAGAGGGGAGGACGAAGGAGGAGAGGAGGGTCAGCCTTCCATATCCTACTTGGTGTCTATGTTCAACGATTCCAAGGCTCCTCACGCTCAACGTTTCCAAAGTGCCACGCCCCCCTACCTGGTTTTGGGGTCCGACTGCAGCATGCCAAAGTTACGCCCCTTGGTATCCATGGTGACGCTGACCGCCCGGTGGACGTACGGAAGCTTCTCGAGGCGGATCCGCTCGTAGGCCCCGCCCCCCTCGCCGTGGCCACACCCCTCCACAGCCCCGTCTGGACAAGACGAGAGACAATGACAACCAGCTTGATCGAGACAGAGAGAAATACGGGGCGCACACAGGCCCAGTTGTAGAACGCACCGATTTAACCCAGTTCCCATCTGAGAAATATTAATAGTCTCTAATTGTGGAGCAGGTTCTCTCTTGACACTATAAGAGACAGCGAGTCAGCACACACACACACAGATTGTCCTTGGCACTAATCACTGAAACGCTGCTCAGAACTGTGCACTTCTAGTCCTCCCTCAACTTCCTGCACACGCTTTTTGTATGTCGCGCCTAACCAGAGCGTCCTCTCGACAGAGAACCTTCCGCGTTCGTGGACGGCTGACCTCTCCTCTCGCCGGCCTTCCTGGGGTCCCCCAGCCACTGGCCGCTGAAGCCCTCGCCCTCCGGCGTGATGAACATCAGGCCGCCGCGGCCGAGCGCCATGTCGGACATGAACACCTGGCGGCCGAACGCCCAGCGCACCTGCCGCACCGGGCTGCCGCAGGAGCGCCAGCAGAACACCTGGAGGATAGGGGGGGGGGGAGACAGGGGGGGAGACAGGGGGAGGATGGTAAGCCAGTAGATGGCCATTAGGGCCGTTGGGATAATGTATCTTTGGCCTGATTGGGGTTTGCTGCGTGACCAATTCTGGTCCGAACCCCACACCTTCCGCCCGCCCCCATCCCCCGGGTCGTCGTACCCACCCTGCCTGCTTGATCCAGGGCCAGGATCAACACCTTCTCCCCCCCGCTCTCGTTCAGGACCTGGGGATCCACGCGGTGGTCCAGACTACCCCCGCTCAACAGAACCTTCCGGATGTTCAACTGCCTGAGGGGTTGGGTGGGACAGAGGAGAGTCAAAAGGTGGAGAGCTGGGCCTGGTGTGACTGTCCCACTCCATCCCACGAGGGAGAGACCAACACCCACCTGGACGCCAGCTTCTTGCACTGGTAGTCCGCCAGCAGGTAAACATCCCCTTTCTCCGTCACCACGACCGTCGCCCCGTTACTGGCTGCCGCCATGGCGATGGTCACGTCCTTGTGGTGCAGGGCAGAAACTTGGCGAGGAGCGGTGACGCATTTCTCTCCGTTGGGGTCCAGCAGGTAACCTGAGGGTTTGGGTCATGTATAAGGTCAAATAAAAAGCAGGATGACAGTGGCGATACAGGCGGGTGCCACATCAGCAGAATGCTGTTACATTGTTACAAAAGGCGTCCTGAGGTTGCGCCAGGTACCATAGGATTATGGGTGTGTGTGTCTCTCACCTAGTTGGCCTCCGTTCAGACCCATGGTGTAGACGGCCTCCCTGGTCCACAGCACCGTGTGGAACCTTCCTGCGGCAACTCCAATCACAGTCCTGCCTTTCAGCGTTTTGGAGAATACCTGTATCCCATTGGACAAGGCCCAGGTCACTCAATAACCAATCAACAACACAGGCCGAGCATCACTGCTGTTTCATACAGCCTTAAGCCTTCCCGCATGGGTTTAATGTGGGCCCTAAGCCATGCAACTTCCTCTGGAAACACTTAACACTGGTTGAACTCTGAAAACACAAACGCATTTCAAACAGAACTGTTACACATGCAGACTGAACACAATTAATGACAACATTGCAATACCTGGCCGGGGAGCAGGCTATTTCCCACCCACCCTCACCTGTTTGGGTAGATGGCTGGCGGCCGGGGGCGGAGCCAGGCCCAGCTGGTGGGAGGAGTTGAGTCCGAAGGTGTACACGTATCCCTCCTCCGTCAGCACCACCGTGTGGTCCCTGGCTGCTGCCACCTGGGACACCAGGTGAGACAACAGGCCCTCCACCACCCTGGGCACCTGGGGAGACAAGGGCACACAGGAGTGAGACAGGGAGAGACAAAAGGCACTCCACCACCCTGGGCACCTGGAGAGACAAGGGCACACAGGAGTGAGACAGGGAGAGACAAAAGGCACTCCACCACCCTGGGCACCTGGAGAGACAAGGGCACACAGGAGTGAGACAGGGAGAGACAAAAGGCACTCCACCACCCTGGGCACCTGGGGAGACAAGGGCACACAGGAGTGAGACAGGGAGAGACAAAAGGCACTCCACCACCCTGGGCACCTGGGGAGACAGGGGTGAGACATTGACTGCAGCCTCTCCATCACACACCCGGGAAGAGACCAATTATAGGGGGTCTCTCCCAAGCATCTCTCTTTTTCTATTTGTACAGTTGGTTAGAGTTAGTACAGAAGTGTAGTGTTCAAGGCTAGTAAGTAGGTAGTGTGCAGTGTCCAATGTCTTGGGCAGTGTATAATAGATAGTGTGTAGTAGGCAGTGTGTGGTGTCCAGTGTAGTAGATAGTGTGTAGTAGGCAGTGTGTAGTGTCCAGTCTAGTAGATATTGTGTAGTAGGCAGTGTGTAGTGTCCAGTCTAGTAGATAACGTGTAGTAGGCAGTGTGTAGTGTCCAGTGCAGTAGATAGTGTGTAGTAGGCAGTGTGTAGTGTCCAGTCTAGTAGATAGTGTGTAGTAGGCAGTGTGTGGTGTCCAGTGCAGCCTCACCAGGTATGTCTGCTCGTCCCCGTGCCCCAGCCGGCCCCCCTGGCCGTGTCCGCAGGTGAACACCTGCCCCTTCTGAGACAGGAACACCGAGTGGAACTTACACAGCACCACCTAGAGGAGACGACAAGCACATGCCGTCAGGACATGCAGGAGGACAGTAGCAGCCGGTGACCGTTGGGCAGTGATCCTGGGGGTGACCTCGGTCCGGTCTCCGTGGCGGGCCGAGGCCTCGTGGAGCAGGAGCACGGCAGGACGCCTGCGTGGGCCGTGGCACAAGTGGAAAGGTAAACATCATTACTAATGCATGGCTCCCTCCCCTCAGGATCTCAACAGGGCCGCGGGATGTGCTCTGGAGTAGAGCGATCACTTTGATACACTCCAGCGTAGGCCATTTAATTAAAAGGATGTCATTCTTAGGATTAATATTTAACCCACCAGCACCTGCAGGACAGGGATGGGAGCACAAAGGCACTGTCTCCCCGGTGTGTGTGTGTGTGTGTGTGTGTAGGGGAGGAGGGGAGGTCGTGAAACAAGATCTCTATCAACCCCCCACTGACCTGAGGATTATGACAGTAAGGTATCCTCAACCAACTCACTAGCTAGATGACCAGGCCATAGGGCAGGGTTCGGGCTATATTTTGGGGCTTGGGATCAAATGTTAGCTTAACACCCCAACAGTGAAGTAATAAATTAACAGGCCTGAAGCATCTGTTGAATAGTCAATAAAAAAGCATTGATTCACCAGGATGAAGGCGGGCTGGTCGGATGCTTATCTATCGTCAATATTTGTTCATCCACGACAAGAGTTTAATAAAAAGGATATTCCCCTTGATGCAACTTGCGACTTAGAGCCAAGGACGTGAAGTATAATAACAGACAAGCAAAATAACAGCCTACAATGCACACAGACAGCCAAGAGTCCAGAGACAGCCAGGAGCCCAGAGAGACAGCCAGGAGCCCAGAGAGACAGCCAGGAGCCCAGAGAGACAGCCAGGAGCCCAGAGAGACAGCCAGGAGCCCAGAGAGACAGCCAGGAGCTCAGAGAGACAGCCAGGAGCCCAGAGAGACAGCCAGGAGCCCAGAGAGACAGCCAGGAGCCCAGAGAGACAGCCAGGAGCCCAGAGAGACAGCCAGGAGCTCAGAGAGACAGCCAGGAGCTCAGAGAGACAGCCAGGAGCCCAGAGAGACAGCCAGGAGCCCAGAGAGACAGCCAGGAGTTCAGAGAGACAGCCAGGAGCTCAGAGAGACAGCCAGGAGCCCAGAGAGACAGCCAGGAGCCCAGAGAGACAGCCAGGAGTTCAGAGAGACAGCCAGGAGCTCAGAGAGACAGCCAGGAGCTCAGAGAGACAGCCATGGGCCCAGTGCAAAGTCAAGACACCTTTAGGACTGCATAGGTGAACATCTGCTGAGGCAGACCTGGGCCTATGAGACTGTTATGGGCCCCCATGCCTCCCCTCGGTGCCCGGTGTCCTGTCTTCCTCACTCACTCACCAGACCCTCACAGGGGATTAACCTGCTGTGCTGCCTGCCTGCGAGTCTAACGACCAAGTCACACTGACAGGAGAAACAATACACTGGAGCTGCATGGGGCCTCGGGTTACACGCACCTCGCCCATCTCGTACCCTGCATGCAGTGTGTCCACCAGACCATCCAGAGGAGACCTGCCTCCAGGCTAGCATCAGCGTCTCCGTGAACGCTGCCGACCCGGTCCATAACAGCCTCGGTTTGTGCGCGCGGAAAATTGGAAGACGGGCAGAGACAAACACGTTTTTTTCTTTCTCAACCAATGGGGTTTTCCCCTGAGCAGAGGGGCCTGTTGTGAAGGCGGGCACCCAGGAGAGAGGCCCTGTTTTGCAGGGGGACCTAGGTGACGACACGGCCAATCCCAGTGGACCGTGCTCGGGTTCAGCTTGCTGCATAACCCTGGTTTCCACAGAAACCCCCCCCCCCCCGAGGGATGAGGGTGAGAGGTAGCAATCACCCAGGAGACCAAGGTGTTTAAGGTGGGGAAGCCCTTTCGCGTGGACTCAAGATGTTAAATAACCTATATATTTTAAAGGAGTTTGGCTAAACCTTCCGGCTGCTTGCTTGCTCACTTCCTGTTATGTCCCGTCAGGTTGGAAGGTACCCGGCAATAGTTCTGTTTACCTGCTTGATGTACACCCCACTCCGGGCGAACACATCGACGATCTCAGGGTGCTGTCGGCTCTCCTGGTTCCCATGACCCAGGCTGAAGTTGGTGTTGTTGCCCCAGGTGTAGACCTCAGTGGGATCTGGGGAGGCAAACAGCCCAGGCATCAAAACACTTAACTCGACTGCCCCAGCTGCCTGGAAGCTCATCTTGACCTGCTACCAAACCACAGCCCTAGAAATACCCCCCGGATACGCTCCAGCCCAGCTCACCTGCGTTTCGGAAAACCACGTGCGACGGGCGGTCCTTCATGGTGAGGTCCAGCACCGAGAGACCCTCCTTATCCTGGGTGGACAGGAGCCCGCCGTGCTGGAACACAAACCCTCAAACTGGAACCACTGGTTTCACCTCCATACGAAAAGACATCCAGAGCCACTGTCCCAGCTTTACCCGACGCATATTTTACAGACTCAGTGTAGCTGAATGCTTGAACCCCCCCCCCCCCCCCCCCGCCTAACCAGACAGAGAGAGACCCACCTTGACCAGGGCCATCAGACAGTGGATGTGTCCGTAGAAGACGCTGCGGTGCAGGGCCGTCCAGCCCGACTCCTTGTCCTTCACCATCATATCTGCTCCCCGGTGCTCCAGCAGCCACTCCAGCAGGGCCCTCTTCCCCAGGGACGCCGCCAGGTGCAGGGCCGTCCGTCCGGAGGCGTCCCGCAGCGTGGCGGCGTTGTGGCAGTGCGCCGTCAGGAAGGCTCTCAGACGCCCCTCGGAGCCGCCCGTCAGCGCCGCCATGACCTCGTCCGCGTGCCGGGGCGAGCGGCATTTCGGCGTGCAGTCCGGAAGCGCCTGGCTCATCCTGACCTCTGACCTGCCCTCGCTGGGAGTCCCCTGCCCTCCCCTCGCTTTTCTACTTTGAAGCAGTGGCCCTCCACAACCCTGTGCTGGACTCCCCCCCCTAGTCCCACACCCCCTCCCCAGGAGGAAAAACTCCTAAACAAACAACTGTGACAGATACTTGTCAACGCAGTCTCAACTCAAGCTCGGATTCTAATAAATATCAGTTGTGTAACAGAGCTGCTCAGCTAAATTATCAAAATTATAATAATAAATAAGACGGTGGAGAGATAGTGTTGGGGTACTAGAATTGTGCTTGTGTTGAGGTTCCACCGCACCCTAGCAACCCCAGAGCTTTGTTAAGGCTCACCTCAGTCCACCATGGTGACCCATTCACAGTCCAACATCACAACCAGCTGTGCTCAGAGCAGAAAATGGCATCTGGAATTTCAATAAATACTAAACTCTAGTTTTATACAAATATCATACAAATATAGATGTATATCAAAAATATGTTCTTAGTTCAATTGTATCTTAGATCATTTACAAAGGCAACAGTTCCAGCCCCCTTCAGAGACCCCCCACACTAGTCCATCACACACCGAGGGAAGGACTCCACTCCCCCCAATACACCCTGCTCCTTCTCAAAACTCCATAATTAGATTGGGAACCTAGGGGCAAGAAACACCAAACTTGAACAATAGGCAAATTCATGTTCACACAAAAGGGCAGAGGATGACCTCATCAGCTAAAGGCTTTTCACATTCATGAATATGAAATGCATTATTTGCACAGTCTGAGACCTCTACGCCTTGCAGATGGTCTGTTCTGTGGTGGTTTGGGTTACCATGGTTGTTTTTAGCACGGCTGATGCAGGGACCACCAGAGGGCAAAGGTCAGATAATACACCTAATTTTGTGGGTCTGGGTTCAAGGATCGGTCACTAGTAATACACTTGCAATGCTAACTGGCAATGCTGACTAGACAAACTGAAAGTTATATGACTACGTTTGGAGAGAATTGGCACAATTTGGCCTGGCGCTTTACCCAAATACTGTTTTGCATTAAACTTGAAGCGCATGATGATAAGAATGTAGACTGACAAGTTCTAGAGACAAGTTGTAGCTACACCACATAATTTTATGTAATATTGGCTAAGCTAGCTTCACACCTACCTACGTAGCAAGTCGCAATTTACAGTCCAGTTGCAACACTTGAGACTAGCTACCAGTCATTTTAGTTAGCTAACTAACTAGCCACCTCCGCAACCTCTATATCCATAGTTTGTCGACACAATTAGTCTAGCTAGCAAGCTAGGTGCAGACAGGTCAGTTAGCTAGCTACTGTATGTATCATTTGTTTTGATCATGTTGAAACAGAAGGAGGGCGTGTAAAGATGTAGCCTAGATTGGGCTAGCTAGCTAACTGACACATCATCGCTAGCTTCTTTGCTAGCCGTGGACAGTTACATAGTGCCTGTTTCCAGTGCTAGCTAGCAAAATATCTGCACATTTATTATATATGTCGTACCTGTCGCTAGATGAAGACTGATGTAATCATACGGCTGGCATCAACGGAGCATATCCAAAGTGTAATCTCTGACATTTTTAAATGCGTATGAGTTTGTTAAACCGGTTTATTTTGGCAGAGCAGTCGAGCACCAATCCCTCTATTCGGATTCTCAGCACAGGAGAGAGGCTTTGCAACACGACGACTTCTCATTGGTTGGCAGCACTTGCATCGCAATCTTTGATTGGACTTTGGTACTGCAAAATCTGACATTCTGGAAACCTGTGCGTGGCTGAAAGGTTTGCATCCAATGTCATTCGCCCTGAGTAGGAGCGCACACCTCAATTAATCGTACTAATGTATTAAAATGAAATCAGTCCCAGAGAGATATCCGTCTCTGAGACCATGTGAAAGTCTTAAGGGAACATTTAAGGATAAAGTTTAGCGGTTACATTTTTTTAATGAAAACTATTCATGAGCCTAATGGTCAAAGGCTGTAGCCTATTAGCCTATCTCACATGTAGAGTGATCATTCGATTTAAACGCAACCCTTATTCGAAACATTTTGTGTGCATTCACAGCAATAGTGTTCGCTGCATGCCGTCATGCAGAGTCTCTAAAGTTAGTGTCAGGAGGGAGTAACAGTTAAGAATAGGCTTTGGGTCGAGAATGTGGATCAGGTTACCCAAAGAGGTTCACACCAGGCCGTGTAATATGACATTAATGAGGCTGCCTCCAATCATTATCAGCACCCATTCACAAGTCTGACAGTCACAGCCTGCTGCTCGGGGTGCAGGCTGCAGTCCGCTCTGAGACACGCTGCCTGGTCCGGTTCAACTGGGAACACTGAGAATACAGAAGAGTGCTTAGCGACAGTTCTCTCTCGCTTTCTCTTTTGCTTTCTCTCTCGCTTTCTGTCTTTCTCTCTCCCAAAACCAAACCAATATCGATTTTGGTTCTACGCTGACCGCTGAGCACTCCGAGTTCCTCATTAATCAATTAGGAATACAAATGGGCTGTTATCAGCCACTAATCAAAAAGGCTGTTTGAAAATTGTAACTCTAAACAGCATGTCGATGGATATACAGCAGCGACCTGCGTGAACATAATGCCTCCTCTCCGCATTTAAAAGCTTTAAGTGAGGCCCTGTAAGTGCATCAGACAAACTGATTGATTTAGATTTAGAGAGTGTGTGGCATAGGCTACTAAAGTTTCCTTGTGGAATTAGCTCGCGTTTCCCTTTTGCAGAGGAATTGAGCATGTCTTTCTTTCTTGTCATGTCTCACGCACTCACACACACGGATTTATTTTATTGCAGAAAACCAAATATGACAATTAAAAATATGATCACATGATAGACTCAGCCTGAGTAGCCAATGCGTTTCACAGTACCCGTTACACTGAATAATGGCATATCCCCTCCTCCCGTGGTTTGTGCCGTGGCACGGAGTAGAATATCATTCCTTTCTCACACATGATAAGATCATCTGAAGCGGAGAAGTGTATGGGCGCATGTTGCAGGGGTGTATACATTCCGGTTGTAACACTTTTTTTTGTTGAAAAGCGGATTTCTACTGAACTTAACTGGTTCAGGCGTATGCAATTTTCCAGATAGGCTGTACGGGAAAATGTATGATTAGTAGCCTACCGGGAAAACGGCAGCCTATTGAGAAACATTAACTGTTTAATTCGCTGGTTTCTTTTGCTTAAAACTTTAAGGATACCTCATGGAGCTGAAGGACATGTAGGCCCGGAAGAGAACGATTTGGACACGAATTGATTGGACTATCACCAACAACAAGTCGGGAGTGGAGCTATTTTTTAAGGAATCACAGTCCTGGAAACATTGAAAAGTTACTCTTTATCCCCGTTGAGTACCCGAACCGTGATCGCT
Organism: Hypomesus nipponensis; assembly: GCF_054491055.1. Lineage (NCBI taxonomy): Eukaryota > Metazoa > Chordata > Actinopteri > Osmeriformes > Osmeridae > Hypomesus > Hypomesus nipponensis. The sequence goes on from NC_140362.1 coordinate 13,656,763, forward strand.
GTATTTGCTTAGGGGAAATACAACATTTTGACTCTAGCAGTGATCCTTTAACATCGCCGATTATAAGGAGCAAGAGATGAAAATGCGCGTGGAGAGCTCGTCGTTTTCTTGTAAAGGTAAAGAACATCGGGGCAGCACGAATAAGTTTACTCTCACACATTTATTGTTTTTCTTTGCTGCTTTTGTGTCGGGTGCTGCTTGTCCAGACAAATGCGTATGCTCCACAACGACTGTAAAATGCGTAAACCAGGACTTACACGCGGTTCCTCAACCATTGCCAACCAACACAAAAACCCTATTTATTACTGGAAACAACATAACCCGCATCTCCGCGGCGTCCTTCCCGACACGGCTGGATCAGTTAACAGAACTGTATCTCACTGGAAACCAGCTGGAGTCGCTGGACTCGAAGGTATTTAGCAACTTGCCAAAGCTCAGGCTCCTGGATCTTAGCAACAACCGGATCCAGAGCTTCGACGCCGCGGCATTCCCTGCAAATAATACGGTCCAAGAGCTTGTTCTCAGCCGAGTTTTCTATAACCAGTCCTACACAGAGGAGCTTCTCAGCCTGCTGCAGAGCGGAGCTCTCCCAAAGCTGACCCGCTTGGACCTGTCCAACAATGAGTTGCTGGTGTTAACAGATGGTACCTTCTCCCGCCTCCCCAGCCTGGTTAACCTAACCCTCCAGAACAGCTCCATCATCTCGATCCAGGACGGGGCTCTGAGGGCCCCCCCACTATTAGAGCTGGACCTGCGGGACAACGGCCTGCGGAGGCTTTCCAACTCCACCCTGACTGACCTCAGCCTCCACCCAGGAATGTTGCTGCGGATGGCAGGGAACCCCTGGCGGTGTGACTGCAACATGGAGGATCTGCTGGCCTGGCTGAAGCAAGGGGACCAGGTCCAGGACCTGCAGAACCTGACTTGCTCTGACCCGGAGGAGCTGAAGAGCCAGCCCCTGGTGCTGCTGGAGCAAGCCCAGCTGGAGTGCTCCTACTCGGGGGACATGAAGGGCGTGCTGGAGACCTCGTACGTGTTCCTGGGGATGGTCCTGGCCCTCATCGGGGTCATCTTCCTGCTGGTGCTCTACCTCAACAGGAAGGGCATCAAGCGCTGGATGTATAACATCCGGGACGCCTGTCGGGACCACATGGAGGGCTACCACTACAGGTACGAGATCAACACTGACCCCCGACTGGCCAACCTCAGCATCAACTCTGACGTCTGAGGACAGACCCGGGGGTGGGGGGGGTCACCTCTACAGACGTGACTATCCTCCATGGCTGTTTGGCCTCCGGACCACCCCTGAGCCCTCACTCTCAGCTCCAGAGCTTCAGCCCCAACCCCAAAGCCCCAGACCTCCAAGCCCAAAAACCTCTGCCTGTTTTGCATGCTCCTCTCTAGCTGCAGAGCTATATTGCCTGATAATTGCCTGATCATTTGCCCCTCACCCTGCAGTGTAGCATGGCATGGACTAGCAGTCATTACACGGGGCTACCAGGAACGACTCTGCAAGGGACTCGTTTTCCAAGTGCAATCGATTGGAATTTTCTCAGACTCTTCTGTTGAGACACCCGGGCCACCGATGGCCTTTTAAAAGAAAACCTGACAATAGTGTTGCTATGCTTCAGAACCCGGTTATTTTATGAGGTGCAACTTTTAATTCTTGTAGTGCTCATATTTACTAGTATTACACCTATGTGGACATTCGTAATTATAATGTTTTTTCCATAAATGTGTCGAGCTGAATAAAATGTCTTTATTGGCCGATCTTCTCGTGTGTGCCTAAGGTCTTTAACCCCCCCCCCCACCCCCCCCCCACCCCCAAAAAGAAGAAAAAAAGAAAGAAATGTGAGCTATGAGGGTGGGGGGAGGGTGAGGGGAGGGCAGGATTCTGGAGAACAGAACACTCGCCGCAGCTTCAAAGCCATCGTGCTGTAGGCATTACCACAAACACATACACACAAGCACACACCCATCATTTTTTGTTGTTGCACACCATATCATTATTGCCTTCAAAAGCTTGATTTCAGCCATTACTGGCTGTATCCTCTGTGTTGTGAAGGGGTTTCAGTTGTTTTTGATGTAGGACGTGGAAACGCTTTGAAGATCTACTCGACCTGGACCCTCTCCTTCCAGGCCTAGTAGAGCTCAGGTCCGGCTGAAAACATCATTAACAACACGGTCAAATACCTGTGTCTCTCCGGCCCGGCCCAGATGGTGTTTGACTTGCAGCCAGGAGACACACCGAGGCCCTGACGACCACAACCTCAGGAATGGCTTTCTATCAAGGCATTCCTCCTGTATGTTGTCATTGTAAACGGATGCAAAATGAGGGAGGTGAGGGGCCTCTTGACAAATGGCAGTGACCAAACACAGCATTGTGGGATTCCAAGGTGTCATGGTTCTAAGGTGCCCTTAGTACCCGAGGTGGTTGTAGACACAGACACCCACCAAACACACACAGAGGAACTGTGTACAGCTAATCACAGCCTTTGCATTACCTGTAGGTACATGTACTGTGTAATTGCTCCGGGACAATGGCGAGACCTCCCTCCTCTGAGGATGGCATTTCTTCGGGGGTTGCATAAGGTTTTCACACATCTTTCTCCCGAGTCGTGCGTTCACAGACCACACCCACCACTACTCTCTTGCTCCCTTTTCCTCTCTCTCTCTCTCTCTCTCTCTCTCTCTTTCGCTCTCTCTCTCTCTCTCTCTCTCTCTCTCTCTCTCTCTCTCTTTCGCTCTCTCTCTCTCTCTCCCTCTGTCTCCTCTCAGGTGAGGGTATACCAGCGTCTCTCTCTCGGGGGCATGCAGGTGCACCCTCCTCACTCGCTCATGTTTCCAAGGAGACCATCTCAACTCTCGCACACTAGGGGTGCTGAGGAACGGCAGTCATCTGAGTTAACGTTTGTGTGTGCGCGCGCGCGCGTGCGTACGCCCGTGGCCCTGCACGGCAGAGCTGGTGTAATTACGTGGGAGAACATTGAGCGTGGGGAGCCAGGGGGGTGCAGAGCGAGTCTGAGCTGCTCCTCCTGGAGCCCCCTGACTCACACCAGGGGCCCGTGGTGCTGGGCTTCCAGACTCCCCTTCACAGACCCACAGACAGGCAGCCAGCCTGGAAGGCAAGCAGGACGAGAAAGGTACACACAAAGCAGACAGGCAGGCGGGCGGGCAGACCGACACCGAAGTAGTCAGAAGGAGAGAGAGAGAGGGGGCCACGCAGAGACGGACACCGACATGTACACGGAGGCAGACAAGCGTACGAGTCCTGTGTGAGCTGTCCTTTCGAGCCTGCTGACAGGAATCACTTCGCACCTATGGGACAGACTCGCTACAGATACCAGGGGAGACCAGCCCCTCTCTCTCTCTCTCTCTCTCTCTCTCTCTCTCTCTCACTTACTGTCTCTCTATCACACTCTCTTTTTGTCTTTCTCTCCCTCTCTGTCTCTCACACTTTCTGTCTTTCTCTCTCTCCCCCCCCCCTCTCTCACACACTCGCTCACGACCCTGGTCAGAACAGTCTTCGTAAGTTATGCACACACACACACAAACACTCCCTTGCATACAGTCTTTCACTGAGCCACATTTAATATTCCGTGTTGTCTCCCGGTGGTGAGAGACGGAGGGCCTGACGGCTAGCTTATCAGATGGCCTGTGAGGGAGTAATTACATTCACTGTGCTGGTCCACGGCCCTGCTGGCACCTGGCACGCCGCCCCAGCTCCAGCACCTGGCAGGGAGCCCCACCCTGACCTTTCACAGCAGCCTCGGCTGTGGAGATGGTTCCCTGCTTCCTGGTTCGCTGGGATCGAGCCCCAGCCTCAAATCCAGGTGAAGCTGCAGCCCTAACCCCGACCCTGCCCCCCCCTCACCCCCAGCCTCCAGCCCCCAAGCGCCCATCTTCAGCTCTATCCCCAGCCCTAGCCCCCAGCTCCAGGTCCCCCGGCTCATATGCCCTCCCCTCATCCATAATGTGGATTGATGGTGGCGGTGGAGTGGCACCGCGGCGCGCGGCCCGCAGCTGTGTGCTGGGCTTTGATGAAACACCCCTACCTTCAAATGAAGACTGAGTCGATGTGACAGCAGCGGCGGCTCTCTGAGAGAGGCCTGCCACCGAGCATCTGGCCACCGGGGGGGGGAGGGGGGAGGGGGAGCGAAGTGTGTGTCCGGGTGTGATATCAGAGTGAGGCGTCGCTTGGAAGGTGTGTGTGTGTCGCGGTGAGGGTGTTTCTCGGGGAGCGGCGAGGCGTGCGTGTGTTCTGAGGAGAGCTGTGTGCGTGTGTGTTTTTGAGAGAGTACTAAGATGTGTCGCGCGAGTGTCGGGGTGAGCGTGGCGGGTGGATGAAGTGTTCGTGTTGTGACTGCACCCTCACTGTCTGCCATCTAGCTGCCTCTCGACCGTGTGTGGTGAGCTCATGGAAACATCATCCATCGCTCAATATCTCCGCTGACACAGCGTCTGTCTGGAGATCCACCTTCCCGTTGACTGACAGCCGGGTTACACCTTGTCTGGAACGGGGTCTGACAGCACGTATCCAAATACTGTGGGTTGGAACATTCAAGTTGTCTTTCGGAACATCAGCACTGCTTTCCTTCCGTCGCATGAGAAACGAACGTCATTTGGAACACAAACCCCAGCAAACGGGTCGAACAGGAACCACTATTCCAACTCTGGTAGTCATGCATTTAGGGAGGAAGAGGCTTGTAGGCAGTCTTGGAAGGCTTCCTATAGTACCGGCTTGATGAAAGTGTGCATCGTTGGAAAGTGTGTGTGTGAGTGCATGTGTGTATAGGTAATTGTTACCCTCTCATGTTGTCAGAGAGGTGTGAAACCAGAGCTGGAGAAGGAGAAGCTGGGAGGAGGAGTTAAATGATCCACACGAGCACACACACACACACACACACACCATCCCAGATGCACACAACCCAGTTGCCGCGCTATTTCTCCCTGCAACAAGACAGGAATGTTAGCACCAACTTGATTCATTTGTGAGCACAAGCCAACTCAAACAGCGATGCGAGGGGAAGGTTGAATATCAAGTCTGTGCCTGTGTGTGTGTGTGTGTGTGTGTGTCAGTCCACCTTTCTGTGGGTGTTCCTTCACCCTGGAGCAGCCAGATTGAGAGAAACAGACAAACCTTTAAAAGCTGATGTTGTTCTTTCATGTCCAAATAAGTCCAGACAGATTGATGTCCAGCCATGTGGGAACACCAGACTTGGTCGGCCCAGTCTGTGCAACCAAGGTCATTACAGAACGAGATGGACTGGGTTGAATAGACAAACTCCGAAGGATGTTCCATGAAACAATTCTCAGCATGGTAGTTATTTATTCCAAGGTTGTACAGTGTATGAACGTGTGTTGTCGTAGCAACACCACAGTCTGTCTCAAACCATATTTATGCAACATGTGGCTTCTCTGTGAAACAAAGATTCCAGCGGGAGTTATATCTGCAACTGACATAGCTGATTACTTCCACAATGTGTTTTTGCACATCCGTGTATCGGGTTAGGGTAAGGGTGTGTGTGTGTACGTACAGTATGTATGCGTGTGTGTGTGTGAATCCAAGGAGGTATGGTTATTAAACGGCAGGTAATACGCTGTAGACCAGCGGACCGTGTCGCCGTGAGTAACGACCTCGTCACTTCGGCGGGGACGGCAGAGACGGCGCGCGGGGGGGGGGGGGGGGCGTCCTCGCCGCGCTGAGCCCACAAGGCCGAGCGGCGCCACGCCTCTTGGGGGACATGCCGCCTCTCCAAATGACAATGCTCGTCCGACCATGGCAAAGGGAAGTGGAGAGTCCCATCAGAATAGAATAACCATCCCTGCTAACGGCTGGCTGATTTGGCATGGATAAAAAGGAGAGTACAAGAGCATCATTTATCCTGTGGGTGTGTATATGTGTGTGTGTGTGTATTTGTGTGACACTTACAGTAAGAAGATCAGCCCGTAACATTGTACGTGGAACCTGAGTGCTTACGGAAAACACTCCGCCACCGTTGCTCTGGTAACAATCTCAGGCCCCCCGCTGTCAGATAGCCCCCCCCCCCCCCTCTTACCCCCACACTGCCATCCTGTCGTGACTGACTTTGCCTCAGAGGAGGGGGCTGATCAGTGGGCCTCCGTGCCAGCGCAGTCGTTTGCCAGCCGACCTGGGCCACAAACGAGACAGACACACATAGCCCCCCAACCGTCACATGAAATGTAATATATTAAAGTGCTGGGTAACCTGAGTGCTGTATGAAGATATCAGATATGTGTGTCGGGTGTTTTTGTGTGCGTATGTGTGTGTCCCTGACCAGACCACTGATACTGTCCACATGTCAAAGGTTTGGTCAATGATGCCCTCTCTTGTTACCCCTCCCTGTGTGTGTGTGTGTGTGTGTGTCTGTGTCTCTGTGTGTATGTGTTTGTGTGTGGACTTAGGGGTCTGTGTGAGGCCAGGTGTGTATCTGATCGTGATAAGAGTTCTCGAAGGAGTTGCCAAGTTGGCAACCTGGTCCAAGTCCATGACAAACCCCACCTGACCTTTGTTGAACCAAACACCAAACTAGTCCCCTCTCGGGGGCTAGTCTCTCTCTCTCTCTCTCTCTCTCTCTCTCTCTCTCTCTCTCTCTCTCTCTCTCTCTCTCTCTCTCTGTCTCTCTCTCTCTCTCTCTCTGTAGTGGAGCATTGTCATGACTTGGCATTTTGAGATGGAAACCTAATTTGTCTTGATAAAAGCACATTCCTGCTCTCTGTTGGGGTAGAGAGGATTAGGTCTCACCCTCAAATCCCCTCAGCTATGTGGGAACCAACCTGGACACAGCCTGGCTGGCCTGGGTAGGACCATTTTACCACGTCAGGCCGCTGGGGTAACCTGTTCTGGACATCTGTCATCAGCCAGTCAACCAACTGGTCCGTCTGCCTGCCAACCTGTTAACCTGTCTGTCTGTCTGTCTGTCTCTCTCATGGAGCCTGCCTTTCCCATGACCACGGCAGTGAGACCGCAGCCACGAGGCCCTCTCCCATGCCATGACAGCACAACACCACCGTTTGTCTCTACTCCTGAGCGGGATGAGTGAATACAGATGGTCTTCTCTGGGCTTCTCGAGCCCCCGCTCTTCTCTTCCCCGCCTCTCTCCCCCCCCCCCCCCCCCCCTTACCCACCCAGGAGCGAGGAGGACGGGAACGCCACTCCCAGATAAATCATTTTTAAATCAGATCCCAGACACGAGTGGGAGCTGCAGAAAGGACGGCCGCAGGGCCTTGTTAGTTCCGAGGGCGCGCAGAGTAGGGGAGAACGTCTCTCTTCTCCGCGAACATCGGCCATTAGAGGAGACGCGACTGACAACAAGCACTCACGGTCTCCCTCGCCCGCCATCTGGGCCCCTCTCGTCTCCGCCGCCGTGTCGTTACGCGCAACGTTGACGTTCGAACGTAGACACCTCGGCCGCGAGCGCATTTATTGTTTTAGAGACACGAGGTGAGTACACAACACACATCAGAGAGAGATGGAGGGATGCAGGGAACGCTGAAACAAACGTGTGTGTGTGCGCGGTCTAAAGGTAGCACAAGAGAAAGAGAAACATGGAGGGTAGGGTGTGTGTATGGCTGTGTATCGTCACGATGACGATGCTGTTGATGGGATTCAGATTAGGCAAACATTCAAACATTTCCAATTACCATTGATCGGACATTTAGATGACAGACGATAGATCTGCTCGCAGGCAGATATACTGACACACAGACGCACAGATAACTGTGCACAGAAGTACAGGGAGACAGACAGACCGACATGACCAGAAAGGCGATCTGGCAGAGAGGTCAACATACAGACAGCGTCTGAAAGTCAGACAGATAGAGGTAGACAAACAGACAGAGAGACTGTCAGACAACGGACAGACAGAGAGACAGACAGACCGACAGAGACACAGACAGAGAGACAGACCGACAGAGACACAGACAGAGAGACAGAGCGACAGAGACACAGACAGAGAGACAGAGCGACAGAGACACAGACAGAGACAGAGCGACAGAGACACAGACAGAGAGACAGACCGACAGAGAGACAGACAGATGCAGGGAGACTGTGTCAGAGAGGAAGAAGACAACACAGACAGGCAACAATTCCCAGCCCATAACCCCCCGGGGGAGACATGAATATGCACACTACACCACGGATTGGCTGGGAGCGTGGATGTACGGCAGTGAACAAACAAAGGACATTTACCTCTATCTTTCTCACTTTCTGTCCCCCTCCCTCTCCATCTCGCTCTATTTATATCACGCACCAAGCGCCCCTCTTTCTCTTCCCCTCGCTGTCCCTCTCTCCCACTCTCGCTCAACCAGATGTTTAATTGTTAGTGAGTGCTGACAGATGCTGCGATTGTTGCAAAGGGGGGGGGGGGCGCAAAGATGAAGGTGATCACACCATAAACAAACGACGACACACAACAACAGGGTGACATAATGCGGCTGTACCCGTTCATTCGACCAGCAGAGAGACGCTGGCAGAGCGTCTCTCGGCCGGTCAGTTGACCCCAAGGGAGAGAAAAGAGAGAGAAACGCATTGAGATTAGAGGAGAGACATAGAGAGTGGAGAGGGGAGAAATAAACCCAACGTAGCGAGAGAGAGAGAAACATCGACGCGAGGATAGAAGAATGGAGGGAGAGAGAGGAGGAGGGAGGTAAAGACGGGGTGTAGCGGAAATGAGAAGAGAGAGAGGAGGAGGGAAGTAAAGAGACAGATGAGAGAAGAGAAGCGTCTGTCAGAACAGCGGCAGGGAGGAGTCAGGCTGGCAGTGAACTACAGAGGAAGAAACGAGCTTTGGCATCGCAAGTAATGGATGACACAAAGGGGAAAAAAGAAAAAGCTCAAATGTTCTCAGAAAAAAGGCTTTATGAAAGTATGTGTGTGGATGGGGGTGGGGTGAAAGGAAGCTCTCTTTGAAGAGTAAAAACGGAAAAATGAAGATGTTCCCTGCACAGCACCCCACCCTCACCCTCACCTCCTCTCCTCTGGGTGTGTGGAGGTCAGAGCCCGAGTCTGTCAGAGCCGCGGAGGAGACTCCATCGTGGGGAAGAAAGACTTCATACTGACAGGGAGTTCTGCCTCACGCACCTCACACATCCTACTCCAGTAAGAGCCTGGGGTGGTGGGAAGGGGGGGGGGGTGTTGGAGAGGGGGGGAGGGGTGACGGGTGGGGGTGGAACTCCAGGCTCCACACAACTCTGAGAGGGAGAATGATGTGCTAAGTGTTCCAATCACTCAGCAACCAGAGGAACACTCTGGTCTCAACGACTTCCTGTGTCACGATACAGAGATACCGTATGTAGCCAGAATATATCCAGCAGGGGCGGATTCTTGTGGGACTATTAAACACGCTCTGCACACACACACACACACACGCACGGTGTCTGTGCGTCTGCTGGGCGTTGTTTGGCTGTGTGTCCGGCTCTGCTGAGCTAATCACATGAGGACAATGCTGTTGTTCTGTCCTGAGGCCAGGGCACACACACACACAGCCGCCCACACAGCCCCCCTCTCTCTCCACACACACACACACACACACACAAAATGAGAACCATGTGGAACGGAGAGAAGGACCGGAAAGCAGAAGAGAGGGATCAAATCATAAAAGAGAGAGGCGGAGTGGGGTGTGAGCGAGTGGAAAGAGAAGGGAGGGAGGGAACAGGCATGGGCATCTCTCTGCTGGTCTGCTCACGGACTGTATGCACGCACACACACACACACACCCACACACACCCCGCGGATGGAACTGTTTGATCATCATTTGAAGATTAGCATCAGTGATGGAGCAATTCGCTTTAGATCCACAGGTTGAAATCCCACTCCACGCGTCACTTTGGATCAAATCATCTGCTAAATGAATCCGTTTGAGACCGTGGCGTATTTGTATTCTGGGGTGTAAAGGGAGTGGAGTTTTGCATGACTGAGACAAGGACTTGGGTTCCATTCTGAAAGGCACGATCTGTGAAGCACAGATAAGTATTTTGACCCGGGTCATGTGGTTCTGATGATGCCTCCTGGCTGCGCTGAACCACAGCAGCTGCACAAGCCCTGGGAGACACAGAGGGTCTGCTTCACACACACACACACACACAGACACAGACACACACACACACCCACACACACACAAGAGACCAGGGTCTGTGGCTCCAACTGTGCCTTTCCCCAGAGCTGCTCTGACAAGAGAGCAGATTGGCTGATCTGCAACTCTCTCCCAGACACACTCCCAGGATAGGCTAGGCTCGGCTCACTGTCGGGCCCTCGCTGCACCTGTCAGTTCTGGCCCTGTCACACCACTGTCACTGCGCCAAGGCGAGGACAGGTTCAAAATGTGAGATACTGCAGGTGGATAAGAATAACCGCATAGCCGTCCTCATGTGGGACTTCTTTCACAGTGTGTCTCCGGCCAATCATCTGAGGGCTTTGGCTCCCTCGTTCAGCTGACTCCGCTACGGCGCTCCAATCTCTTTGTCAACCCCCCAAACTAAACACACAAACAGGCTCGATGTCGCTACGGCGTACCATTCCTGCCGGGCCTGCCTCTCACATCCAGGCTCCGAATCCGGATGTCACCTTGACACTCCATGGCCGGGGGGCAAGACTGGATCTCTGCCCAGACCCGGCCTGCAGGCATGGCATTTCCATGGGCGACACTGCAGGGTGGCCCAGCGAGGCGCGGGAGGCACGCTGCCCGATAATGAGTCCCTCGACAGCCCTTAGAAAGCCTGTATATACCCTTTAGACTAGTTAGAGAGGCCTGGGAGGGGAGGGAGGGAAGAGGGCGATCGAGTGGGTGACCGAAGAGAGACAGGAGGGAGAGGAGGAGGCCCGCGGCTTCGGCAGGCCTCAAGACCCGCGACGCCATTCGTCTGAATCTGCATGGAAGCCTCTTGTTGTCATGTCATTGGGACATGACAGACAGCTGCGTGGCCACCCTGTCCTCTGAAGACAACAGGGAACAAACGTGACGTGGAACAAGGCGACCCCCACCCTCCGTCTCTGACGCGTCAGCCAGAGGCTCTCCTCTTATCTGCTGCCCGGGGCGGGGACGTCCGGGGTCAAAGTTCAGGGCCTTTGCTTTGCCCATGCTCCTCTGATATGAGAGCACCGATCCCGGATCAGGCGCTCCGGGACCATGTCGACTCCGGATCGGCTCTTCAACACCTGCAGGGAGAGACGGCTAAGTCCTTGAGGAGGAAGCCCAGTTAAACACATCAGATGACAGGTTGAGTTCCAGTGAAGCTGGAGTCTTCAGAGGGCCAAGCACAATCTGTCCTCTTTTCTCTCTCTCTCTCTCTCTCTCTCTATATATATATATATATATATATATTCACACATTCCTACATAAGAGGGGGGAAAACACAGAGCTGTCTCACGAGTGCACGCACACACGAACGCACACACAGTCCTCAAGCGCGCCATTAATGAACGCGGCGAATCCGGCCTGCGCCCGTTTTGATGAGTATAAGCAGCAGAGCCCACTAATGAGCATCACAATGTCAACCTGGGCTTGAAAGAGACGAGAGCTTCTCATTTGACACCCTGTATCATCTCCCTGGGTTAATTGCCAAGGACAGACAGACAAGCAGGCAGTCGGGCCTTACGGTGGCAGCACATCACAGTGATCTGAGAACACTACAGGCTGGCTCTCTTCTCCTGTTCAGCGCTGGTTCTCCTCCCCTTGTTCAGCTCCTTTGCCTGCGCAGCGACAGAGCCTTTTTGTCACTGCCGGGCCAAAGGAAGAGCAGTAATGTGTGCGCTGCTCTGGACGGATCTAATTAGCTTTGTCCCTCTCGGCTGTGACGGCTCTCTGGGGGACGGCTCTACGTGCTGCTGCGCTCGTCAGAGGGTTGCTTGGTTCAGCGCTGGGCACGTCCTGCCCAGCAACCGGGATAAACGCAGCTCGAGCCACAGCCACAAAGACCCTGTCTGAAGGCACCGAGACCTCCTGCTGCATAACTGTCTGTGGCGGTTAGGTGGAGCGCGGGGGGGGGGGTCTAACCTGAGCAGACAGGGAGTGTGCGCTCGCTGGCCGCGGAGACTGGGGGGTCCGTGTGTGATCCGCGCCCGCACAGAGGCAGGGAGTTCAGGCTCCGGCCTGGCGAGTTTTGCATACTCGAATGCGTTTTTCTGCTGCGAGTCAGACAAAGCACGGCGTCTCTAAGTATAGAGTGTAGGCTGACTCATCACATGACCTTTTGATTTGTCTGTCCCCCCGGCAGAAACAACAGTTGCAGCGCTACTTTATTATGAAGCTTCCAGATCGTTTTTGGTTTGACTTTACGGGCTCATGCAACTGTAGGGCTCCCTGATCATGAATCAAAACCCACAGGTAATGCGAGCGCACGCAGGGAAATGTTGCATTCATTTGAGAAATTGTGTTTATTTTATAGCTTTATGTAATTACATTTTTTGGACTTGCCGAAAAAGACAACTCCCCCACCCATGCTTTAGAACATGTAGACACACACACACACACACACACACACAAGTGTGGGGCGCACACACTGAGCCAATGACAATGTTTTATTCTCACACAGAGAAAGAGGGGGGGGGGGGGGTACAAAAATACAGATATGACTTCATGTAACGTTCCAACACATTTAACATGGCACCATAGGGGTTCATTGTGCCCATGGGATGATCACATGATTAGATGTCGAGGCCATCTGACCAGGCTTCTGGGTCACCTGACGCCCTTCTCCAGGTCTTCGGGGACAGGTTCTGGTGATCTACAGAGAACAGGTGTCTTCTCCGGGAGGAATGACCCCATGACCTCACATCCTCAGGTACGCCACCTTGACACGAAAGCAACAGAAATGCAGAGAGCACAGGAAGGTTGGAGGCAGTAAGGAAAAGGCGACAGTACGGCAGATGTAAAGAGGAAGAGAGACCTTTCTTCCGTCCTCCGTTGCATAGATACGTCAACCCAAAAGAAACACGCGCCAAACCCCGCTCACGTCGCCGTCACGACGCAAAAAGGACGAGTTACCGGGTTGAGATCAGGGGGATCCGATTGAAACGTACCTGCGCGCGAACTCCATTAGGAACACGCGGTGAACACGGGCGCAAAGTACACCCGAGACGAGCCGTGAGCAAGAGGGGCCAAAACAACGGCGCTAAAAAAAGAGGCTGGCTGGAGTGTTCTTCGGCTCTGATATTTAAAGGGGGCAGTGTTCCGTGGCACTGTGCGCCTCTCTCTTTGGGCCCGCCTGGTTGGGTGGTTATAAATACCAGCACATTAACAACCATTACCCTGTCTGTCCGGACTGCCAGCGCTCACGGCTTTAATCAGCATCGGGAGAACGGTCTCCCTAAGTCTGAACGCGGGCCGGGGAGGAGGGGCATGTGTGTGGGGGGTGGGGGGGAGGGGGTAAGGGTGGGGGGAGGGATGGTCCATCTGCTGGCTTTCTGGCTCTGGAGTGCTGGGTCTGGACCAGGATGATGAATTGGGTTCTTGTGTAACCCAAGGCCACACGTGCCTCTCTCTGAGGGCTGGGGGGGCCGTGGGTTGGGGGCTGTGGGCCGGGGCCAAGGCCGAGGCTGCAGACTGGAACTGGGGGCTAGGGGAGCGAAGCTGGGGTCTGACGTCCGGGGGGGGCTGTTGTTTGTCTGGTCCCTGGAGCGAATGCGGCTAAGCTCCACACCATTACCCTCAGCAGTGGAGCCGCTCTCAGGCAGAAACAACATTTCCTGTAACTCTAGACGTCTCCAATCGAAGTATCCAAGTGTAAATCACCATTTCCTTCTCTCCTCTCCTCGCCCACCCCCACCTCGTTTTTCTAGCTTTCCTTCAAGTGAAGAAAAGGGCTTGAGGAGTTTGAAAAACAAGGAGGGTTGTGAGAGACGAGGCGTCGTGCTGGTAGAAGGGCAGTGAACTGGTAATTAGTGTCTTCTCCTGGGGCGACGTGGCAGGCTGGCAGGAAACAGTGTCTTAATCAGACACACGGTGGTACCTGTATACAACACACGCAGACGGGAGCCACACCAGCCTCTAAACGCACTCCGCGAAAGCACAAGTCACACCATGACAGATGGCCGTCAAAACTACAAGTTTGCCAGACGTGGGACATTTTGAACGCGAACTTCGTACCGGGTGTTCCGAGGGTTGTTCGGAACAGACACGGACATCGTCATCCGAGACGCCTGAATCCATCCATGAAGTTCAGCCCGGACGAGCCCGGAAGATCTCGGGAAAAGTTCCACCCGCGCTACCCACAATGCTCCTCACCTGATAGGCATCGCAGCGCCGCAGGGACGGAGGCAAACAGGAAGTGCAAGTGGTCAGCAGCCGGAGCACTTCCACACAGGAAGTCTGAGGCAGTTCCAGAGGATGGACACTCACGGTCCTCTCCCAGTCTGTGATCAGTCTGGAACGCACACACACACACACACGCGCACACACACACACACAGAATGTCAGGAGCAATAGTCCAATTGACAGAAAGGGAGAAAAATGTGGACCTGGGAGCGATATTCATAACTAGAGACAGAGGGCGCGTGCAAGTGAGAGAGGAGCAGAGAGAGAGAGAGATGGATGTCCTGTCGCAAAGGGTGAATATGATCCAGTTATCCAGGTGAAGCCATCTGTGCAGAGGCTGGGCGAATCTCTCTCTCTCTCTCTCTTTCAGCCTATCATAGTGAGAATGTCAGCAGGAAGTTGATTAACGGGTCACTGTTGATTTTGGCCAACAGTGTCCCCGCCTTTCTGTCCAATCAGAAGTAATCAAATCATCGTCTCCCCCAGTGACAGGCAGGATTCAATTAGACGAGACCTCACTGATGCCGCGGATTCATTAGACACATCGACTCCGTGCAGCAAGGGCGCAAGCACACACTTACGGACGGATGAGACAGACGGGCAGATGGGAAATAGAGGAATGGACAGACGGGCGGATAAGTGTGTCATACTCTTCCTGTGAGCGGTCGCCCTCGGAGGCGGAGCAGTCCACGTAGAGTAGCTTCAGGGCGCCGGCGGCCGAGCGTGACTGGCTCGGCGAAGGCGGGCGGAGGCTGGGGGAGGAGTCGGCGACGTGGGCCATGAAGGTCTCCCCAGGAGCCCACAGCACCAGGGAGTCGCTGTTCAGCAGCCACAGCTGAGGACACACACAGGCGTCACTCGCGCCCCCCCGTTCCGTCTTCCACCCCCCCGACGACACACAGCATTTCGATTTCATGCTTTCACCTCATCGACACAAGGAAAATGTCACTTTCCTTTCGCACGAGGCACAAATCGAATCCTCCCTACACCCACGCTTTCATCAGGGCCCTCCCTCCCTCCCTCCCTCCCTCCCTCCCTCCCTCCCCCTCTCTCTCTCTCTCTCTCTCTCTCTCTCTCTCTCTCTCTCTCTCTCTCTCACCAGGATGTGGGCCCGCTGGTCGGGGGTCTGGATGGAGAAGCGGAAGATGCTCTGGGACGAGGAGAGCTCCAGCAGCCTGGCGGCCAGGGTCCTCTCCAGGAAGGCACGCCTGGACGCACGCCTGGACCACAGCAGACACGACACCGGGATCAGACACGGCAGTCACGGGACGACCAATATACGTTCAGATCGAGCACCTCACACTGTGCTGACGTGCTTCACACCATTCAAATCCATCTGGCACTGGCGCAAAGGATCTAGGACCCTACACCGTGTCTACATTGAGAGCCGTGCCCCCCCCCCCCCCCCCCCCCCCCCGCCCCCCCGCAGCATATGCGAGGCTGTTACCTGTCCGCCTCCTGTCCCTCCCCCTCGCTGGTTCGAGATGCCCCCCCAATACTGTCTCCATCCTCCTGGCTCACCTCCACCTCTGTGATATACAGCTTCAGAGTGTCTGTAGGCATGGGGGCGGGGGGGGTTATAGTTATATACACATGCATAGTTGTACAGCACCTTGAACATCCTTGATCAACAGCTCGCATGTGTGTGTGTGTGTACCTGGTGTGACAGCCTCTCCCAGGCCAGAGGAGCAGCTCTGGCAGGAGATAACGGTTCGTCGACGACATGGTTTCTACACACACACACACACAAGACAGCTCATCTTGTTTACAACGCGAGCAATCGATGAGCTCGCCAGGCAAAGAAACTGACCAGAAAAGGCACCTGAGCAAGACTGACACTGAGTGTCCTGAAATGACTCTCTCCCTCTCTCTCTCTCTCCATCCCTCTTCCTCCGCTGCCCCCCCCCCCCCTCCCAGCCAGAGAAACGGCCCAAGCTGAACAGAGAGTGAAGGATAGGAGCAGAGGGACATCCATCCTGCTGGGGGAAGGGATTGAGGGAGGGAGAAATTTGGGGTGACGGTGGCTTCGTTTTCCTCTGTGTGTACAAACCTTGGTCGAGCTTCTCAAACAGATCCAGGACAAGTTTCCTCCAGTCCCCTGGCCCTATTCCCCTAGCCCCGGCGTCCTAGCCCCAAACACTTCACTAGTGGTCACCTTGGTCTCATGAGTGTCCCCCTCCTCTGTGTCTGTGAGTTCCTGGACCTCCTGTGTGAGGGTATCCTTGCAGCCGCTGTCAGAGGGCAGCAGGAGGTAGGAGTCCCCCAAGAGGCAGTCCTCCGGTCGGGGCAAGAGCTTGAGGTTGGCGAAGGGGTCCGGGTGGCAGCACCAGTCATCCACCAGGGCGTTCCAGTTCCCATTTGGCAGAGGTAGAACACGCCGGAACACCCTGGAAAACAGACCCAGTTGAAACACCGAAGACGGCAGACAAAGAACGCTGTCTCGCCTGCAGACCCAGTTAGAACACAGTAGACAGCAGAGACACCGTCAGAACACGTGGACGACCGTTCCTTCTCCAAATGAACCTGTCTCCTCTCTGCTGACTCAGCGTGGAAGAGGAGGGGGAGAATACATCCTGCAGGGGAAGTGGGGGGGGGGGAGGACTATGTTTCCTCCTCCTCGCAACTCATCCTCCTACTGTTTTTATTTTATTTCTTCTTCCGCCCCCACCTTCCTCGTCCTTTCTCACCTCACCGTCCTCCATCTCCTCATTACTATCCTCCTCCTCACCTGTCCTGCAGGAGTCTGGTGCCACAGGCCTGGCAGGTGAAGCTGTAGGTCTCCCGCACCCTCAGCCTCTCCATCACATCCCGACAGGGCTCTGAAAGGGAGCACGCGCACGCGCGCACGCAAGTCAGAGTTAGCAAACAGGTCTTCAACTTGCACTAGAGGACTGCAGTCAATAAATCCTGGTTGGACGGGAGCAGCTCGGGAGGACGAGAAGACATCAATCTGGTTTGGTGATTGGATTTGTCACTGACGCTTCGCCCAGCTGTCCCTGCCTGTCTCTCTGTCTCGCTCGGCGCTGTCCTCACAGACAGCACACGCACCTGCCCTTTACTCACCAGGCAGGGAAGGAAGGAAGGGAGGGAGGTGGGAAGGGCTCGAGATAGACAGGTATGAGGGAACCGTAGGCAGGCAAGAAGAAAGGACTAAAGAGGGAGGAAGGGAGGAAGGATGGCGTGGCGGAGTGAGGAGCAGCTCACTTCACCGGTGTCTGGGTCAATATTAATGGCTGCCCGGTTGACTCCGGGGGAGGTACTGATGGTGTCCATTAAACTGGGGGGTGAATCACAGTAACAGCTCATACTGCAGTGACTCAGACTGATAATCTGTGTGTGTGGGCTAGCTGGACCCCTGAGGATAGTTAGCACATACAGTAAGCTATTCCCCACCTCATCTACACTCTACTGCTGACAGTAAAAGCCCAGATGAGAGCTGAAAAAAAGACTATTTTGAGCACGGAATTTATAAAAAATGAAATAGCATGTGTGTTTGAGGCCACACTAAAGCAGGTTATTACTTTCATCTACATTCTGGTCTATTGTGATGCGCATCCTGTAGTGCAGTTCCTCTCCCGGTTGTCCGGAGGTCTGCACAAGGGACTCCTGTGTGACACTGACCCCTGGTGGCAGCTTGAGGGATAGCAGGCCTCTGGCTGTATGTACCAGGAGGCTCGACTCTCCTGCTGTCACCCTGGCCTCTGCAGGGCTGCCAGCCACCTCACTCCTGGGAGACCAAAAGAAAGGACAGTGAAACATAATGGCATGTTCCTTTAACCACTGTAAACGGCAATAATATCTCATTTTGAGCGAGGATGTGTGTGTGTGTATTAGATACAAGAGAGATGAGGAAAAAAAAAAAAAGAGTTAAAAAAATATATATAAACAAATGAGTCAGACAAAGGTCAGTTAACTCTGAAGTTTGCTGTTGTTTCTGCTACAGTTTCAGCTCAGTGTAACTATCTCAAGCATGGAAGATGGGTTACCCCTGTCCAGTCTAAAAGACCATGCAATTGTGTCCACAAGCCAGACAATGTATCTCTGTCTGTTCCTGGGACAAGCCCCCTCCCCAGGGTAAATAATGTGTTTTCTTTCTAAACATTCCCTGCATCATTAGGTTTGTAACGGCCAATTCAGATTCTCTTGTGGCCCATGCAACAATCACACACTAGTGATATCCAATAAGAGGGCAATTGTTTTTGACTCAGACTGAGATTAAGCTTCTTACATTTTTTTTTTTTGTATGCTGATGTATGATTCATTAAAAATCCCTTTAAACACACGCATCATAGCACAAAAAAACATCATACACCAGTAGACATGGGGTGATGTATATTACATTTACTGATAGACATAGAATATACTAGGTACCACAAATAGTTGTATATTCACCAACATTTTACATTTTAAACTACTGTAGTTTGGACATGAAGCTGACACGTTAAGTAAAATGAATGAGTACTCAATTGCTAGCAATATTTTACCCCACCTAGTGGTCTACCTTATGGCTACACTATACAGACCAAATTATTGGAACAGCTACATATTACACCTACAGGAGCTTTTATGCCATCCCATTCTAAATCCACAGGCGACAGGCCTTATTATGGACCATAATCAAGCCAAAACAGGAAAGGGCAGAATTTGGGATCGGTTCTAACGTCATCTGCAAGCCAGGTCTTGTCACCCAACAGCAGTGCCCAAACTCCCTAATGCTCCATATTATTGCCTGTGTATTTTGAATGGATGTCATAAAAGCTCCTACAGGTGTAATGTGTAAGAGTCCCAATACTTTTGTCTGTATTGTGTATACATCAGTGGGCGCATATGTCGCTTTAGCTAGCAACCATCACTAAGAGCTGTCTTGTTGCTTGATAAAAACAGACAGGATGGTTTGCTGGCTAGATTCAGAGAGTGCATACTTTTGCAAAGCAGGTACTGTGCCATTGCTAGCTTGCTTGCTAACGAGCCATCTAAAGCTGTGTTAATACAATTGAGCTAAGGTAGCTAGCTAGATAGCTCTATTTATTGCCCGCATAAACTGTAGAACATACTAACCCCAGAACAAGTAGTCCACTCTGCAACCGTTTTCTGAGTTCAAGAAAGATTCCAACTTGTCCGTCGTTGGTCATGCTATCCCCCATCACTGAAACACACGTGTTGTGTTGATAGCTACGTAACCCAGATGAACAAGAACTGATGGCAAACAGTAGTATGGATGCCAAAGGGAGTTAATGGCCCAATAAATCCAAGGTTTGTCAGAAGTGAAAATAGTCCTAAACCTCTATATTTGCGATGGAGCTGATGCTAAAACTGTAGCAGCTATTCAGCAAGTGGAACTGTTATGGCTGTAGTGTAGAACACATCCAATCCTAACGGACAAGTATGATGAACGTACAAAAATCTGCAATGCAGTCTGGGAGCTGTCAGTTGGATTGTTTGGGCTTTGTGACTGTATCCAGGGGCTGATAATGGTGACAGCCGTTTAAATCACCAAGACAAACACAAGGAAAGCTATGAATAATGTAGATATGATTAGCCATATCTTACTGGCTCGCAAGCCTTCTGTGTCTTCATGACAAGTGTCACAGACTGCTTAATCGAGTGACACCGGGGCCCAGCGCAGCGCATCAGCAGCAACACAACGAAGAAGAGTCGGAATCGGAAGCTAACTAGCTTGCTTATGATGCTGCTGACAGCTGTGTCCTTTATCCATTAGACGTTTTCTGAATAGTGACAGTTGTTCAGCAATATCATAATAACGGTAAGCATGATTCATTCACGTTTACACCCGTTCTTCTTGTACTGCCAACATGGCTAATGTTACCTAGCTAGCTAAACAATTACCTAATCGCATCCGGTGTCTTTATTGGGTTGTTGTTGCGTTTGACATTTCACACTAGTTAACCTTTGGGTTGTTTGTTAAATATCACTTAATTATAAACTGTTCAGCGATATATTCTGTAACAGTTCCCCCTTCCCAATTCAGTGGTGTCCGGGTATTTAGGTGCTTTGTATGACGAGTACTGGTGTGTTTTACTCTTGATCATATAGAGGCTCAAACTGGCTGATTTTCCATAATAGCCAGGCCTAACAACAGGCTACTGTATAGCTAACCCTGCAGGGGTCTTTGCCATTCATGTATATGAGTCATGGGCTGCTTGCCCCAGGCCATTATATAGCCACAAGTTATATTTCAACTGAGATTTGAGATGCATTCAGTTTTCTCATTTATTACATTCGTGTGACAACTCTAAAGTGCCAGGGAAAGATTTCACGTGCCACATTTTTGACTTTCCAAAAGAAAGTTTCATTGTGTGCTGGCCATGTGATCAAGTAGAGCACAGTCCCCTTCTTTGCACGTGCAGGAATGTGGTATCTCAAACTGGATTTACATCCTCTGGAAATCAGTTTTAGCTGAAAGGGTGGCATTGTGGTTCCCTGGTGCTCAGTCGATTTCCCCATTATCAGCGAGATTTCCTCTCTTCCCGCCCCCCCCCCCTCTTCCTCTCCACCTCTCCTCCTCTCTTGGGGTGTCAGACACAGGGATCTGGTATGCGTTGCATGATTCAGCACTGCTGCCTCCACCAACCTCATCAGGCTTGGCCGTTTACTACTGCCTGCCAGACTTTGCACCTCATGTATATCATGTGACCCGTCAATAAACAAACCCTGCCTCTTCATGAGCTCAGCAGCCCTCTCTCCCAGCCGAAGGGCTGTCTGGGTTCCGGATTTAACGGCATGTTTAATAGCGAGATACAGATTAAGCTTTCATGCATGAAATAGGGCTGTGAGTGTTCAGGCCTGTCATAACTTTGAGTCATTATCTTCCTGTTGTCCCACCCTCCCTTCCCCTCTCCATCCCTCCACCTCTCATGGTCTCTTTCTCCCCCTCTTCAACCTGGGTCTTCCTCCCTCTGTCTCCCCTCGCCGTCTCCCTCTCTCCACTTCCCCTCTCCCCCGCAGGGGTGATGTGTGTCGGTGAGCCCGGTGTTGCCCTGTAGCCGACCAATCAGAGGGGAGGATGAACGCGGAGGAGGTGGAGCTTCTGAGCGACTCCAAGTACAGGAACTATGTGGCAGCCGTGGACAAGGCCCTCAAAAACTTTGAGTACTCCAGCGAATGGGCCGACCTCATCTCCGCGTTGGGGAAGCTCAACAAGGTCGGGCGCCTCATACACAACACATGTCAGGGTCATACAAACAGGGTCAGATGGCTGAGCAGTTAGGGACTCGGGCTATTAATCAGAAGGTTGCCAAATGACGTGTCCTTGGAAAAGCCACTTCACCCTACTTGCCTCGGGGGGAGGGGGGGGGGGGGTGGTGTCCTTGTACTTACTGTAAGTCGCTCTGGATAAGAGTGTCTGTTAAATGACTAAGTGTAAATGTAAACACATCCACCCGCATCATCTCATCTTCCGCGCTGACACCCCGGCAGCTCCCGAGCCTTTTCGCCCACTGTGCCGCCGGACGAAGCACGGCAGAATCTTAACCTCCCCTGTCTGTGGTCCGTACCAGGTGCTCCAGAACAATGCCAAGTACCAGGTGGTGCCTAAGAAGCTGACCATCGGCAAGCGCCTGGCCCAGTGTCTCCACCCGGCGCTGCCCAGCGGCGTGCACCGCAAGGCCCTGGAGACCTACGAGATCATCTTCAAGATCATCGGGCCCAAGAGGCTGGCCAAGGACCTGTTTCTCTACAGGTAGGCTAGGCCGGAGGGACAGCTCGGAGGGTCTCTGCGTACAGGCTGGCTGGACAGCTTCACCCTCACATGTACTGTCATGTAGAAGTACTAGCTGTCGAAAGCATGTTGTTTTCTACATCAGGCTATGCAGGAAGAAGTCAACGTGTATTTGTGTGATCTGTCTGTTACTTCCATTGTGTGTGGCTCGTCCATGTTGACTTGTGTCCCGTGCTCGCTCTGTGCCACAGCGCTGGGCTCTTCCCGCTGCTGTCCAACGCAGCCATGTCGGTGAAGCCAGCGCTGCTGGGCCTGTACGAGACCTACTACCTGCCCCTGGGGAAGACCCTCAAACCAGGCCTGCAGGGCCTGCTCACCGGGGTGCTGCCCGGCCTGGAGGAGGGCTCCGAATACTACGACAGGTAAGCTGGAGCTGGGGGGGAGGTGTGTGTGTGTGTGTGGGGGGGGGAGGTGTGTGTGCGTGGGGGGGGGGGGGGGATCATGTAACACGCGTAGGAAGTGAAGAGAGGCCCCGAGGACATGAATATCTCAGCTGTCACGAGGACTATGACAGGATCTCACAGCATTACATCTTTTTGAACGCCCCCGCTTGTCCCTCCCTCCCTCCCTCCCTCCCTCCCTCCCTCCCTCCCTCCCTCCCTCCCTCCCTCCCTCCCTCCCTCCCTCCCTCCCTCCCTCCCTCCCTCCCTCCCTCCCTCCCTCCCTCCCTCCCTCCCTCCCTCCCTCCCTCCCTCCCTCCCTCCCTCCCTCCCTCCCTCCCCAGGACCAACGCACTGCTGGAGAAGGTGGCGGGGGCGGTGGAGCAGTGTGCCTTCTACAGCGCCCTGTGGGGCAGCATCCTCACCAGCCCGGCCGTGCGGCTGCCGGGCGTCACCTTCGTCCTGCTGCACCTCAACCGCAAGCTGTCCATGGAGGACCAGCTCTACGTCATGGGCAGCGACATCGAACTCATGGTGCGTGTGTCGTCGGATCGAGCGCCTCTCCGGGGGCTCGAGTCATGTCGGAACGCCCGACCCTGAGCCGGGTAAGGTAGTGACCTTGCGTGCCGTGTCGCCCTCCGGCCTGCAGGTGGAGGCGGTGAGCACGTCCGTGCAGGACTCGAGCGTCCTGGTCCAGAGGAGCACGCTGGACCTCATCCTGTTCTGCTTCCCCTTCCACATGAGCCAGGCCACCCGGCCCGACATGATCCGCATCCTGTCGGCGGCCCTGCACGTGGTCCTGAGGAGAGACATGTCCCTCAACCGCAGGCTGTATGCCTGGCTGCTGGGTAGGGCACGCGCACACACACACACAGACACACACACACACACAGACACACACAGACACACATGGCTGTGTCGCTTTGTACCCCGGTGTTGATGTTAGTACTCTGCTCTCTCTCACGTGTGTGCGTCTGATGACGGACGACCCTGCCGGTGAGTTTCTGCGAGGCTGCTTTGTCTGAGGAGGAGCTAGCTTTCATGTCCTCGCTCCCAGCTCATTCGTAGCCTTTGTGTGTGTGTGTGTGTGTGTGTTCCGTTCCCAAGGCTTCGACAACAACGGTGTGAGAACAGGTCCGCGCAGCACCCGACAGAGCAACCCGGAGGAGCACGCCACTCTGTACTTCAACACCTACTCCAAAGACATGCTGGTTCAGGTCTGTAACACACACACATACATACATACATACACACACACACACGCGCAAGACATGCAGTACGAAGCCCCGAAACAACTTCAAGGCCTCAAAGTGGTACAGGAGAGAAGGGGGGTGGGGGGATTTGAAAACGTTTGGCAGCAGGAGAAGTCCTCCACCTTCTGCCCTCTTGCCTCCCCTCCATCACCTCCCTCGCCACCCCCGCCTCCCCTTCCCACCCCCTTACAGGCCCCCCTCCCTACCTCCCTCCCTCCCTCCGCCCCTCCGAGGGCAGGCCAGCGTCTGATGTCTCAGTTACTCGGGGGGGGGAGACGGGAGCCAGACAGCCAGACACACCGGGAGAGCTCTGCCTCTCAGTCGTTTGTCTGTTGTTTCGCCATCTGCTGCCACTTGTTGAAGCCCCCCCCGCTGGGAGACTCCGGTACTGCAGGGACCGTGTTGCCTTACGTGACAGACGAAGCGTGAAACGGGAGCTCGCTCACACACAAACACACACACACACACACACACACAACAACACAAAGACACACAGGAACAGAGGGTTTGACCTCAGGGATATCATACAGAACACCAAAAACAAAGTACCCCAACCAGGAAGTAAATCCATCTGACCACCTGAGCCCGCCTGGCAGTCCCTGTAGGTGTGTGTTCAGTTAGGGTCGTGTGGGTGCATGGATTCCTCGTTGAAGGTGTGTGTGTGTGTGTTGCAGGCGATGGTGGAGATCCTGCAGGGCAAGGCGCGAGGAGGAGAGGAGGAGAGCGTCCTGATGCACGACCTCAAGCCCTTCCGCATTCTCATCAGTCTGCTGGACAAACCAGAGCTGGGTACAGAGCACTCGAATAATAACACACACACAAGCGCGCACACACGAGCCCGCACCCCCCCCCCCCCCCCAGTGTCAGCAGTGTTGATGTGCCCTACAGGCCCAGCGATCCTGGAGGACGTGCTGATTGAGGTGTTCCGGACCTTACACACGCAGTGCCGTACCGAGCTGGACCTGCAGAACCACAGCCCCTTCAGCAAGGACCACGCGCATCTCAGCAGGTTGGGGAACACACACACACACACACACACAGGGACGATGTGCATCTGCGCAGGTTGGGGAACCCACACGTACACACACATAAGCCAGCTAGCACCACAATCATCTCAGCCGGTTTGGGGTATCGGCACACACACACACCCACACTCACACACACAAACATGCACTTAGCGATGGCTATGTGACCCTGACGTGTCTCTCCTGCAGCAAGCTGCGTGAGAACAAGAAGACGGCTGAGCTGATCAAAACGGCCAACCTGCTGTTCAACTCGTTCGAGCCCTACTACATGTGGGACTACATCGCCCGCTGGTTCGAGGAGTGCTGCAGGTCCGTGTCCCGGCACGCGCGGCAGGCGCGGGGAGGTTTCTGTGTGGCGGCGATCTAGAACACTCTCCTGTTCATGTCCAGTGATGGTGTTACTGGCTTTGAGAAGCCTCGGCTGGATGTTGTAGGCTGTGGAGTTGTGTGTTCTGAGAAAGGCTCTTGATAAACAGGTCCACTTAGGAATGTTTAGGTCTACTTAAAAAAATAATAAACAAAAACGGCAAATGAACCCCAAGACTTCCCGAGGATTAGGAGGAGGAGCGTTTGAATTGTGTGTTCATCGCTTATTGGCTAACTGCTGACTGCCCTCTCTCTGCATCGTAGGAGAACAGCCAATGGCAACGCACATCCCGCCAGGCTTGCATGGAGCGTTGAGTCTCCAGAGCTTTCATTGGTGGAGTTCTGTCAGCTGGTGGACTTCCTATTGGACATAGTGTCCCTGGTGAGACACACGCACACACACGTGCGCTCTCTGTCCCTGTCTCTCGGTTTCTCTCTCTGTCTCTCTCTCTCACAGTTTCAACTCTCTCTCAGCGAGTGCTTATGACCACAACCCTTATGGTTTGGTGTTCCCTGTAGTGCGCTTTTGTGTTGTGTGCTGTGCGCGCAATAACAGGTTCTGAGTGCTGTCTTGTAGTCTCTTAGCACCTTTTATCGAACTGCCTTTCCAACCTGAATCCCTGACACAATAATAACTGTACGTGGGTGTTTCCTCGAGTGAGTGTCTGGAAGTGTGCGTGCCTGCAAATGCTGCAAGTGTGTGTGTGTGTGTGTGTGTGTGTGTGTGTGTGTGACCGTGTGTTTGTTAGTCTACTCTGCACTCCAAGTGTCCTCTGGCCTATGCTCCGCTCGCTCCTGTCCTGTTCAACCTCTCTGCTCTTTCTCCTCGAAGCCCACTAGAAGCATGAGGGTGATCTGCCAGGTAAAGTACTGCTGTCTCCTGCCTCTCCTCCTCCTCCTCCCGTGCTCCACCCTGCTCTGTACCCCTCCACCCTGCTTCACCCTGCTACTCTGACCCCTGGCCTTTTCTGCTGCCCCACCACCAACACCGTCCAGCATGCTCCATCGCTGCTCCGCCCCCGGTGGCTCATCATTTATGTATTTCTTTTGGAAGAGTGTCGTTAGTATTGTGCCAGCGTGAGGGAAGCTGTCGAGCTCAGCACTGTGTGTCACTGATGACAGGATGACCCCCCCCCCCCCCCCCCACACACACACACACACACAGGAAATGAGGTATAGGTTTCCTGTCTGAGGTGTTTGAGTGTGGATGTTGTTGGCCTGCATGCTGTTAGCCCCACCCAACACCCCCTCATGTCCCCCACACGCTGAGTTCATAACAACCATGTTCCGTTGAGGGTCTTCCCTCCACTCTTCATTTTGTTCCTGTTCAGTCCCGTCCCCCTTCCCCATTTCACCACGATCAGTGTCATGTGTTTCTGGTTGTCTGTTCAGTGATGTACAGTATGCCGTATGTGTGATGTCGGGGGGCCGCCAGAGTTCTGAACCAGCTTCCTCACCAAGGCCAGCTCGCCTGCTCTCCTCCCATGAGCCTCCTCCTCCATCTCACCCCTCTCTCTCTCTCCCTCCTCCTCCTCCTCCATCTCACCCCTCTCTCTCCCTCCTTTTCCTCCTCCTCCATCTCACCCCTCTCTCTCCCTCCTCCTCCTCCTCCATCTCACCCCTCTCTCTCCCTCCTCCTCCATCTCACCTCTCTCTCTCCCTCCTCTTCCATTTCACCTCTCTCTCTCCCTCCTCCTCCATTTCACCCCTTTCTCTCCCTCCTCCTCCTCCTCCTCCATCTCACACCTCTCTCTCCCTCCTCCTCCATCTCACCCCTCTCTCTCCCTCCTCCTCCTCCTCCATCTCACCCCTCTCTCCCTCCTCCTCCTCCTTCATCTCACACCTCTCTCTCCCTCCTCCTCCCCCTCCTCCTCTCCCTCCTCCTCCTCCTCCTCCTCCCCCCCCCCCCCCCTCCAGGAGACCTACATCGAGATCCAGACAGAGCACCTCCCCCTCCTGCTCCTCCGGATGGTGGCGGCCCTCACCGGCCAGCTGCCCTCCCTGGGCCTGGGGGAGCTCACCCACTGCCTGCGCCTCTGCTCCAAGATCCTCAGCAAGGTGCAGCCCCCCCTGGTGTCCCCCCTGGCCCTGCCTCCCGGCCCCTCCGGGCCCAAGGCCCCCGCCTCAGCCAGGGACAAGGAGGAGAGACGGGTAAGGCGCGTGTGCATGCAGCAAGTCGACTGTTGTTTTAGCGTTTAGCTACCAAGACGACAGCATCTTTTTGGGGGAAGCCTGAGGCGTTATTAAGGTTTTATTTGTGGACATCGTTAACCCATGGTCAGCAGGGACCTCTCAAGGGCTGGCACAATTGTTTGTTGTCATTCACATTTTGGTCAAGCCAGGGTGTGTCGATGGGTGGGATCTGAAATCCCAGAGGGCCTCTGTGCAGTGAACCCGAGGTCAATCAGCTTCCTCTCTGCCCTGCCTGCGCACTTCCTGTCTGGGGACGCGGCGAGCTGACAGAGAACGCGGTGGTTGATCGCGGCAATCCCGCTGTGCTCCTCAGATCTGAGCCGTGATTCACCATTCACATCCGCGGCGCTTTGGTCTGCGGCCAGCAGAGAGAGAGAGGGAGAGGGAGAGGGAGAGAGGGAGAGGGAGAGAGGGAGAGGGAGAGAGAAACACGTTGGGCGAGCAGACGCACCTCGACCTCCCTGTAAATAAACACCGCGTCCACCGCCAACCTCCAACATCAAACTAGCTCCCCACGTCGGTCGCCGTTCCCCCGCTGCCAACGCCCCGCCGCCCTCTCCACATCTCCCCTTTCAAGCCCCCTCAAAAGAGTCCCGCGCATGCGGAGCGCTGCCCACGGAGACCTGGGCCTCGCTCCTGTGTACTGCCTCCAGTTGGGGACGTGAGCGCGGTCCCCTGTGTCGGACAGACCAGACTCACTAGTCACGGCCCAGATAACACCCATCCCTGGTCCTCATGGTGTCCCCCGGTCCCAGAGCTGAACCCCCCCACCCACCCCCCCACCCACCCCCGAGCCCTGCCAGCCTGCCAACACCCCCTCTAGACCTGACCAACCTTCTCATCTCGACCAACCCCCCCCCCCCCGCATCCTGCCAGCCGAGCCATACTGTGCCCGCCCCATAGATCACGGACACGCCACATTGCGCTAACCCCCCCCCCCCCCCCCCCGACCCCAAAGCCATGCCAGGGCCCTCCCTGCCCTCCCCAGGCGGGGTGGCCCGACAGCCGGCCCTCGCTGTCCTCCTCTCGCCCCCGACGGAGGCGTTTGAAGGTGTCTCCAGCCCCCGGGTGTGTGTGTGTGTGTGTGTGTGGGTGGGTGGTTGGGTGCGTGGGTGGGTGCTCGTTGGAGCATCACAGATAGTTCACCCTGACATGGGGAAAGGCCCTTAGGAGAGCATGGGGAGGAAAGGGGGCGGGGCACACACTGTGGTTAGTAACAGCTGAGCCCCACACCCTCGCTCCCCAACGCTCTGTCTTTGTGGAGACCAGGCTAGGGTGTCCCCCAGGTCTGCCCTCTCCATCAGAGTGGAAGACCTCCCCCCCCTCCCCCCCGCAGGGAGAGGGTCTCCTCCGCCATCTGAGTCCAGCACTCCAGAGCGCACTGTTGCCTCGGTCCAAAAGCATGCTGGGAAGCCCCTAGGCTGTGTGCATGCATAATGGGCTCTCTGTCTGTCTGTCTGTCTGCGGGGTCTTACTCACCCAGGTGTCAGCCCACAGCTGTGCTGTCCTCTGTTCTCACCCTCCTCCTCCCCCCCCCCTCTCCTCCGGCAGCCCCTCCCCACCACCCTGGAGCTGCCGGAGGAGGGAGAGGTGTTCGAGGGAGGGGCCACCCCCACCGGCGGGCCCCCCTCCGAGGGCGTCTTCTCCGACTTCGTCCAGTACCAGGAGGGCGGCGGTGAGGGGCCGGACCTCGGCGGGCCCGAGGAGGCCCAGCCCTGCCCCAGGACCAGCCGCAGGGGGCCCGGCCCGGCCCAGGCCAAGCCCCAGGACAAGCCTGTGATGCAGAGCTGCCTGGAGCACTTCCAGCTGTTCCTCTCCCGCCTCATCACCCTGTACATCACCCCTGGGGAGGTCCAAGGGCGGGGGGAGGGCCAGGAGGGGGACATGGTGCGGGCAGGGCCCCCGGTGGCGGAGGTCGCCCAGCAGAATGGGCACGCGACACGACCAGGCCCGGTGGTACCGGGAGCTGGCCCGGCCAGTCAGCCGGCCTCCGCCCCGGGCCAAAGGGAGTGTCTGCCGGCCTTCACCGCCGCCTGTCAGCTCTTTCTGGAATGTTCCAGCTTCCCCGTCTACATCGCCGAGGGCAACCTCAAGTCTACATCCACCCTGGACGAGCGACCTGGTGAGACTGGACCGATGACTGCTGTCTGCCTCTCAGACTGGCTTTTTCTGTCTGGATTAAACTGACTGGCTGACTCTGAATATGTCTTTGTCTGTCTGGCTGACTGATTCTGTATGTCATAAACAGACTGATTCTATGTGTCTTTCACTGTCTGTCTGACTGATTCTGTATGTCTTTGACTGTCTGGCTGACTGATTCTGTATGTTGTAAACTGCCTGTATGGCTGACTGATTCTGTATGTTGTAAAGTGCTTGTGTGGCTGACTGATTCTGTATGTTGTAAACTGCTTGTGTGTCTGACTGATTCTGTATGTTGTAAACTGCTTGTGTGTCTGACTGATTCTGTATGTTGTAAAGTGCCTGTGTGGCTGCTTGACTCTGTGCTGTCGCCCCCTGCAGATGGGGAGCAGGTGCTCCCGCCTGTCTGGCTGCAGACCCTGATGGACGCCTGCTGTGTGGGCGGAGACTTCAGCCTGCAGGGCGTGGCCATCTCCCTGCTTATGGACCAGGTGGGCCTCACGCAGTCCGTAGCCATGGTGTCCGCTGAGAGCATCGGCGGGCCCGACTCCGCCCCGCCCATGAGCCCCAGCCAGGGCCGCGTCGCCGTGGTGATCCGGCCGCCCCTCACTCAGGGAATCTTGAAGTACATCGCGGAGAAGACAGACTTCTTCAAGGTGCGGGGGGGGGGGGTGCACCATGGGATTTGTAGTTTCTTTCCACGTTAGGTTCCAAGCATTGAACCAGGGTAGCTCACGTTTCGGTTGGCAGCCACGAGGGGTTCGAGATGGTCTGACGGTCTAACCCCCCCCCCCTCTCTCTCTCTCTCTCTCTCTCTCTCTCTCTCTCTCTCTCTCTCTCTCTCTCTCTCTCTCCAGAGCGTAGCCCTGACCCTGTGGGAGCAGCTGGGGGAGGCCACCCCCCAGCACCACCAGCGCAGCGTGGAGCTCTTCTACCAGCTGCACAACCTGGTGCCCTCCTCCAGCATCTGTGAGGACGTCATCAGCCAGCAGCTCATGCACCGGGACAAGGTCACACACACACACACACACAAGTATACAGTAGGCTCCAAAAGTCTGGAGACCACTAATGTGGTCCAGATACTGCTGTTTTGCCTATGATATTAGCTTAACAATGAGTGTGAAAAGTTGAATCTTTTCAAATATGTACGCGCAGACGTTTCAAACACACACTCACACACTCGTTACTCAAGTGTGTGTGTGTGTGTGTGTGTGTGTTTCCAGTGGATCCGTCTGGAGGCTCATGTGAAGTTCTCAGTGTTGTGGCACCTGACCAGAGACCTGAACATCACCAAGTCTTCGCCCTTCAACCGCACCTTCGACAGGTGGGCCCACCGACCTGCACAGCATCACCCCGGAGTCTCGTTCACTTGACCAGTACTCACACACACACACACACACACGGGTAGCTCAGGGGAAGAGCAATTGACTGCAGATCAAATTCCCCCCCTGTATGTCGCGGATAAAAGTGTCTGGGGGGGGTCTTCTGTCCTTCTCACCGCCTCACCCTAATATGTCCCACCCGAATATTCCGGTGCCTTCCGTCCCCCCAGGTCTCTGTTCATCATGCTGGACAGCCTGAGCTACTGGGACCCGTCGGCCAGCGCCGTGGGCCGGGCCTGGCTCAACCAGGTCCTGCAGAGGCACGACATCGCCCGCGTCCTGGAGCCCCTCCTGCTGCTCCTGCTGCACCCCAAGACGCACCGCGTGTCTGTCCAGAGGGTCCAGAACCAGCGTTGGGCCCAGGCCTGCCCCAGCCAGCCGGAGCACGACCCCTCCGAGCCCATCTACATGAGGGATTCGGGCTTCTCAGACAGTGAGTGGAGGGAGGGGGATGTGTGTGTGTGTGTGTGGTCGAAGGTGGAGCCTGCTGGGTGTCAGGAAGAATATCCAAGGGAATATCTGTTTATTCTTTTGTCTTGTCTCCTCTTCTTCCCCCTGTCTCCTCTCCTCTGCAGACTTCAACCAGATGCATGGCGAGTTCCTGAGGGCGGGCCCCGAGCCCCTGCGAGGCCTGCCATTGGGCGACATGGAGCCCTTCAGCCTGACGGTCAACCCTCTGAGCGACAGCCTGTCCCTGCTGAGCCTGAGCAGTGAGAACCTGCAGTACCAGCCGTCGGACCAGCAGGCGGAGCCAGGAAGCTCCGAGTCCAGCGCCTCCCGCTCCTCCACGCTGGACCAGGGCAGCTTCGAGGAGCAGGAGGGCGGGGGCACGGCTCTAGGGGGGCCGCACGCCCCCCCAGCGGACAGCCAGACCGAGGAGGAGGAGGAGGAGGAGGGTTCTATTGAAGAAGTGGTGGCCTCAGTGCTGGCTGCTGTCATAGACCACGTGGTGGGGGAGGTGGATGAGGTGGACGAAGGGGACGAGGGGGAGGTGGAGCCCCCGACCCCCTCGGAGGCCTGGCCCCCGAGCGACTCGGACAGCTGCTCCTCGGACACCTCCACTGGGACCCCCCTCACCCTGGACCCCCCCGGGCCCCCTCCCCACCCCCAGACCCTCCCTGAGATGCTAGCCGGGGGCACCCTGGAGTTCCTGTCCGTCGCCCTGGAGACGACGGGGGGCGCGGCGGCGGAGGAGGAGGAGGTGGTGGTGGTGGGGCCTCGCGAGGTCATGACCCGCCACAGCTCCTCCCCCTCCATCGTGATGCAGCCGGACGGCCCCGCCCCGCCGGACCACACCCTGCGGGTGGACGACGCCCAGGCGCGGCAACGCAGCCACAGCTCCACCCAGCTCAGCCTGCGGGGGAAGATCCTGGAGCGGCTGGCCGACAAGTCGCCCGGCGCCAAGCCCAAGGTGGTGAAGAGGAGCCGGCGGAAGGAGGAGGAGCGCCACAGGAAGGCCCTGCAGGCCGAGAAGGCCCGCCCCCCCAGCATCTTCTTCGGCGACAGCCTGGACCTGGAGAACTGGTACAGCTGCGGCGAGGGCGAGGTGTCCGAGATCGAGAGCGACGCCGGGTCGCCTAGCGGCGGCGGCGGCGGCGCCGGAGTCAGCCCGGTAGGTCTTCGGCCGTCGTCGGCGCCCCCCACCCGCTTCAACATCCACCCGCTCTACCAGCACGTGCTGCTCTACCTGCAGCTCTACGACTCGTCCCGGGCGCTCCACGCCCTCTCCGCCATCGCCGCCATGCTGCGGGCGGCGCCGGCCGGCTTCGTGGGCGCCATCGCCACCACCAGCATCAACAACACCTACACGGCCCAGCTCAGCCTGCTGCAGAACCTGCTGGTGCGCCACCGCATCGCCGTGATGGGCAAGGACTTCTACTGCCCGCTGGCGCAGGACTCGTCGCACTCGCACGCCTACCGCAGCGCCATGTTCCTGGAGATCCTCATCTCCCTCTGCCTGTACTTCCTGCGCAGCTACTACGCCGCGCACGTTGCGGCCGGCCCCGGCGACCTGGCGGGCAACCGGGCCATGCAGCTCACCAGCCTGGAGGTGCTCACGCTGCTGTTCAGCGAGCTGGCCAAGGTGACGGACGGCTCGGCCAAGGGCTTCGCCTGCTTCATCGGCGACGTGCTGTCCAAGTGCAAGGTGCAGAAGGTCCTGCTGCACTGCCTGCTCTCGTCCATCTTCTCGGCGCAGAAGTGGCACGAGCAGCGGGCGGCGGCGGCGGGCGCGGCGGCCAACGCGCCGGCGACGGAGGAGGGCCTGTCGGAGGACAGCGTCATCAACCTGTCGGAGGACCAGCTGGACGGCTGCAGCGCCGTGCAGTCGCAGCTGCTGCGCCTGCTGCAGAGCCTGGTGGTGCTGGAGCGCGGCGTGCTGGGCCCCGCCGACGAGGCCGGGGACGGGGGCGGAGGGCCGGGGGGTGTGGGAGGGGGAGGAGGAGGGGGGGGCGGAGGAGGAGGAGGGGGCCCCGGGGCCGGGTTCGAGCTGCTGGGCGGCGACGTGGAGCACGTCAACCCGCAGCAGCCAATGACGTCGCTGCAGTACCTGCACGGCCAGCCCATCACGGGCCAGGGCATGTTCCTGTGCGCCGTCATCCGGGCGCTGCACCAGCACCACGCCTGCAAGATGCACCCCCAGTGGATCGGCCTCATCACCGCCACCCTGCCTTATATGGGCAAGGTCCTGCGGCGGGTGGTCGCCTCGGTAACGCTGCAGCTGTGCAGGAACCTGGATAACCTGATCCAGCAGTACCGCTATGAGACGGGGAGCACTGACATCAGGTTAGAGGAAGGACACACACACACACACACAAACACACACACACACAAACACACTAGGGCTGTACAGTAGACCTCTATCTAGAGCATGGCTATGTGACTCTGAAAATCTAGACTTCACTGCTTCACTGTTCCCATAAGCTGGTCTGATTTTTCCTCAAATATAATATTTTGGTTTTTGGTTGTTCATGTGTGCTTCTTGTTTTGGCTAGCCGCAAAGCTTTGGGGCTATGTTGTCGTTATTATCAGTGACCTATGCACTTTGTTAAGCTCTCTCTTGGAAGTCGCTTTGGATAAAAGCGTCTGCTAAATGAATACATGTAAATGTAAATGTAATATATTAAAGATAATAAAATATCAGATTCCGCCACTAGATGGCACTCCTGTTCTACAGATGCCATGGTTCCTGTGAACTGAGACGTTCCATGGTTTACAACCGCTGTTAGTAGAGTCCCTGTCTGACTTGTGTGTGTGTTCCCTGCTTTGTGTCCCCCAGACCCCAGTGGATGGCCCTGTGCATCCCCCCAGACCTCATCCTGACCGTGCTGGAGGGAGTGACCGCCATCATCCACTACTGCCTGCTGGACCCCACCTCCCAGTACCACCAGGTGGGGGCGATAGAGAGCTGTCGTCCGAGCAGTTAGAACTGAATCCAGTAGGGAAACGTTTACATTTAGTCATTTCGCAGATGCTCTTATCCAGATCGACCTACAGTAGATACAGGGACATTCCCCCCCGAGGCAAGCAGGGTGAAGTGCCTGGCCCAAGGACACAACGTCATTTTGCGCGGCCGGGAATTGAACCGGCAACCTTCTGAATAATCGCCCGATTCCCTAACCGCTCAGCCACTTGACTCCCTAACACACAGTTGCCACAGAAATCTGGGTTTGTGTGTATCTAAAACACGTGTGTGTGTGTGTGTGTCGTCTCCCCTATGCTGACCCGTGCCCCCCCCCCCCCCCCCCCAGCTCCAGGTGAGCGTAGACCAGAAGCACCTGGCCGAGGCCCGGTCAGGCATCCTGTCCATCCTGCACACCATCATGGCGTCCGTCACCCTGCTGTGGAGCGTTCTCTACCAGGCCGACAGCTCCGATAGGCCGGCCGCCGCCTGCGCCGCCTCCACCTCCAACATCAACCTGGGCTCCACCAAGGTAACCGTGACGACGCCGCCCTCGTTCGAACGACCGTGGCGACGCCACGGTATGTTCTTCGCGACAGCCTCTCCTCACCTCCTACGACTGAATGTAATAACGTATTCATTGAGCGGATGGAGTGGCGGCTTGCATCACGGGTGGGGCGGGAGGGATTTGATCCTACGACGTCTTTGGTCAGATCCTCTAACCACTGAGCCATCCCTGGTCCGCCTCCCTCTCTCCCTGCAGAACCTGCGTCAGCAGATCCTGGAGCTGCTGGGGCCCATCTCCATGAACCACGGCGCTCACTTCATGGCTGCCATCGCCTACGTCTGGAACGAGAGGAGGCAGGTCAAGACCCCCGCCAGGAACAAGGTACTGCAGGCCTCGCACACACACCCGACCCTGACCCTTGACCCGACCCCGACCCCCGAGGTACTGCTGCAGGCGGCGGGCGTCGACCCTACACTCAGAACCGGCTCCCCACCTCTCTGTCTTCACGTGTGTGTAGTGTGTAGTGTGTGTGTGTATACCGAAGGTGTGTGTGTGTGTTACCAGGTGATCCCGGCGGCCAGCGACGAGCAGCTCCTATTGGTGGAGCTGGTGCGCTCGGTGAGCGCCATGCGGACCGAGACGGTGATGCAGACGGTGAAGGAGGTCCTCAAGCAGCCGCCCGCCATCGCCAAGGACAAGGTCAGGCGCCGCTTCCTGTCTGCCGACGGCCCCGCTTCCTGCCTCGGCACACCCGACCAGGCTCACTGCGATCTGTCACTCTCAGACCGCATGCATCTCTGCTGTAACTCTCTGTCTCTCACTCGCTCTCTCTCCCCAGAAGCACCTGTCTCTGGAGGTGTGCATGCTGCAGTTCTTCTACGCGTACGTCCAGAGGTGAGGAGATCGGGGGGGGGGGGGGTGCCCGAGGCTGTGTCTTCTAATACTGCTTCACCACGTCACACAATACCAATGTCCCTTTTCTTCTCCTTTCTGTCTCCTTCTCTCCTCTCCCCTGCCCTCTCCTCCTCTCCCCTCCCCTCTCTCCTGCACTCTCCTCCTCTCCCTCCCCTCTCCTCCTCTCCCCTCCCCTGCACTCTCCCCTGCCCTCTACTCCTCTCCCCTGCCCTCTCCTCCTCTCCCCTGCCCTCTCCTCCTCTCCTCTCCCCTGCCCTCTACTCCTCTCCCCTGCCCTCTACTCCTCTACCCTGCCCTCTCCTCCTCTCCTCTCCCCTGCCCTCTACTCCTCTCCCCTGCCCTCTACTCCTCTCCCCTGCCCTCTCCTCCTCTCCTCTCCCCTGCCCTCTACTCCTCTCCCCTGCCCTCTACTCCTCTCCCCTGCCCTCTCCTCCTCTCCTCTCCCCTGCCCTCTACTCCTCTCCTCTCCCCTGCCCTCTCCTCTTCTCCCCTGCCCTCTCCTCCTCTCCTCTCATGCCTCCTCCAGGATCCCAGTCTCCAGCCTGGTGGACAGCTGGCCGTCTCTGCTGGCTCTGCTCAAGGACTCTGTCCAGCTGGGGCTGCCTGCGCCTGGACAGTTCCTTATACTGGGGTTAGAGCATGCGCGTGCGCGTGCACACACACACACACACACAGCACACACCCACACACAGCACACACACAGCACACTCTCACTCAAGCATGAATCTCTGTCTCATTACTGCACATAGCCTCACTCTTTTCTGCCCTTGTTTCTCTCTCTCTTTCTCTTTCCCTGTTCACTCTCAGAGTTCTAAATGAGTTTATTCTGAAGAACCCTAACCTGGAGAGCAAGAAGGACCAGAGAGAGCTGCAGGTGAAACACCCCACCTGCCGTCCCGTCGTGCTATCAACCCGGTCCGCCGCCCGGTCTCCTGCTGGACTGAACGAGTTCACCTTAAACAGTGCTGATGACCCCTCTCTCTGTCTCTCTGTCTCTGTCTCTCTGTCTCTCTCTATGTCTCTCTCTATGTCTCTCTATGTCTCTCTCTGTCTCTCTGTCTCTCTCTATGTCTCTCTGTCTCTCTCTCTC
Organism: Hypomesus nipponensis; assembly: GCF_054491055.1. NCBI lineage: Eukaryota > Metazoa > Chordata > Actinopteri > Osmeriformes > Osmeridae > Hypomesus > Hypomesus nipponensis. Next base: position 13,693,425 of record NC_140362.1, read on the forward strand.
CATGTCTTTCTCTGTCTTTCTCTGTCTCTCTCTCTCCATGTCTTTCTCTGTCTCTCTCTGTCTCTCTCTCCCCCCAGGATGTGACCCATAAGATTGTGGAGGCCATCGGCACCATCGCCGGCTCCTCCCTGGAGCAGACCACCTGGCTGAGGAGGAACCTGGAGGTCAAGGCGTCCCCTCAGATAGTGGTGGACGGGGCCAGTCTGGAGACAGACGTAGAGGGTAGGCACGTGTGTGTGTGTGTGTGTGTGTTTGTGTGGGGAGGGGTAACTTGACCTCCGGATAGGACATCGGACAGCCTGCATGTGTCCTGCATGTTTCTCACTAACTGTGTGTGTGTGTGTGTGTGTTCCAGACCTTATGTTGACAGTGATGGAAGCGTCCAGCTTCACCCCATCTGTGTACAGCGTGCACGCCCTGACTCTGCTAGCTGAGGTACCGCATCAGGCTCTGGCTGCAGCTGTCCGCTACTGCTTGTCCACACACACACACACACGCACAAAACACCGCCTCGGTCCAGCTCTCCAGCTCAAGCAGACCCCTCGTGTCTGTGTGTGTGTGTGTGTGTGTGTGTGTGGTAGGTTCTAGCACACCTGCTGGACATGGTGTTCTACAGTGATGAGAAGGAGAGGGTGATCCCGCTGCTGGTCAACATCATGCACTACGTCGTGCCCTACCTCCGCAACCACAGGTGAGCCACACCCAGGACCCGGATCTCTGTCTGGGCCTCCACCTGGATCGTTAGACTCTGACACACTGTGCAATGTGTGTGTGTGGTCTTGCTAGCTACATGTATGTACATTTAGAAGGAAGAAAAAAAGACTTTGTGGTGACATTGTCTTGGACCCCTCAACTTTAAGTTAGGGTTGGAATTCGTAATTGGGGTTAGAATTACATTAAGGGTTTGGGTGAAGGATAAAACTATTTTAGAGGTGAATTCAGTAGGGTAGTAAAACTAACCTGTGTGTGTGTGTGCGTGGCAGTGCCCACAACGCGCCCAGCTACCGTGCGTGCATCCAGCTGCTGAGCAGCCTCAGTGGCTACCAGTACACCCGGCGAGCCTGGAAGAAGGAGGCCTTCGACCTCTTCATGGACCACACCTTCTTCCAGATGGACTGCTCCTGCGTCAGCCAGTCAGTACTCACTCAGCCCCGTCTGTCTGTCTGTCTGTCTGTCTGCATTCAAACATATCTGTCTGTCTGTACCCACACATATCTGTCTCTCTGTCTGTCTGTCTGTACTCCCACATATCTGTCTGACTAAGACAGGTCTATGTACTGACAGACCGGAAGACTGACAGATTGTAAGGTCTGTGTATTGTCAGTACACATACTTGTCAGTCCTTATGTCTGGTGTATCGTGTGTGTGTGTGTCTTCTCCACTAACTGCCGGACCTTTCTGTCCAGCTGGAGAGCCATCATTGACCACCTCATGACCCATGACAAGACCACCTTCAGAGACCTGATGAGTGAGTGACCTCCACATACAGTAGAGCTCTCTCTCTCTCTCTCTCGCTCTCTCTGTCTGTCTGGTAGAACTCAATGAGCTGTTACATGCCACCACATGCTTATTGACGTGTTGCGTGCGTCCTGCAGCGCGCGTGGCCGTGGCCCAGAGCAGCTCTCTGAACCTGTTCACTAACCGAGACGCAGAGCTGGAGCAGAGAGCCATGCTGCTCAAACGCCTGGCCTTCACCATCTACAGCAGCGAGGTGGACCAGTACCAGAAGTACCTTCCTGACATCCAGGGTACACACACACACACGCACACACACACACACACATAACCAGTCTGTGGAGGAGTGTATCACAGATCTGAGTCGATAACTGTATACTGTGTATGTGTCTGTGTGTGTGTGTGTGTGTGTATGTCTGTGTGTGTGTGTTCTTGCAGAGCGTCTGGTGGAGAGTCTCCGGCTGCCCCAGGTTCCCATCCTGCACGCTCAGGTCTTCCTGTTCTTCCGAGTGCTGCTGCTTCGCATGTCCCCCCAGCACCTCACCTCTCTCTGGCCCACCATGATCACCGAACTGGTAACACACACACACACACGCTCTTACCACACGCACACACGCCCGGCTGTACACACACTCATCTTCAGGTACACCTGCTGAGTGGCTCACCGACACGGTATACGGTGAGCACACGTGTCATCGAGTGTGTCTGTATTGTAGGTGCAGGTGTTTCTCCTGATGGAGCAGGAGCTGCTAGCGGATGAAGATATCTCCAGGTGAGCACAGTGGATGCACCCGTGGACCAGCCGTCTGCTGAATACTGGCTGACTGTCTGCTCTACCATCTCTCTGTGTGTCCTGTGTTCTTTCCATCTCTGACAGTGCTGTCTCCCCTCTCTGTCTCGATTTTTCTCTCTCTCTCGCTCGCTCTCTCTCGCTCTCTCGCTCTCTCTCTCTCTCTCTTTCTCTCTCTCTCTTTCTCTCTCTCTCTGTCTCTCTCTGTCTGTCTGTCTCTCTGTCTCTCTCTGTCTCTGACTGTCCCATCTCGCGTCTCTGTCTCCAGGACGTGTGGTCCGTCGGTGGCCGGTCTGGAGACCACCTACTCTGGAGGGAACGGTTTCTCCACCTCCTACAACAGCCAGCGCTGGCTCAACCTCTACCTGTCTGCCTGCAAGCTGCTGGACCTGGCCCTGGCCCTGCCCTCCGAGAGCCTGCCCCAGTTCCAGATGTGGGTGGCCCTTTACTCACTCACACACACACTCACACACACGCACACACACACACACACAGTTGGAGAGTCAGATTGTTAAATTACACCCACAGTGGAATGTTAATACAATTTGTGCATTAGTCCTATTTGAATACATTAGCCCTTTAGCAAATCATTTAGCAAACACTTTTACCAGATGCAATAGCTCACTGTAACTGTTATCTGTAATATGTGTTTGTCTTATGTGTGTGTGTTTCGTGTGTGTTTCTCCAGGTACCGCTGGGCCTTTATCCCGGAGGCGTGTGACGACGCGGGCCTGGAGGTCCGTCGTCAGGGAACCCACCAGAGAGAGTTCAAACCCTACGTGGTCCGCCTGGCCAGGCTGCTCAGGAAGAGGGCCAAGGTACCCCGGCTCGCACCCCTCGTCACTGGGGTAGCACACTGACATGTTTACCAACGGCTGGAGGCTGATTGAGCACTTTTTGTATGTCTGTCGCACTAGAACATGGAACGGTACCGTACCTCCGAAGTTCTGTAGAAACACATCAGGAAATGTTCTCATTTCATCTGCTCTATCTTTCTCCACCTCTCCCGTCCTCTCCTCATCCACCCTCTCCTTTCCTGTCCTCCTCTCATCCCTCCTCCTCTCATCCCTCCTCCTTTCATCCCTCCTCCTCTCCCCCTGCAGAAGAACCCAGAGGAGGACTGCTCCAGTCGGAGTCTCTCCTGGGAGCCGGGACACCTCCTCCTCACCCTCTATGTGATCCGGAGCATGGAGCAGCTCCTCCCCTTCTTCAACCTGCTCAGCCAGGTGTCCAATAGCAAGGTCGGCAGCCGTTCCGGCCCCGCCCCCAGCCCCACTCCCAGCCACGCCTCCATCTCCAGCAAGGACGGGAAGCTGGAGAGCCAAAAGGTGTTCTGGAGCCGCGCGCGTCAGGACATCGAGGAGATGGTGGAGAAGGACTTCCTAGAGGGACTTATCAAGACGTGAACCCAAAGGAAATTCATCAGGAAGGAAGCGTCAAGAAATGTAAATTAAAAGAGGCGTTTTTATGTTCTAAAGGGATCTCTACTGCTATACTAGGAGCCTAAGGGAGCTCAAAGATGCTCCCTTCCTCGCTGAGCAACAGGAAGTTGAGAGGAAGTACTTGAATAAGTAGACAGGAAGTAGACTATAAACACTAGTGACATAACCTCAAACCTGTACATAATAAGGGAATATCAACGAAAAAAAAGTTTGTACATTTTCTTTCCTGTTTTTGTATTTATATCAACTTGTATTTTACTTTTCAAAAGCTATTCTATTTCGTTTTAATGATTTGTATATAGGGGCAACTGTGCTAACTGACTTAAACATTCTGTGTGGAAGTCCACTGGGGCTTGTGTTTCATTCCATATTGATGTGACTTATGAAATAAAGACTTGGAGGAAGCACAGCCTCGGCTCAGTCTGTACCGCATGAATAATGCGGTGAATAATGACAGGTTTGTTTCATCTCACTCCTGACCAATGTAGTAGCCAACTGGTATATTTCAGCAAGAGAAAATAAACCGCTAACTTTGACCGTTTTTGTCAATTATTTAACCGTTTTTGCAAACCATATCTGAACCATGGTAATATAACAACTAGGCCTACTGTATCTGGGCTTTCATGGAACTCAGGTAGGTCTACAACAACAATCGGCTCTTATAGCCTACCATATGCAGCAAGGCGTATATGGACCATCATTACAAGATTCGTCGGCTGCCTAGATGAGAAGATGCCTCATCGTGAAGGTGAGCATTTCCCTCGGCAGTGAGGCTACCCCTGCGCGTGTGAGCACGTAACTGCAGCCTGGTTGGCTGCCGTCCTCCCCTTTAATCCCTGTAGTAGCGGAGCGGGAGGGGGATGCTGCTGTGTGAGTGACGTGTCACCTGACTCAGTGGGAGGAGTAAGTGTGATGATAAATAAATAAATACACTAGAGAATGCCAATCTGCTGATAGCACCACCATCTACCTTCTCCGTTTGAAGCATCACCGGTGGTCATCGGTGGCACGGGGATAACGGGGGCGCATTTGGACGCGGCTCTGGATGGAGATGATACCGGGTACCGACTGAGCAAGAAACAACGCCTCCGTTGAATTTCAGGGTCGCTGTGAGGACTAATCCGAGAGCTGGAGGAGAGAGGAGGACGAGGACGCGACGAGCATCTTTTACGACGAGCAGTCATTTTATAAGGCTGACTAACGCGTTACTGTAAGCAATAGAAATGACTATCCTTCTGGGGGGGAAATATTACATGTTATGACTAAACCCAATATTGGAAATAATCAAGGAATCACACTGACCTACATTTAAATTTATATCGAGTTCGACGTTTGGGAAAACACAATTTTATTGTATGAGCTGTTTAATTAGCCCATAGCTAGTGACCAGGCCTGTCTGACACACTGGTATGTGTTACTGTTATAATCGGCGAATTTCACTGGAGATAGAGTAGAGAAGGTGCAGCTTTAATTGCTTGCATTTATTCGTGTCAGTGCGCTCGTCATCAACCTGCCATTGCAATTCCATGCTTTGAATAGAGAAACGCACACGTCTCAACCAAAAATAAACCGGGGTCATTATTTGTTTCTGACCATCACGTAGTGTGTCCAGAGTGGATTTGTAGAAGTGGTCGACTGGAACATTCTATCAGCGGGGACTGGAGAGTCTTTTGGGGGGGGGACGATCATCTGACATTTGATTCTCGGGATTTGACACCGTGAAGGGAAGATGTCGGGGCAGACGCTCACGGACCGCATCGCCGCGGCGCAGTACAGCCTGACGGGATCCGAGGTGGCTCGTGCTGTCTGCAAATCGACCACTCATGAACAGACGGCACCGAAGAAGAAGCACTTGGAATGTGAGTATCCCCTCATCTGGCGTCCTGAGGGTATGCATGCTAGGCCATGACACCTCCACCCACATTACTCTCCCACATTATCTCTCTCTCTCTCTCTCTCTCTCTCTCTCTCTCTCTCTCTCTCTCTCCTTCTCTCTCTCTGGACCAGCTCCAGTGATAGGCCATACATAATTGAAAAAGTTGCAAGGGCTGTCACTAATTCCGCAGGACCATTATCTGGCAGGTTCTATGGAGGGTATTGAGATCAGTCGGCCTGTATGTGATAACAAGTGACCCATCCTAGCACCCGCTGTCTCCAGACAGTGGACCAGCAGATACCTTATTTCCAGCAGAACCTCTCTTAGAACCCACATTTCTCTCTCTCTCTCTCTCTCTCTCTCTCTCTCTCTCTCTCTCTCTCTCTCTCTCTCTCTCTCTCTCCCTCTCTCTCCTCATCACCAAACACAACTCCCCAGAGAGAGATGGAGGTCCAAGACACAGACCAGACCCATGTCATAGATCTCTGATGCTGTGTGGCAGAAGAAGCATGTGCTTGTGTATGTGTGTATGTGCGTGTGTGCGTGTGTGCATGTGTGTGTTGTCAGAGTTTATAGGGCCCTCAGACCATCTGGGACAGGTCTGTTAGCAGCGGCAGGTTCTGGGGTTCAGATTGAAGCAGATTTTTATCAACTGCTCTTCATCATTGCTCCCTGATTGTGCCTAAGGCCAGCCCTGCCGACGGTGTGTCAGCAATTTTTTTACGTTTCAAAAAGCGCCCACTCAGCAGTCAAGTGCTCTTATTGGCTGATGACTGTTGTGTTGATGTGCCCCCCCCCCCTCCCTGTTTGCTGTAAGTCTTGTGGCGACTACCTGCAGGACCACATCCACACACACACACACTACCACCAATTATAGGAACTAGTGAGATACCAGGACTGAATATCCTGATCAGCCAATCCTTCCACCAAGACTCAAGGCTCTCTCTTCCTTACTGTCTCTCTCTTTCTCTCTCTCTCTCTTTCTCTCCGGCCCTATCTCTCTTTCTCTCTCTCACTCTCTTTCTCTCTGGCCCTCTTTCTCTCTCTCTCTTTCTCTCTGTCTCTCTCTCTTTCTCTCTGTCTCTCTCTCTTTCTCTCTGTCTCTCTCTCTTTCTCTCTGTCTCTTTCTCTCTGTCTCTCTCTCTTTCTCTCTGTCTCTTTCTCTCTGTCTCTCTCTCTCTTTCTCTCAGGCCCTCTTTCTCTATGTCTCTTTCTCTCTGTCTCTCTCTTTCTCTCTGGCCCTCTTTCTCTATGTCTCTATCTCTCTGTCTCTCTCTCTCTTTCTCTCTGGCCCTCTTTCTCTATGTCTCTTTCACTCTGTCTCTCTCTCTTTCTCTCTGGCCCTCTTTCTCTATGTCTCTTTCTCTCTGTCTCTCTCTCTCTTTCTCTCTGGCCCTCTTTCTCTATGTCTCTTTCTCTCTGTCTCTCTCTCTCTTTCTCTCTGGCCCTCTTTCTCTATGTCTCTTTCACTCTGTCTCTCTCTCTTTCTCTCTGGCCCTCTTTCTCTATGTCTCTTTCTCTCTGTCTCTCTCTCTCTTTCTCTCTGGCCCTCTTTCTCTATGTCTCTTTCTCTCTGTCTCTCTCTCTTTCTCTCTGGCTCTCACACTCACACTGTCTCCCCGAAGCACACAGGGGAGACACACACACACCGTTACTATGGGAATGGAGTGTGTGATGGTGAGCTCGCTAGGCAGAGCGGCAGAGAGGGATGAAGAGATGGAGAGGGTGAAAGGGGTGACATTGAGAAAAATAGACAATGAGATGGAGAGATAGAGGAAAAGAAGGAGCAACAGACAGCGATAGGGCAGAGTTGCTATGTGTCACACAAACACACATACACACAATCACCAAGCAATGCCATATTATTGGTGTTTGCGCAGCAGTAATGAGTCATGAAAATGAAAACAGGATTTGGACACGTGCGCGCACCTCATCCATATTCATGTGTTCACGGAGTGGGTTGTGCCTACAGTATGTGTGCATTAGGGATCACCCTCGCTGTTCACCCACATCGAAGGCCTTTCCGACGCACCCGTTTCCCAGAAGGAGGTGAAAAAGGATGTAGGAGGAAGGACGTAGGAGGAAGGATGTAGGAGGAAGGACGTCGGAGGAAGGACGTAGGAGGGGGCAGGAGGAGGTGGGGAGGGGCGGAGAGGCGGGGTGGGGCTGAGAGGTGCATGGGGGCAGAGGTCGAGGAGGTGAGAAAGAAGCAGGGAGGGAGGGGTAGGGGAGGTGAGAGAGATGGAGGGAGGGAGAGGTGGAGGAGATGACAGAGGTGGAGGGAGAGGTAGGGGAGGTGAGAGGGATGGAGGGAGGGAGGGAGAGGTGGAGGAGATGAGAGAGGTGGAGGGAGAGGTAGGGGAGGTGAGAGGGATGGAGGGAGGGAGGGAGGGAGAGGTGGAGGAGATGAGAGAGATGGAGGGAGGGAGAGGTGGAGGAGATGAGAGAGGTGGAGGGAGGGAGAGGTGGAGGAGATGAGAGAGGTGGAGGGAGAGGTAGGGGAGGTGAGAGGGATGGAGGGAGGGAGGGAGGGAGAGGTGGAGGAGATGAGAGAGGTGGAGGGAGGGAGGGAGAGGTGGAGGAGATGAGGGAGGTGGAGGGAGGGAGAGGTGGAGGAGATGAGAGAGGTGGAGGGAGGGAGAGGTGGAGGAGATGAGAGAGATGGAGGGAGGGAGGGAGAGGTGGAGGAGATGAGAGAGGTGGAGGGAGGGAGAGGTGGAGGAGATGAGGGAGGTGGAGGGAGGGGTAGGGGAGGTGAGAAGAGGCGTGGAGACGTCCCAGATAAACAGCAGTGTTTAGTCCTCAGTCCGGGCTGCCACAAACACACTGACTCACCTCGGCTGGGTTCACACCCCTGTGCTGCTAGACTGCAGGCTGTCTGGTGCTGGGTCGTGTGTGTCGTGTGTGTGTCATAGGGATATAGCAGCAGTACCATTCAGCGGGATGATTGCTGGCCCAGAGCCAGATGCTGTCTGGCTGAAGCTTCCCAGATTATAGAGATCAGAGCTGCTTCCTCTCTCAAGTCCTGTCAGCTGGCTAATGGAGGCCCTCCTTACCACACACAATGTCCCCTTTCGTGCTCTCCCTCATACACACACACATGCGCGCACACACACACACACACACACAATCAGACACACACAATCAGACACACACACACACACACAAATAGACAAAGGCCTGTTTAAAGAGGGAGTGGATTACCAGAATGTAGAAAGTATGACATTGAGAGATGTATGTTGCTGTGTGTGTGTGTCTGTGTGAGAGAGTGAGAGAGGGAGAAAGGGAGACTATCCATCCCAACTTTCCAATGCTTTTCTATGTCTAACCCTAACCCTTTTACTCGCTTTTTTACTGTAATAGTCTCTCTCTCACACTCTCTCTCTCTCCGTTCCACTCTATTTGTTTCCCCCTCCCTACATCCGTCCCTTTATCCCTCTCTCCATCCCACTCCCAGCTCCTCGACTCATGCAGTGCTAGCAGGCAGTGCTGCAGTAAAGGAGAGACACATAGGAGAGAGAAGGGGAGAGGGCAGGAAGGAGAGAGAGAGAGAGAGAGAGAGAGAGAGAGAGAGAGAGAGAGAGAGAGAGAGAGAGAGAGAGAGAGAGAGAGAGAGAGAGAGAAGAGGGTGGAGGGGGAGAGGGTAAGAGAACCAGGAAGAGGGTCTTGGCAAGTTGGCTGCTCTCGTGCTGCAGTGATGATGTCATAGGAAGTGGCTGCTGCCTCTCATTGAGTTGGAAGGGACTGGAAACACACTCCACACTTCCTGGTTACCACGTCAATGACTGCTCCGACCCCTCCCCCTTTTTGTGTGCCTGGACACGCCCCCATCATCACTCCCCTCCTGTCCTCCTTCTTGGGAGGTCAGTGTGTCCTTGAGTCTGCCACTCTGAATGTGTGACAGAGAAAGTACAGTATATGTACAGTATATCCTGCTGCCAAGCTGGCTCCTAGCTAGACAGAGTTGCAGTACCGCAGGAATGCAGGTGTGGCCGGTTTCTTTTTGCTGCCTGTTTCTGACCGGATCGAGCAGCCAAGGAGGAAGCACGCCAGGAGGAACCGTCTTTCCCTAGGGAGAACGATAGTGGGTTGCACAGGGAGCTGGGGAAGACTGAGGGAGGTGGGTTTAGTCTTAGCAAACCAGACAGCAAGCAGGACCTCCTCTCCCCACTTGTCCTGGTCTGGTGCTGGTCTGGCCAGCCAGCAGTGCTTTCTGGGTAATGCTCCCAGTGCCCTGCTCCAGGGCTGGGACTATAAATATCCTGCTGCTTTATGGACCATTCATGTGCAGTGAAACAGCCTCACAGAGTCCTACTTCCAGGCAGTCTGCCTGTCTGTCTGTCTCTATGTCTCAATGTCTCTATGTCTATCTGTATGTCTGTATGACTGTATGTCTGTATGTCTGTATGTCTGTATGTCTGTATGTCTGTATGTCTGTATGTCTGTATGTCTGTATGTCTGTATGTCTGTATGTCTGTATGTCTGTATGTCTGTCTGTCTCTAATCAGTTGATTAAAGCAGTATCAGAACAGGATACCATGACCCTGGGTGTGGTACAGCATTCCCTTGCTGGTCAGTTGCACCGGGATGCTGGTAGTCCTGGCGACCAGCCGACAGTGATGAGAGGTCTCTAGCATCTTTCATGTCGAGAGGAAATACGAGAATGCCAGTTGCCAAGGAAACAGACTTGGCACAACTTCATTTGTACTCCATCGACATCTATGAAAAATACCTTACCATCCTGTGTGTGTCTGTGTGTGTGTGTGGTGTCTGGTCCAACCAGAAGGATTATTGTTCCTGTACTGTATCTAGTATCACTTCCTTGTAATGATTGGTAACTGTTGAAATGTGAGTGTTTTCGATATGACACACGCTCACACACACGCACACACTGATGCTGAGCTGAAAACATGACACTCAATATCAGCTCCCCTCCCTTTCACACACACACACACACACACACACACACACACACACACACACACACACACACACACACACACACACACACACACACACACAAACACACACACACTCTTATCCTGTCTCTTCTCTTATTCTACTACATACATTTGATACAGTCAGCCTCCCCTCTGTCTCCTCCCCCTCCTCCCATTGGCCAGTCACAAACAGGAGGATGTGATAGCGTGATGTCAGACCCACAATGCCCCTCTCCACTCGCTCCACTTCACCAGTATGCCTGCGGTGATGTGATGTCAAAAATAGAGCAGAGGGGCTGTGTGTGTGTATGTGTGTGTGTGTGTATGTGTGAGAGAAAACAGAACCTTACACTATGATACAGAAGTTGATGACAAACCTACCTGCGTCTTGTGAATGACATACTCAGACACACCCAATCACTCGCACAGGCATCCACAGACTCATGCCTGTTAGTTCTAGCAGTGTTCTGCTGCTCAGAGCCCCAACCCTGATTCTTTCTTTATCTTTCTCCTGCTCCGTCTCCATCTCTGTCTGACTACCTGCTTCTGCCTGTTGGTAACCTGTGCGTGTGTGTGTGTGTTGTTTCAGACCTGATCCAGGCGACCCAGGAGACCAACGTCAACGTGCCCCAGATGGCAGACACACTATTTGAGCGCGCGGGCAACGCCAGCTGGGTGGTAGTGTTCAAGGCCCTGGTCACCACTCACCACCTCATGGTGCACGGAAACGAGGTGAGGAGGTCACACCCACACACGCACACACAGACACACGACACACACACACAGACACATACAAACAAGAGCTTGTTTGAAGCTACGTTCCAGCAACAGTTTGTTGATTCAGTTATTCAAACATGTATTCTTTCATTGTGTTTAAGGAGATCAGAGACAATAGTAAACGTGTGTGAAGCTGTTGGTTCAGGTTCTTCAGCACCAGGGACAGCACCCACATCTATCACAGTTTAAATGTGGATGGTGTTCAGTTCAGCACACACGTGCGCCAGTACTAAAATGTAGACAGTGAACAGTTCAGCGGAGATGCGACTCTCTTCTGTCTACATCTAGCTCACAGCACAGTTTGTGCATGCATTCATGTAGGCACTCATTCAGTCATTCATTCATTCGTTCATTCAGTGTTATGCCACGGTGGTCAACTGAAGGCGACAGATAGAGAGGCAGATGTTCGGCTGGTGGATCCAGCTGACTGTCACATCCTGACGACCCACTGCATGGCCACCCAGACAACAGGTGGAAGACAGACAGATGGCAGACAGAGAGAGAGAGAGAGAGAGAGAGAGAGAGAGAGGGGGGAGGATGGAAACAAAAAGATGATGAAGAAGATTTAGTGAGATGTGTGTGCGTGTGATGCTGTGATAGGAAGATAATGTCATTACACAGAGAGTCTGTAGAGAGATTACAGTGGGGTGGAGGATATGTTATGAGGTTGCCATGGGTAACAAGGGTCACTGTGCCCCCCCCCTCACCCCAGTTCATCTACTCACTGGAGGCTTAGCTGGAGAGAGTGTGTTTCGTGATGCTTATGTGGGTGTGTGTGTGTGTGTGAAGACAGGTGTGGAGTGACTAGCTTAGTGTCTGAAGTGTGCGTCTCCTGTGAGACTGGGTAGATGGTTTCTAAGCTCACTGTCTGGAAGGAGGAAGGATGAGGAGAAAGGGATGGAGGAGGAAGAGATGGAGGGAGTGAGTGGTCTACTTCCTTTCTCCAGAGAGGATCTCCTCTCCTCACCTCATGAAAGTCATACTTTGATTTGGAAGGCAGCCAGTAAAGCTCTTAAAGGGGCCAGCAAAATACACCTGAGGATATTTTAAGCCATGGTATATCTATGTATGTGTGTGTGTTGCTGATTGGAAGGTGCTGCTTTCTGTCTCCTCAGAGGTTCGTCCAGTTCCTGGCCTCCAGGAACACCCTCTTCAACCTCAGCAACTTCCTGGACAAGACCGGCTCCCACGGTGAGAAGTGACTCCTGTCCCTGTCCTGACTCCCCTCCTCCCCCCCTCCCCACCTCTGCTGTTAGGAGTGACTCCTGTCCTGACCCCCTCCTCCCTCCCTCCCCACCTCCTCTACCATCGCCCACCCTTCCTTTCTCCCCCACCTTGCATTCTCCCCTACCCTGTCCCCCATCCACCTTCCCCTTCTCCTTCCACACCTCGCACTCCCACTTCTCTCCTCTTCACCCCACCACTAATCTCTCCCCATTTTCCCAACCTCTCTGATGTAGAGTCAAACTGTCACCCGTGGCGATTAAAAACGGTCTCTGTGGTGATTAATATGGCATCCCGCAGAGACATAAACAGGCCACTGTAGAACAACATGCAAGGGTGACACGTGTGTGTGTTTTCCTCCCCAGGCTACGACATGTCTACGTTTATCAGGCGTTACAGCCGCTATCTGAACGAGAAGGCCTTCGCCTACAGACAGATGTCTTTTGACTTTGGACGAGTGAAGAAGGGGTGAGGCCTCTCCTTCTCTCTCTCTCTCTCTCTCTCTGTCTTTATCTCTCTGTCTCCTTCTCTCCATCTCTCCAACCGTCCGTCTTTCTCTCTTTCCATCTTTCTCTGTTCATCTCTCTGTCTCTTTCTGTCCATCCCACCAACTCTTATGGCACCGTCTCTGTATCTTTTTCTCCATCTCTCCATGTCCCTCTCAATTGCTCTCTCTTAATCTCTCTCTATCTCTCTCTCTCCCTCCATGTCTCTGTCTCAGGCTTTCCACCCCTCTCTCTCTCTCTCTCTCTCTCCCTCCATGTCTCTGTCTCAGGCTTTCCACCCCTCTCTCTCTCTCTCTCTCTCTCTCTCTCTCCATCTCTCTCTCCATCCCTTCATATCTCTCGTTCAATCTCTCTCCATCCTGCTAAAAGTCAGTCACTTCAGCTAGACTGATTCTCTGTTGAGATCTTCAGCCGTGTTTAACAGTGTGGTCTACATCAGTGCACTGCAGTAGACCGTCCCCCCCCCCCCCCCCCCCCCCCCCGACCCCTCCGGCTGATCCTGCCAACCTCCCCTCAGAAGAACAACAGGCATCATCTGAGCCACCTTTCTGAGTCAGGGGTCCTGTCTGTCAGGAGGAATGAGTCAGCGAGCTCCGGGCAGAGAGAGGGCCCTGCCTGTGCCTGACCTGCTTGGCTGATTTCCTGCTAGAAGCATTTACTATCTGCATGGTAGAAACATCATTTTGGACCGTCAGTGTTCCACAAGAGACACCAATGTTCTTACTCATGGACCTCATTCTGGGCCTCATGTACTAACGCTTTTGCGCCCACTTCAGGTCTATTTGATTCGCAATATGCCTGTATGCCTGTAAAACCATATGCAGCACTGAGGTAAGAGTGGCAGGCAGATTGCCCGGAACTGAATAGGGCAAATTGCGCTTTTCCGTGTCGTGCATATGCATCCACGGGAGGGTCAAGGGGAAAGTGGGAGTTTCCCATAAAGAAATGCGAGGGGGTGCGTAAAGTGCGCCTAATTATGTATTCCGCGGTGTGTCCAAAAAGCGCCCGTGAAAGTGCACCTCTATTTTGCGGTGATTTTTTTTGGTGTGTGTCGGTGTGGAATTCCGGTCTTGTATAATATTTAAATTTGCTGTTACCTCATGAACAAGCACATCAATTTCGTTATCACTAAATCTTTGTTTTTGCTGTTTTGACTTTGGTGGCCCATCCATGATAAAGAGAGAGAAGGAGGCCCATTCAATTGCGCGTTCAAATTGCGCTCGCAATTTACGGTTATCGTGGGCAGAGAAAGGCACTGATAACCCGATGAACTGCAGGTTCACGGCAGCGTGGCCATGGCGCTAATAAAGCTACGTCTCTTTATCTCTCTCTGTATTTCTCTCTCTCTCTCTTTATCTCTTTATCTCTCTCTGTATCTCTCTCTCAGGTCTGATGGAGTGATGAGGACCATGTCAGTAGATAAGTTGTTGAAAGGGATGCCCATCTTACAGAGCCAGATAGATGCTCTGCTGGAGTTTGAGGTAACTAACCAGCTAACGAAAAAGCCAACAAATGAACTAACAAACTAACTTTCAATAATGTTTTTGATCATCTGTGATGCGGCACCTTGCTCCTGTCTGATAGGTCCATCCCAATGAGCTGACCAATGGCGTGATTAAAGCCTGCTTCCTGCTCCTCTTCAAGGACCTGATCAAGTTATATGCCTGCTACAACGACGGCATCATCAACCTTCTAGGTCATGGTTACCTCCGTCTCTCTCTCTCTTACATCTTGGTTAATCTTTTTCGATCTCTCCCCCCCCCTCTCTCTCTCTCTCTCTCTCCCTCTCTCTCTCTCTATCTCTCTTTCTTTCCATCGTTCTCTCTCCCTCTCTCTCTCCCTGTCCCCCTCTGCCGGTGGTTCTTAAGAACCTCAGTAGCAGACTGTTCTCTCTGGCCTGTCACTGCGCCTGTCCTGCTTTCTGCAATGTCTCCTCTTCTTCTCTTCCTCCTTTCTCTCCTTTGTCTCTCTCCTCTCTCGCCCGCTCTCCCGTCTCTCTTTCTCACGCGTCTCTCTCTTTCCTCTCTGTCTCCCTCTCTGTCTCTTTCCTCTCTTTCTGTGTGCGACTTGCAACATCCGTGGGCCCCACAGAGAAGTTCTTCCAGATGAAGCGAGGCCAGTGTAAAGACGGCCTGGAGATCTACAAGAGGTTCCTCACCAGGATGACCCGGGTGTCCGAGTTCTTCAAGACCGCTGAGGTACGGCGCCTGCCGCACACACCACACTGCTGACCCGCCGGGTTGAGCTCTTCAGTCCTGTACACATGCTCCTGCTGAACCTCAGTCCTTCTCTTTCACAGCAAGTGGGGATCGACAAGAACGACATCCCGGAGTTGACTCAAGTACGACCATCTCAGTCTTCAGCCTCTCCGCTCTCCTTTGTGACTCTCCCTACACTGTCTCTCTATCAATACTAACACACGCTTAGGACTAACTGCGCATGCCAGTGTTGTGGTGATTTATTTAGTGTTGCCTGGGTGTTTGATTCACGGAACTACAAATCCCAGAATCCTGTTCTCTGTAGGCGTCACTCTGGACCCCTGCTTCTTGTAATTTAGCTGCCATCCCTGGCCAATCACTGTCAATGTTCATTCTCAAGTGACCTGAGGGGTTCTCATTGGTGAGGTTGTCATGGAGGGGGCGTGACCCATGGACCTATCCCGTCCTCCATGCCGCCAATGAGCAGTGGTTCCCTGGTGATTGACAGACCCTGTGCCCTGTCTCTTGCAGCGGTGCCGCAGCATCGTGCAGGCTGAGAGTGTGAGTAGTGTGTAGTGCACACAGCTAGCTAGCTTCATAGAGCCAAGCGCACAGGCGAGAATAGCATTGCGCTGCACACACAGCACAGCAAAGTGCAGCACAGTCGATCTGGGCTGAGCTGAGCGCACAGTCTCAGATGCAGGACTGGATGGACCTGAGCGGACCTGAGTCTCAGCGCTTGCGTAACCTCTGGCTTTTGAAACCAGAGCACAGTCTTCCTCTCGGTCGGAGTCTTGGTGCACTGGAATGTTGCTGCAAGTCACACTGCTGCCTGTCTGTTCCACGAAGCCTAACCCTCTTGTTTTCTCCTGGGAGCGGAATAGAGTCGGCATCCCTCTCTGGCTGGCACCGGGCCAGACATTATGGCTTCTGGTCTTATCTGAGTTCCGACCGAGAAAGCAGCGGTCATGTGTCCGATCTCCCCGAGTGCCTGCTCTCGGGTCTCTTCTGGAGATCAAGCCCCCGCCTCCCTCCTTGTCTCATGAGACAGGTTCATCACACTCTGGGGGCCCCAGTGTCTTATTACAGCTGATAGACGTATCATAGCTATCACAGCTGCTATTGCTGTAATGGCGTCAGGCTTCATCGCTCAGAGAGCCGAGGAAGTGGAGAGGCTGTCGGCGGACGCAGGCCTAGGAAGTGGAGCAGGAGAGAAGGGAGGAGAGGGGGATAGAAGGACGAGGGAGATTGATTTAGCTGTTCTATATAAGAGTGACATGGTGATCCAGCATGGTACATGTGTGTGTCTGGCTGCCATCGGCAGGTGTATGTGTGTGTGTCCTGCCTGCATGTGTAACGACGATGGGCTTTAAGTCTGTCTAGCCTGCTGCAGTGCATTGTGGGTACCCGGAGCATGCTCATTCAGTCTTTGCATGTGACCCCTGTGAATCACCTGAATGTGCGTCATGTCTTATATCCGTCACCTGTGTGTGTGTGTGTGTGTGCTTTACGTTCTGCCCTGTGTGCCCCCGCCAGTATAGGCTGTTGCCACCACCACCTCCCGGTTCCCATAGTAACCCCTCTCTCTCATCCTGCAGGCCCCGGAGAGTCTGCTCGAGTCCCTGGAGACACACCTCAACACCCTGGAGGGGAAGAAGCCGTGAGTAGCCCTCCTCACTCCCATCGGTCCCTCACACTCGCTGACCTGCACATGCCCAGCAGCCCCTCCCTCTCCTTAGTAGCTCTCTCAGACACACATCGTAGTGGCCCGACTCCCTCTCTCAAACGCTCACGCTCTCGTTATATAGGCTAACTCGCTCCTTCAGACGCACACATATCGCGACGGACTGATTCCCTCTCTCAAACGCTCACGCTCACGTTGCACAGGCAAAGTCCCTCTCTCAAACCCGATCACACACCTTGATGTAGATCCTTCAAGTCCCTCACTACAAGGACCTCTCTCTGCTACGCTGAAGCTACTAATCTGTCCTTCACCGGTCGTGATTGCTCAGTGCTGACCTGTGTGTCACTGGCCAGGCTGGTAACTTGTCTTGTCTGTTCCTGTTTCCTTTGTGCTCAGAGAGGAAAAGTGAGTATTCAGCTTGACAGGGTGGTGTGGCCTGCGGGGAGGTGGGGGGGGGGGGGGTGGAGGGGGGGGGGGGGTGGAGGGGGGGGGGGGTTGGTGTCTGGATTGCTGGACGACATCTTTAATTGAACATTTAACCTTTACTTCTTTAACATGATACAATGTTAAGCCAGTGCTGCGTTGTGTCATGATTACAAACAAGGTTCCATGAAACGTCAGGACCCTATGGAACTCTTGAAGTAAAAGAGATGGCGTAGAATGGATGTCTTTTTATATTTTTGAGACTGTTAATTACTAACAGAAATTTTATTTTGTCTGCTAATAACGTGACACTTTTGATTTGAACTTGTTTTCCTGTGTGTCACTAAGCTCAGACAGATCATGTCTTCTCTCATTTGATCATGCATGTGATACGTTCATGAGATCTATTGATCTGGCTGTGATCAGGTCATGTTCAGATCTACTGATCCTGCCCTTAATGTGAACAGGTCATGTTCAGATCTACTGATCCTGCCCGTAATGTGATCAGGTCATGTTCAGATCTACTGATCCTGCCCGTAATGTGATCAGGTCATGTTCAGATCTACTGATCCTGGTCTTGATGTGATCCAGGCCATGTTCATATCTACTGATCCTGGTCTTGATGTGATCCAGGCCATGTTCAGATCTACTGATCCTGGTCTTGATGTGATCCAGGCCATGTTCAGATCTACTGATCCTGGTCTTGATGTGATCCAGGCCATGTTCAGATCTACTGATCCTGGTCTTGATGTGATCCAGGCCATGTTCAGATCTACTGATCCTGGTCTTGATGTGATCCAGGCCATGTTCAGATCTACTGATCCTGGTCTTGATGTGATCCAGGCCATGTTCAGATCTACTGATCCTGGTCTTGATGTGATCCAGGCCATGTTCAGATCTACTGATCCTGGTCTTGATGTGATCCAGGTCATGTTCAGATCTACTGATCCTGGTCTTGATGTGATCCAGGTCATGTTCAGATCTACTGATCCTGGTCTTGATGTGATCAGGTCATGTGGTCACGGCATGATCTGGCCAGGTGATGTTTTGATGGCGATGGTTGTGATGTCATGATGTAGGGTTGTTGTGATGTGGTTAACTCCTCTCCTGTTGATCTCCCTCCAGGTCTCCCAGCAAGGTGAGTGAGACCCTCTCCTCCTCTCTAAACAGCTATTCCCAGTCTCAGTTGATGATGATGTGTTTGGAACGAGGCCCCAAGGGGTCCAAGCAGTCAAGTCATGCCTCGTTATGTAACCGGGTCAAGTACCATGGTAACGGGGGCATACTCTCTGTGGTAACAGGATACGACAACCAACAACGTCTCCCCCGCCGCCGCCGCTGCCGCCTCCGCCGCCGTTCCGGCTACGACCACCGAGCCTCCCGCTGCCGCCTCCGCCGCCGCCAGCGGCCCCCCCGCCCGGCCCGGCCCCCCCGTCCGACCCAGCCCCCCCACCATCACCTCCCCCCCCCAGGTGAGCCCCCCACTCCCCAATGCTGGGGCACCCAGGGAGGATGTCCACGTATGTGTGGATGTCCGTCTCTTATCTCTCCTCTCCCTGCAGCACTGGCTTCGATGACCTGCTGGATCTGGACCCCATGGCCGCCCCACCGGGGGGCGCTGCCGCAGCCTCCACCACCACCGGCTGGGGAGGTGAGACACGGCGCGGCCCTCCTCCACGCCTCCCCTCCTCTTTTCCTGCCTCTTTCTGCTTCCTCTCCCTCCCCTGCGCTCCCTCCCCTGCTGTCGTCTTCCTATTCCTCTGTCAGCCACTAATGCGAATACTATGAGAAGTAATGATGTTTCTCTCTCTCTCCCTCTCTTTCTCTCTCTCTCTCTCTCTCTCTCTCTCTCTCTCTCCCTCTCTGTCTCTCTCTCTCTCTCTCTCCCTCTCTCTCTCTCCCCCCCCTCTGCCTCATGCAGATCTGCTTGGCGAGGGTGAGTACGGTAGAGAAGCCGTTCCTTGTTGTCTTGTGGTCAAGATGATGACCAGAGCCTTCGCCGGTGGTTCTTAAGAACCTCAGGAGCAGACTGTTCTCTCTGGCCTGTCACTGCGCCTGTCCTGCTTTCTCAATCTGCAATATGTCTCCTCTTCTTCTCTTCCTCCTTCCTCTCCTGTCCTCCTTCCTTCCTTCTGCCCCTGTCTTCTCCTGTCTCCCTTGTTTCCTTTTTCTCCTCATCTCTGTCCCTGCCTGCACCCCTGGTTTCCATGCTTCCTTTGTGGTTGTGTCCGGGGGGGGGGTATTTGTGGTTGTGTTTGGGTGGGCGGGGGGTGTTGGGGGTGATTTGGGTGTTGACCCTGTAGCGACCTCGGCTGCTACCGACGGCGCCGCGGACGCTCTTCTGGACGAGTCTGACTCTGTCCCTGACTCCGCCCCCGCCGCCGAACCTGCCGCCGCTGCTGCTGCGCCCGCAGCTGCCACGCCCACCGGCGCCGCTGGCCCCGCCCCCGCCTCACTGCCCGTCCCCGCCCCCGCCTCCTCCGCCTCTGACATGGACCTGTTTGGAGGTCAGTGGGGAGGGGACGGGGAGAGAGGGGTTGAGGATGTGAATGGTGCTGAAGGGTACAGGGAGAGGAGGGGGGGAGGGGGCGGGCTCGCACAGCCTCTTGCTACCTGCAACATGATTGGTGAACATTCAATGATTGATTACAGTAACATCCGAAATGCAACTTCAAACATCCACTGATACTCAAATACATAAAAAAAATCAATTAGTACATATCAATTGTGATACAAAAAGACGTTCAAAACAGGTGTGTACCTATCGAGTGTACCTGTACTGGAGACATCAGTCCTTAAGAAAGATAACCACACACAGCACCAGCCTGGCCTGGCCTGGGTGACATCACCATGCTCCAGCCTTGTTGCCGAGGAGATAACATCCCTCTGATGTTACTGTGAGATCAACCGCTTGCCCTACGAGCTCTGCTTTACTCTAGTATACTCTAGTATACTCTGCTTTACTCAGCTATACTCTAGTATACTCTGCTGTACTCTGCTGTTATCTAGTATACTGTCGTATACTCTGGTATACTCTGCTGTGGTATACTGCTCTCCCCTAATGCTGACCTCCCATCTCTCCTCCCATGTCGTCCCTCCATTGTCCTGGTCTCCATCCACCTCATCCTTCGACCCCTCCTCTGTCGTACTGCGTACTCATCACTATTCCTACTCCGTCCGCGTCTGTCTGTCTGTCCGTCTCACTGTGCACCTGGGTGTCATGCCCCCCCCCCCCCCCCTCCATCATTGTCCCCCCCCCCCCTCCCTGCCCCCCCAGATGCGTTCGCTCCCTCTCCAGGCGACGGGCCAGCTACGGCAGTACGAGCACCTGCTGCTGATGCATTTGGTGGATCTGGTGGGTGACAGCACCGCTAAGCGTCTGTGTGTGCGTGCGCATGCGTGTGGGCACGTGTGTGTGTGTGTGTAGGACGCTGTAGTGAGTATAGGCTGCTTCCGTTTCTACATGGGACAGTAGGGAATCATGTGACCTGTCATCACCTTGATATGTCTACTGTCCCCTGCCACCCCCCTCCCCCACGTCCGTCACCCGTCCCTTGCCTCCCCCCCCTCCCAGCCTAGCCCCTCACTGCCCCCGCCACCTAGCCACGCTTTGATATAACCCGCTCAATACTCAAATAAGCTCATACCGCCCAACCCCCCCCTCATTAATCTGATGACACCCGCCAGACGTCATCCCTCTGGATCTGGTTAGCCGCTCTCTCTCCGTGGGTAACCAGGTGGACCTCAGCTCTGGTCCTGCCCACCCCCCACCCAGAGCCTGACCGCTCTGGAACAATATAGCTGATGCTTAGGGATTCAATCACAGAGGTCTGTCCGTACTATCCAGGACAGAGCTTCTGTAACCAAGGTAGTGTGTTCAATGTGTGTGTTCAGGCGTGTGTTCTAAGTTGCATGGTGTCTCTGTGTCCCGATGTTCGATCGCTCGATTTTCTCTCCTGTCTGCTTTTAACCATGTTTGTTGTTGAACAAACCTTCCCACGTCCTTTCTCCGCCCTTCCCTCTTCCTCTCCTCTCTCCCCCTCCCCCTCTTCCTCTCCTTTCTCCCCCTCTCCCTCTTCCTGTCCTTTCTCCCCCCCCCTCTTCCTCTCCCTTCTCCCCCTCCCCCTCTTCCTCTCCTTTCTCCCCCTCCCCCTCTTCCTCCCCTTTCTCCCCCTCCCCGCTTCCTCTTTTTCTCCCCCTCTTCCTCTTCTCCTCCCCCCTCCCCCTCTTCCTCTCCTATCTACCATCTCTCCCTCTTCCTCTCCTTTCTCCCCCCTCCCCTCCCCCTCTTCTTCTCCCCTCTCCCCCTCTTCCTCTCCTTTCTCCCCCCTCCCCTCCCCCTCTTCTTCTCCCCCCTCCCCCTCTTCCTCTCCTTTCTCCCCCTCCCCTCCCCCTCTTCTTCTCCCCCCTCCCCCTCTTCCTCTCCTTTCTCCCCCCTCCCCTCCCCCTCTTCTTCTCCCCCCTCCCCCTCTTCCTCTCCTTTCTCCCATCTCTCCCTCCCACAGACCCCTTCGCCCCCTCTGAGGGGAGTGCAGCCATGGCTCCAGAGATGGACCTGTTTGCCATGATGCCGTCCGACACGGGGGCCGTCACCATCACCCCCACCTCCAGCGAGGCTCCGCCCATCGCCCCACTCGCTCCGATTGTGCCCGTGGCGCCCCCTAGGGCCCCGGCCACCACCACAGAGGCTGCGGCTCCACCTACCCTCGACCTCTTTGGTGGTAATGTCACCACTCTCTCACTACTACCCTGCACTGCATCCATCTGCATTTTGAAGGCGATGTTGACTGTGATGACGATGGCGATGATAAAACGTCCCTCCTACATTTCAGAGTTCTATCGTTATAATTTTGTTTCCTTCCATGTTTCAGTTGTTTGATTTGGAACATTTTAGGCACTGAGTCATTCAAACATTTTGACCACCTCTGTAAATAATTAATGTTTTTTAATGCAGTATTGAGGCATTGATATTAGCCTGTGTGGAATATTGAACCACTTAGAGTAAATTCCACAATGGGTATTTCCAACCTCGAAATCTGATTGACAGCCTTGGTATGTTGATCATAAACCAAGGCAAAAACGTTTGCTTTGTTTTATTTGAGATATTATTGCGTATCCCCACGGATTATCAGTAAACGCATTTATTTAATATCATGTAGATCATTGCGTTTCTACTGAAAATAAAGTAGCAATTTTATATTTATATATTAGCCCTCAACTGTAAAATAACAGTAATATACCCTGGCCTTTTGTGAGCTATTGCTTACAGTGAGTATATGAATCCTTAGAGGAAGTAACTGAACATAGTTTGTCCATATATCCAGAGGTTGGTCAGCTTGTGTTGATGAGTCCATTTACTAATGATCCTGTGCAGTTTGCTTCCTCGCACATCACCTCTGACCACTTCCTCCTTCTGATGACCACTTCCTCCTTCTGCCGCTCTTATCAGCTTGCATTTTGAAAAACATGTCGATGACTGAACCAAAGTCTGCTTTTCTGCTCTCTCTGACCCTCTCTCACGCTCTCTCGATTCCTCTCACCCTCTCTCTCTCTCTCTCTCTGTTCCTCTCTCCTTCCCACTCTCTCCCCTCCGCCCTCTCCCTCTTGTTCCCTCTCTCCCTTGAACTCATCAGCTGCCCGCCGAGCTAACCGTTTGTCCTTGTTTGTAGATGTGTATGATTCTATGCCTGAGCACAGCCCCACCACAGAGACCAAGGCAGTCACTCCTAGCGTAGACCTGTTTGGGTCAGGTACAGGCCTTGATTCCTCTCTTCTTGTGTACCGGTTCCCCTCCTCCTCCTCCTCCTCCTCCTCTTCTCATCTGTTATTCCACGCGTCTTGGTTTGTCCCCATAGTGGTATGCCACTTGTGCATGTCTCCCCACTTGCTACTTGGTCTATCCTTCCTCCGCTCTCTCGCACTTTCGGTTTCTGCTAATGCTTTTTCTCTGCTCCTCCGCCTCCTCTTCCTCCTCGTTCTTCTCCGGCCGGCCCGGGCAGACCTCCCTGCCGTCTCCCGTGGGCCCTCTCCGCTGCCCGAAGCCAACGTGGCCGGAGACATCTTGGTAACGGGTGAGCGCGCTCTCCTCGGTCATGTGACCCCCCAACGCCCCAACAGTGCCCTGTGGCGCGATCCGGAGCGGCCTCGGAATCTGCGACCCAGCTGACTGTATCACACCGGTGTCTTTCTCTCTCTCACCCTCTGTCTCTCTTCTTCTCCCTATTTCATCGTGACCTGTGACCTTAACTTGGTTTATCGTTCCAGGACTAATCTCAATGGTTAGTTAAGTAAATCTCTGTCTTTTTCTTTTTCTCTTTCTCTTTCTCTCTCTTTGTCTGTCTGTGTGTGTCTCTCTCTCTCTTTCTTTGTCTTTGTCTGTCTGTCTCTCTCTCTCTCTCTCTCTCTCTCTCTCTGTCTCTGTTTCTGTCTCTCTCTCTCTCTCTCTCTCTCTCTCTGTCTCTCTCTCTCTCTCTCTCTCTCTCTCTCTCTCTCTCTCTCTCTCTCTCTCTGTCTGTCTGTCTCTCTCTCTCTTTCTCTCTGTCTATTTTTAGACTCGTTCTCTGATCCAGCTCCAGTTCCGGAAGCCTCCTCTCCTCCCAAACCCGAGCCTGAAGCAGTCATTGACCTGCTAGGTACTGGGGCACCTCCTCCTTTTCCTCCTGTACACCCCTCCTCCTCTTCCTCCTCCTTCTCTTCCTCCGTCCTCTTCTTCCTACACACCTCCTCCTCATATTATTTTCTGCTCTTCCAACTCCCATCCCCTCAAAATTCCTCCTTCTCCTCCATTTTCAGCATCACTTCTTCAACAGTATTTCAGCCCTGTCTTCCCTCCCCTGGTTGTGTTGTTTGCGTGGGTGTGTGTTTGCACTCTAACACCCCCCACCGCCCTCCCCAAGGGAGCGACAGGCACATCATTTGCTAACCCTCCTTATTTTTCCTCCATACTCTCTGTTTGTCCCCCCCCCCCCCTATTCTGGCTGGCCCTGCAGACACCTTCAGCAGTCCTGCGGAGATTCAGCCTACTGCCCCTGGGGGGCCCGCAGACGACCTGCTGGGAGGTACGCACCCCCCACCCCCCACCACGCACACCACCACCACCCAAAACACTCACACACACACACCTCCTCTCTCGATCTCTCACACACGCACACACGCGTTCCCGTGTCTGTGTTCACTGCGTGTCGTCGCGGCGTCAACAGGTTCTGAGTCAGCCCCGGCGTGACTCGACGTTTGTTCCCCTCCTCGACAATTCCCTCCTCCGTGGCGGAGCTCCTCTGCAGCGGCCCAGCACCAGGGTCTCTCCTCCGCCTCTCGTTAACGTCCCTCTCTCATCTCACAGGGCTCATCTCACCCAGCCTGGCCCCCACAGCCGCTCCAGCGCTCGCCCCGGCCCCGGCCCCGGCCCCGGCCCCCGCCACGCTCCCGCTCCAGAACGACCTGCTGGAGTCTGGCTTCGACGTCCTGGGATCCCTGCCGTCCCCGACCCCCCCTGTGCCAGCCATGCCCGTCATGCCCGTCATGCCCATCATGCCCACCATGCCCACCATGCCCACCATGCCAGCCATGCCAGCCATGCCCACGGCCCTGTCAACGGAGGATACAGCTGCTGTGACGGCGCCATCTGGTGGCTTCGACACCTCAGGTAGTAGGACCTAGGAAACGGAGAGAACAGAGCAGAGTAAACAATTCCATCAATCATGTCTCAAAACATAGACGGAATTGTAGTCCCCGTAAGCTAGTCACTAGAATGGGTGAGAGAGAATGCTGGTAATAGTACTATGCAGCCTATTGTTTATCTGTAGTGTTTCTATTGGATGTTTGAGGCTGAGCTAGCAGGGTACTCTTTCAATGCCACGGCTGCTGTGGTCATATCTCTGTCCTCGATAAAGCCATGGGTTGTTCTATACTGCTGCTGTTGTGTACATGTGTGTGTGTGCGTGTGCAGTTTCCATGCGACTGGCTGTGTCACGCTTCACTGCTGACAACACTGCTTATGTAACTCTGACAGTCACCACTGCTAACAGCTTTACTCCTCCTCACCCCCCCCCCCCACCTCCCCCTTTCCTCTACATGTTGGCCTTCGTGGCTGATCCTCTCGCTCTCTTTCTCTCTCCCTCCATCCTTCCCCCTGTCCTTTTCTTCTCCTTCCTCTACCCCCTCCCCCGCCCTCACTGCTCATTGCTTGCTGCTACCGTGTCATTGGTGAGTTCACAAGCCTTCCCCCCCCCCAATGCTTTGTAGCTGCTTGGATTCCGTAACCGTCGTAGAACGTCCGTTGTGTTTGCATGGTTCTGGCACATTAGGATTCTCGCTGTATCTCCCATTATGGATTGTATCCTGCAGGTCTTTCTGCAGGCTGGTTTCCCTTCAGCCTCTGCTCTGGGCGTCTAGTATGTACTGGACACCTGAGGCAGTTCATTACACATTACCAGTGAATGGTGCCAAAATGGAAAATTGATGTAATGCCCTTCGATGCATGCTAATCATGGCAGTCATTTGGTGCATGCAGTCCACAGCATACTGAGTGTGTATGTATGTGTGTGTGTGTATGTGTGTGTGTGTGTGTGTTATGTCACATACATGTGTGGTGATGTCACATCTGTATGAGGGGATGTCACATGTCTCTGTGGTGTCGTCATGCCTGTATGTGGTGACCGTCCCACCGCGTCCTTGAAGGATCTAACCCGGCCCTCGTCTCTCAGTGCTGGGGGGTCTAGGGGAGCTGCTCATGCCTGCTATAACGCCCCAGAGCACTGGGGGCAGCACAGCAGGAAGTACCACAGGGAGCACTGGCACCCCCGCCACTGTGGGGCCACCGCCGGCCACGCCCCCTGCCAAGACCATCGGGGGAGACCTGGACTCCTCATTGGCTAACCTGGTGGGAAGTACGTATATGGTCACGCCTGGGCACACTCTTGTTTAGCAGCTGCTGGGGCAAACAGTGCAGGCAGAAGCATTCATGATTCCTTCCTATTTCTGTTCCTCTCTCTTGTAGATTTGGGGGTGACGAGCCAGAAAAAGTAAGTATGGGTCTG
Organism: Hypomesus nipponensis; assembly: GCF_054491055.1. NCBI lineage: Eukaryota > Metazoa > Chordata > Actinopteri > Osmeriformes > Osmeridae > Hypomesus > Hypomesus nipponensis. Next base: position 13,719,775 of record NC_140362.1, read on the forward strand.
TTTGTATGTGTTTATATGTGCCGTATGAATTTGTGTGGGTCTAGTCTCTGTTATTAGGTGTGTATGTGCATGTGTGTATGTTTAGTCTTTCTGGCGAGTGTGTGTGTGTGTGCCTAGACTTGAACCACTGGTCTGTGTGTTCAGTGTCTGATCTCTGGTGTGTGTGTCTAGCCTCTGACCACGTGTGTGTGTTGTGTTAGGGACCAGCAGTGGAATGAGAAGAAGCTGACTGGAGGATCTAACTGGATCCCCCAGGTGGCCCCCACCAGTTGGGGTACACCCGGACCGCAAATGGTAGGAGCTCTCATCATCACACCGGCCTCAGCCCACTCCCCCCCCCCCCACCTTCCCACCCAGCCCCACTCCCAGCACAGCTCTCTTTACCTTCCCCTCTGTTGACGGTTTACTTACTTCCCGTTTCCTAGCCTGGCTTCGCCCCCGGAGCCCCAGGAGCCCCTCCCCCTGGAGGAGCTATGGCTCCACCAATGGGAGCCCAGTCCGGCTTTGGCATGGTGAGAACTGGGACACACACACACAGACAGCTATAGGAAAACGTATTGCCTCATGATGCCCACCTCATATATATATATCTAACCTGTGATGCCCCTCCTCCCCTCTCCCTCCCCCCACCAGGCCCCTACAGCTGGGCCCGGGGCCCCCATGATTCCTCCCATGATGATGGGACAGACCCCCATGATGAGACCAGCTTTCACTGGGGCTGCCGCACCTGGAGCGCCGGTAAATCGAACACACACTGTGTAACAGTTTCGACACAACAACACAAAGTAACCAGGGTAGTGCAGCGTGTAGTATCCCATCTGACTGCCTGTCTGTCTATCTTCCTGTCTGTTTGTCTACCTGTCTGTCTGTCTGTCTGCCTGTCTGCCTGTCTGCCTGCCTTCCTGTCGGTATGTGTTTGTGTCTGTCTGTCTGTCTGTCTGTCTGTCCCTGTCTATCTGCCAGATCTCTCCTGGTCCTGCCAGTCAGAGTCCCAAGAAGCCCAAGGACCCCCTGGCAGACCTCGACCTCAAGGACTTCATATAAACCTCCTTGCCCTCCTCCCCCTCCCTCTAGGTGGGTATATCTCTTCAGTCAGGCCTGGTGAGGCCGGGTCAGGACCAGCAGTAGTATTCCTGATGACGTGAAAGGTTGCTTTCGATGAAGTGTAGAATGCCTAGCCTGACTGTCCTCGTTCTTTCTGTCTCCCAGCTGCTTGTTTTTCTGGAGCAGGGCCCTCCGATCTGTCTGGTGTTTTACTACGTCCCAAGATTCCAGAGATGTTTGTCAGCCCCCCGCCCCACCCCGCCCTCCGCCCCGCCTCACCCTGCCTCGCCCCGCCCACTTTTGTGTAATGTTGTAGCACAGACTGTGAAAGTGTTCGTTGGTGTGTGCTCGTGTAGATGTCCTTTGTCTAAACAAATCTACACGAAAAAAAAAAAAAAAAAGAAGTGGACATAAACGAGCAGGAGAGTGGAGGCGGGACTGTTTAGGCTCTTTTTCCCAGTGTCTGCGTTTCAATTGGATGACGTGTGTTTATGCCCCTGGCCCCGCCCCTTGCTCTCTGCGCTGGGCTCCACCCCCTTCTCGACCGGCCCCCTGGTCAGCTGTAAAGAAGCCTCGTGTGGTCTGCAGAGCGTCGTCTTGATGTACATAAACCTGGCAGACAGACACAAAGGCTGTCCATATTCTGTATGTCCGTGGAAGAGAATATTGATGTGAATCTGATATCAAGCTCTATGAAGTCATGTGACCATTATCTCCCGTCGTCATTTCAAACGTACTTGGAGACAAATAGTGAATATACTGTATAATGAATACATATTAAGAATCAATGTGTATGGGTTGATTCCAACAAGAGTGTCTGGTGATATTTAAGGATATGTTTAGTTCTCTGTATTTTATGTATTTGTATTTTTTTATTTATTGAATATTTTTCTATTTGTTTGATATTTTGGGCGTCTGGTCCTTTTGGTGGCATCCTTCTCTCCTCTTCTGTTTGTGTGTGTGGTTGGTCTCTGGAGCGGGCCGGTCCCATGTTTCTGCTTGTTTTCAGAGAATACGATTTTAGTGACTCCAAGGTAATATGTAGATCACAGTCAGCGGGTCCCTCCTGAGTCATGCTGTCATATCAACCAATCACACAGGATCAGTCAGCATATCAGCCAGTCTCTAAAATCACCGAGCCGTTCGTGAAGTCAACCCGTACGGATTGTTGTCATGGCCACGCCCAGTTATAGTTAGAAGTAGGTTCTTTTTGTATTTGAGAGGAGTATTCCTTTCCCGTCCTCCTGCTCTGTTGTCATATCTTGTTTCAGTCGTGCGACCCTCCCCTGTGGTTGAACCTGTGGTGTCGTGAGTGGACACGGGCTGGCAGCCCGTGTGCGTGTGTTTGTGTGTGCACAGGAGGTCGCTGTTGAACAGTGAGACCCCACCCCACGACCCATGACCCCACCTACCCACCTCCCCCAGATATAGAAGACACTCTGTTTTAATGTCTATGAAAGTGACCGTCTCAGACATTGTTGTGAAAAAAGATGGTATAAAACTATAAAGGGGAAAAAATATTTTCTCATGATTGAGCTAAAAAAATTATTTTTATTTTTTAAATTGGTATGTTTTTTAATTTGATTTTATTTTTGTTTACGATGGCCCTCTCCCAGTGCATGTAAGCCCTTTGAGATGCAATAAACTCAATGATGGAAAGAAGATTGCTGGAGGTCAGTCTGGTTTCTTCTTCTGTGGTAAATGGACCATCCCACTTCGCAGCTGCTACTGTAAATGTGTTCTAAAAAGGAACTCACACTTTGTATGGCTCTGAGGGCCCCACAGTCTAGATCCTGACCTGCGATGCTTTCCATAGAGTGGAATCAACTGACTCACCGAGTGCTTATTTAGTTATTAAATTAAGAGCAATGTTATAGGCTACTTTGTTCTGTGTAACATGTCCTTGTGTTCTAAGCAGATGTTAGGCTACATAGTTCACTATTATGTCTCGCAATACATATAGTTCACAAACACACATGTACAGGTAGACATCCAAGTTTATTATTCGTTTTCATTGAATGTGACATCTCATTTCATGTCTTTGGTAATCAATAGCAAATCCATACAAATTGTTATGCCGATGGCAACACAAGAAAATTTGACATTCAGGCTGGAGAGGGTTGTTCAAATCCCCTACAGGTAAGAATGTGTCCACCAACCATAGATTTAATGACAGGAATCTGTACAGGTTTTGCCTGGTCTGTGTGTCTAAGCCACAGCATAACCTCACAATACAGTACATAGTTACAGTACCAAGCCATCAGAACTATATCCTGATAGGTCTGCTCGTATTAGCATAGCACCAAGTTTTAGAGAAGCACCATGATTTGTTCATGCATCACAATGGTGAACTGTGTTCCTTTGCTGGGGGGGGGTTCTGCTAGACTCCTACACAGGGCCGAGCCCTTCACTAGCTGGTCTCAGAAGCATCTCTCAGTCCTCCATTTCAGGTGGGCTATCCATAGTCTACAGAAACTCAACTACAGTATTACACTATGAAGACACTGTTGCACAACTGACATGTTAGGGTTGGAGTTAGTGGGTGTTTGTCCAGAGTTGGCTTGGGATCTACAGACGAACCTGCAAGGGTTTCTTCGAACAAAGCATTACAGAAATATCCGATAAAAAAGTACTTGTAAAAAAGGGACATTACACTCAAAGATCTAGATATACACCATTTAAACCACCAGCATTTTGATTTATGAAATACTTAAAAAAAACAGTTATCAAAATCTCAATATATCTAATGATAATTTCTCAGGAAAAAAACAACTTTTTTCTGGGTCTTCCACAAAATGCGGATGCTAACAGCCTCTTTGTACAACGGAGAGAAAGAGTCCAGATGTGACGTTTTCTCTCATGGGAAAACCAAGATGGATAACAGGAAGTCATGGACGTCACAAGAGACAGCAGGATATCCAGAACATGTTCAACGATGTGTCAAAATCTGTCAAATGAAAAGCTTTCAACATCAACAAACTGAAACAGGATGGTTTTGTGTCAGACTGCTTGATTTTGATCATCAAATAAGTTAAAAGAGCTGAACAGCCAAAGTTCCTGTTAGTCTCAATAGCGAGTCTGTATGTTTGTGTGTGTGTTTGTGTGTGTGTGTTTGTGCGTGTGTGTGTTTGTGTGTGGGGGGGGGCTGGCACATGTTGTGTCAGGAGCCTGTGTGACAGAAACCATCAGAGATGAGAGGAGAAGAGGAGCAGAGAACAGGGGATATAAGAGGAGAAGAGAGGATTGAAGGAGAAGAGAGGAAAGCAGATGAAAAGAGAGAGGAGGAGGGTGGAAGTAAGGAGGGATAAGAGGAGAATAGACGATAGAAAGAGGAGAGAGAAGAGAGGAGGAGAGAAGGAGGTGACGGGGGAGTGAGAAGACAAGAGAGGATTGAAGGACAAGAGAGGAGAGGACAGAGAAGGAGTGGAGAGGAGAGAGGAGGACAAGAGAGTAGGGGAGGAGAGGAGAAGAACGTTTGCCTCGTCAGACGTGGCGACACTGGCTCGAGTCTCCGTGGACCCAGAGGCAGATCTGGGCGTACTTTAGGGGCGTGATCCTGACCGCCACGTTGAAGTCCTGCTGAGCTCCGTTCCCGCTAACGTCCACCCACTGGTGCCCGGAGAACACCCCGATCACCTTCCGCTTCCACGCTTTCTTCCCGGGCTCCTTCAGCCGGACGTACACCCCCGAACCGCTGGAGCCCGGCTTGGCGTCGCAGTGCTGGTACATCAGGTCGTTGGACTCCTCCGACACCGAGCAGAAGCGATACACCAGGTCCTCGTTACGGTCGTCATCGAAGCCTGAGAAGTGGATCCGTCCGGCGGGCAGCTTGCGGACCGAGGGGACCACGCCCAGGTCCATGGGGCGGAGCTTCTGACTCTTCTTCAGCTCCAGGACGGCATAGTCGTAGTCCGCCGCCACGCTGTCGGCCACGCCCCTGAACCAGCCCTTGGGGACCTGGGTCTGCTTCACGCTCGTCCAGCGGAACGACGACTTGGCGGCCTTGGCGCTGCGGCGGCTGCGACCTTTCCTACCCTTCCCTTTCCCTCGCCTCTCGCCTCCATCCCCTCCTTTCTCTTCTCCCTCCTCCTTTTCCTCGTCCCCCTTTCTCCTCTTCCCTTTCCCTCGACCTCCTCCTCTCCCCTTCCCTCTTTTTCCCCTCTTCTCCTTCAGCACCCCCACACGGAGCTTCTGGGCCGCCGCCAGGTAGTCCCGCCCATCGTGGATGCAGTGGGCGGCGGTCAGCACGTGTTTGGGGGACACCAGCACCCCGGAGCAGCCGGTGGAAATCTTGACGGAGGTGGAGAAGGGGTACTTGGTGGAGAAGTGTTTGTCGGCGATGGTGAAGCGCGTGTCCATGCCGTACACCTCTCGTCTCTGCCGCGACCTGGAGGAGGAGGACGAGGCGTTCCCAGGCCAGGAAGGGATGTCGCTGAGCCCCTGCAGGGAGACGGAGGTCAGGGTGCGCGTGCCGTTCTCGTACACGGTCTCGTAGGACAGCAGCTCCTCCAGCTGGTCGAGGGAGGGCTCGGGGAGGTCGCGCTGGCACTCGATGCCGCAGGCGGGGCTCTGCCGGGGGTGTGGCCGGGCGGTGAAGCTGGGGGAGTCGAGGGGAACGGTGCGCCTGCTCCTCACCAGCGGAACCGGCCCCTGCGGCCAGGTGAGGTCATCCTCCTGCGCCGCCGTCACGGCCAATAGGAGGGTGACAGGAAGCAGCAGACACAGGGGAACAGGGCCCATTGCACTGATCGCTCTGACTCTGGAGGAGAGGAACAGAGATGGATGGAGAAAGAGAGAAGGCAGCAAAAAAAAGGAAAGAGAGGTGTGAGGGGGAGAGAAAATGCACAGGGTGAATGGTGGCGTTTATGGTATGTAGCCTTTGGTCATTTACGCTTTTACATGCTGCAAAACCTTTAAACGTTCCGTCTGGAAACCATTTAATCCACAGGGAGTGTATCCTGGCTGCCAACCCAGGAGGCTTGCTTTACAGCGCCACTGCCCCTCCTTCTCCACAAGGGGGGAGTGTAGAGCTCTCGGCACCATGTCTCAATAGAGTTCGCCCTTCAACCATGCAGGTTGAGGCAGGAGGTCTGTGGTCTGGGGGCTTTAGGTTGGGATTAGGGGCAAGGGCAGGAGACCGGGGTCTGAGGTTTGTCCACAGCTGGCCAGATGAGGATTCTCCATCCCTCCATTGTGCAGGGACACATGTGACATCAGTGGCAGGCTGTGTCCTGGCTGAGCACAGAGGTGGAGAACCAGGCTGAAACACCAGCCCTACAGAGGGAACCAGACTCCAGGGCATTTCATCCACTCAAAAGACCATCACTTCACCACTACGACTACCGCCGATGACGGGCGCTGTACTTAGTCAACACAGTGGAGGAGGAGAACTCGTCACACACACACACACACACACACATAGCTGAACACCAACATTGGCCTTCAGCCATACAGCTCAACCCTGACCACAAGAGAGACCTCCGCTGAACACTGACACTGGGAGGATGCAGGGAGAGACACGTGCCCTTGTCATGGAGGGGCAGAGAAGTGGTCCAAATCCAGGAGCGAGTTCAATGAGTTCTCAGGATGAAAGGGAGAGAGCGGGAGGAGAGAGCAAAGGATGAAAGCAAGAGTTGATTTGGTCCATGCTGCCTGTTTCCCCAGTCTAAATAGCCTGTGACCATTGATGTGATTAAATCCACAGATCAGACCCTGTGATTAGCTCAGATAGACTCCTTCAGTTCTGATTGGATGGTGGCATTCAAGCCACTCCCCCTATCTGAGGAGTGGCTTGAATGCCACCATCCAATCAGAAATGAGCAAAATAATGGAACTGGAGATACAGCATGTGAAAGAATGAGAGAGAGAGAGAGAGAGAGAGAGAGAGAGAGAGAGAGAGAGAGAGAGAGAGAGAGAGAGAGAGAGAGAGAGAGAGAGAGAGAGAGAGAGCGAGAGAGAGAGAGAGAGTGAAAGAGAGAGAGAGAGAGAGAGAGAGAGAGAGAGAGAGAGAGAGAGAGAAAGAGAGAGAAAGAGAGAGAGAGAGAGAGAGAGAGAGAGAGAGAGAGAGAGAGAGAGAGAGAGAGATTACTTGCCCACCTTACACTGGCTTGGCTTACATGATAAACATTTGACTGAACACAGGTAGGCCTGTAACACCGACATTACAACTCCAACTGTACGCGATGCTCAGGGCAACATTCTTGTTCCTCAACTCCATCCCCCCACCCCTATCAGTCCCACCAATAACTGAGGAGACATCAAAATCCAGAAACACGCTGAATACTAAACATGCTCTCGGTATGTATTGTCGGAAACAGAACGCGAAAGATCTGCTTCCTTTCTTGCCAGCCTCATTTCATCCATCACCGCCCAGACGGAGACATAACATATTCTCCAGAAAACCTCAAATCACTGAGGATGAAGTGGTCATTGATACAGCGCGTAGTCAAAAAAGTTCTCAGTGGAGGAAGCGCCCTCACTTCACTGAACGATTTTCCATGACAGGATTGTATATCTCATACGATGTCTGCACCCCTACTCCATGCCAGTGCAAGGTCACACAAATTTTGCGGAGGTCGGCTGTTCGAAGCACGCGGGCGCACCAAAAGATGGCGCTAGGGTGTCTCACTCGGTCTCGTGGGTTTACGGGTCGTTTTATGAGCGGAGACAGAGTGTTTAATTGAAAATAATTTAATATGAGGCAAGGTTTCATTCCCAGGTTGACCCATTTTTAGGACTGACTCCAACGTGCGTCTTTGATAGCATGTTATTCGACATATGACAACAAACACCCATTAAAAAAAAAAAAATTACGTTCTATCATAACTGCAACCAACGGTATTTCCAATAGGGCTATATATTTTTGTATTTTATTAAATATTCCTCATAAAATTGAAAAAGACAATAAAGGTTTGTAAAAAATCTAATAGGCCGACTGGATACACATTGGAAACTTTTTTTAACCATTGAGTTATAATGTTGGCTGACAATGGGAAATATTAATTAAAGAACCTATTCCATCATTTCGAATTTTACAATTTCACAAGGAACTGTTGTATGGTAACCTACACTGTAAGTCTGAAAGAATGAAACTTAGAAAATACTATTAGATTTTTTAAAATGTATAATCAGAAGGAATATCAGTTTAATATTCATACTTAAATAAACTTGAAACAAAGATAACACAAAAAACAAACAACTAAACGCCCAATATTAACTATCTAGAATATGAAATTGTAGTTATCCAATTCATCAAATAATAATCGTCAATTACTTTCAAGTCTTTCCACTAGAAAAAAGTATTTCCACTCTGCAATAAACCCCTAAAATAGACCAAAATACGGATGTAAACGGAAGTGAGAGATTTGGCCCATGTGGCTTCTCATCACTGACTGGAACGATGCATGTAGAAAAAAAGACGGCATACCTGCTTGCATTCGATTGATGATATGATAAATCCGCAATGTATTGTTTGTTGTTTTGTACAAATATTATTCCCTTTTTTCAAAAAACAAACTGCTAGTGCATCCCAGACGCGCTCTTCTCAGTTCGTGAATGTTCGCCTGTCTTCATGGCATTGGAAACAGGGCGGCTGGGAGAAGTCGCGGCCGGAGCGCTCCGTGTAGGCTGCACTTGATGCTTAGCGGCTCGGAGGGAGGTTGGGAGAGAGGGGGGGAGACAAAACTTTGAAAAGTTTTTTTTACTTGCGACAAAGGCTGTTCACACAGGGGAGGGACCAACCAATCTCACCAAGCCTGAATAGAGTGAAGTCAGAAGACTATTCAACGCGGCAGTCTGCAGAGCGCTGCGCGCATGATGCTACTGCTGGCAGCCTTTGCCATAATTTTATAAGATGTCTGTCGTTTGTGCTCCCCGTTCAAAGGAGCTTTCAATGGACCGGGGATAGAATTCGTTCCACAGAACTAACAAAAAAACGCGTGGGTAGACGTTCATTGTGAGCGATCTAAACTTCCACAGCTGCTACCACAGTCTTGAGTCCTTGTGCTCGATCAAGTGGTTAATACGCACGGGACGGGGTCCAGGCCATACACACAATACACATAGAATTAATCAAAGCGCTAGCTAGCCTACTTGCCGAATTGTAGACAGCAAAGTAAACGCAAGGAATGGAATGTGCCCTTTATTATCCGTTTGACGGCGATACTGTGTGTCTGTGCGTAATTTGGATGCGAGCACGCATAAATCCATTCCATTTATACTGTTACTAAGTTTTAAATCCAAAATAAACACAGGTGGCTGTAATCCACTGGCAATGGCATATGATTGGTAAATGTTTGACTTTAGCTGTGTGTGTGTGTGTATGGTGTGAGCATGTCTAAACTGAGGACCTAAAATACATGAATGACAGAGGGATAAGCTACTCGTGCCAAGGAAATGTATGCTTGCTCAGGTAGGACAGTATGTGTGTGTGTGATTGTGTTGGTTTTAGTGTGTGTGAGAGAGAGACCTCTGGCATAATGCAACGGAGAATGGAGAGGACCTATTGAGCCAAGAAAGCACATGGCCAAAAGAATACGGAAAGAATGTGTGAGCAATGACGGGAGGGCGAGAGGAGGAAAGAAAGCGAGAGGAGGAGGAGAGAAAGAGAGAGAGAGAGAGAGAGCGAGAGAGAGAAAGAAAGAGAGAGAGAGAGAGAGAGAGAGAGAGAGAGTGAAGATGGATGGAAAGCAATAATGCACATCTGGCCCCAGATGACAGAGTAGATTATGAAGTGTTTTTGTCAGAACCAGATCCCTTGAGAGCCTCCTGTCAGTCAATGTGACAGGTATGCACACAGACGCCTCATTGGCTAACCTACTGACACCTCCTAACACTGAGCTGAATGAAGTCTGCCATAGATCACGGTGTGCCTTCTCCTTGTGTGAATGTTTGTGTGTGTGTCTGTGTGTATGTAGTATATGTGTGCGTGGGTGTGCATGTGGGTCTCTCTTAGGTCCTCAGAACGTTTGTCAGTCATCTTTGAAGCAGAACTTGTCACCATGGTGATCACTCACTCTGCCCGTATAGCACAACAGCTTTGGACTTTTGTTATAGCAACCCTCAAAAAGGTAAAAGAAACACAGTTACACTTCCTGTTTTGAGCCTGCATGGTTCCTGGTCAGGGGTCATGACTGGAGTGTGAGAGGCCAGAGAGATCTGCCTTCATACCCCAGGGGAGAGGGCCTGAGTGGGGCAGAGCAAGGCAGGGCAGGGCGGGTTGGGTTTGCACTCTGCTGGAGATTGGGATACGCTGTTTGAATAGAGGACCTTTTGTACCCAGCCACACCCCACAGGAAGCAGTCCTCCAGCTTCCTGGACCTCGGGAGGTTTAGGTTGGAGTTAATCATCTCAGGGTGCTGTGTTTGTGCTGTGGATGGCATCAAGGCATGGTTTGGGAATCCTCACCATAGGAGAGATGATCTTCTCCTCAGTGACCAACATCTACTCTCCTAGCATTCCTAGCTGAGGTCCACTCAGCCAGCTACAGTATCTATCCTCCAGGTCCACACAAAACAGCACTCAGACCCACACTAACTCATCTCTATCCTGCTCCAGCCAACCCCAACCCAGACCCAGGGTCCACAGCTTAGGGAGAGAGGGAGATCCACATGGATGAGTCCTTTTGTGTGTAACTGCTCGTGTCTACTCTGGTGTCCTGTGCAGAGTTGTGTGTGAATCCCGTACACAGCTGTGGCACTGTGTGTTTCTATGAGAGCCTGTCTCCTCTGTCACTGGCCACACTGCCAAAGCATCTCAGTAGCACTAATGACCCTGGCTTCACTTCCACACGCTTTATTTAGACAACCGCACTCTCTTTCAGCTCAGCGTCACACCAAACAGGCACCCATTGATCAGACAGGCCTCTCTCTCTCTTTCTCTCTCTCTCCTACTTATGTTCTTACTTTCTCTCAGTCTTCCCGTCGCTAGCTCGCTCGCTCGCTCGCTCGCTCTCTCTCCACCTCTTCCTCTCTCGCTCCGTAGACACACACAAACAAGCAAACACGCAAATACGAGCACACACTCGCAGGCACTTACGAGCACACACGCATTCCCAAACACGCACACACACACACACTCTCACAGAGTTATGGGACAGTGGTGAAAGGTTCCACTTAGGTCCACATGCTGTATGTAACTTTATTAACAGTAAATATTTAGGTAAAAGGTTAGCACGCCAAGTAGGCTTTAGAAACTGTCGCAATATTGATGAAAGAATGATTAAGTAGACTTTTGCACACGTGCTCATGAACCTCGATGTGCTCACACACATACGAGCACACAACAGCACACGCGAACCACCTTTGGCATTGCAGTGACCCTCCAAGGTCAGCATGTGTTTCAATGGTTATATGAGTGTGTCTATACACATGTAGGTGTGTGTGGCCCAACGTTTATGGACTTTCCATGTGTCCCCCCCCCCCCTCGCAATAAAGACAGAAATATGTACGTTTCACATCACACACCTGCGTACACACAGGCACACCCGAACGGACGAACCCACACACAGCTTAAACATCCTATGGACCTCAAAGCAGCGTGCATGAATATCGCTTTTGAGCCGTGCTCTGAGGAAGCGGAGAGCTGGCTACACAGCCGTGACTGGACCTTTGTTCCCTCATCTGAAAGTGTTTCTGCTGTGATTGATGATATGGTCGTCAGTCCTTAAGTCCAGATATCACACCCAGAAGCTTTGAAGTCCTCCTCCGAATAAGGCAGTCCGATGTCAACTACACACTATGGACCTGCCTGGCTCTGGGTTGCTGGATGGTCCATACCAGATCGTGTCTTGCCTATTTGCCTTTGAGCAAGGCACTGGCTGGAATCACAGCTGTTTGAAGTGGCAGTTTGCTCGCTCCACACTCTGTTGTCAAGGCACACACACCGAAACACCAAACATGATCTCAGCTTAACCCTCTGTCCCCTGGTCAGGTATTGACAGGGCACACCCCTCTTTCTTCACGCCTCAATACTAAGCACACAGCAGGCCTGACCTACTGTACACTGTACTGTATGAGTGGATGCTGTATCAGTATGCACAAAAGCCTGGCCTCACCTTCTGGGTCTCATCTAAGAACAGGCCTTCCAGTCAAACAGGAACAGTCAGTCATTCAATACAAACAGTGACTGGAGGAAAAGTCAATATTTCTGAAGCAAGAATATGTGCAAGCAAGGGCAGATGTTCGCTGTCCCGGGACATGGATGGTGGGGAGAGGAGTTGGGAAGGCTTCAGGCAAATCCTGTTGATTCAAACGAAGGATTATCCCCTGTCCACGGGGCCGTGTGACTCTAAAAACACAGACCACGGTAGCTGGCAGGTCCATTGCTGGGTTGTTCGGAATGTCTAAACTGGGATCAGCACACTAACTGTGACAAACAAGAAAGATTCATGTCAAGCAAAGTGGATAAGGGAGCTCGAGGGATAGAAAATTAGGGGAGAAAGAGAGAGAGGAAGAAAGAGACAGAGAGAGAAAGAAAGAGAGAGAAAGAGACAGCGAGAGCGAGAGCGAGAGCGAGAGCGAGAGCGAGAGAGAGAGAGAGAGAGAGAGAGAGAGAGAGAGAGAGAGAGGGAGAGAGATTCCTTGAGGTCAGAAAGGTTATATAAACACAGTACTCAAACTAAGTGAACACACTGATCACTGTCGCTGGAGAAGAAAGAGAGTTCTGTTAAAAGCAAAATGTTGACGCCTCCTTCTCCACAAATGTGAATCATACAAGTTTCCCCTCTCATCAGCCTTGTCCCCTTATCCTCCCAAGCTCCCCATCTCCCTCCATCCCCCTCTCCTGCTCTCCTCCACCTCTCCTCCTCTCCCTCCACCCCCTCTCCTCCACTCCCTCCATCCCCTTCTCCTGCTTTCCTCCACCTCACCTCTTCTCCCTCCACCCCCTCTCCCTCCATCCCCCTTTCCTGCTTTCCCCCACCCCCCTCATCTCCTTCTCCTCTCCCTCCATCCCCTTCCCTCTCTTCCTCCCCCTCTCCTGCTCTCCCCCACCCCCCTCACCTCTTCTCCGTCCACCCCCTCTCCCTCCATCCCCCTCTCCTGCTCTCCCCCACCCCCCTCATCTCCTTCTCCTCTCCCTCCACCCCCTTTCCTCTCTTCCTCCCCCTCTCCTCATACCATACAAGCTATCATCTGTAGTTACCTGAACTGGACCTCAAAGGGACCTTGAACCATCGACCAGCTCTGCTGTCGTTGAACTTGATGCATACTACAGTGTGTTCTGGAGCAGCAGTCACAACCCACACACATAGTTAGAGGGAGGTATGCAGGCAAACTGGGGGATGATCGTAAATCTGGCATCTTGAAAGATTCCTCCCTGATGTTAAACTTATTCCCCACATTCTAGACACTGCCCTTAAACAGTTCCTGAACACTGAAACCTCCTGCATGGAGGGAGGTGAAAGACCCTATTGAGTGTGAGTGTGTCTCCCTCTCGGCCCCCCCACCCCTCCCTTTCTCTCTCTTTGTGTGAGTGTGTGCAGGGGTGTGGTTACAGGGGAATATTGGATTAGCTGCAATGATTCACACACCTCTTGCTCTCTCTTAAAAGTATTCCTACAGCCTTTAGCTAATCCAATCTCGCTATGTTACCCCCCCCCCCATACACACACACACACACACACACACACACACACTCGTACAGAGAGAGAGAGAGACAGAGAGAGAGAGAGAGAGAGAGAGAGAGAGAGAGAGAGAGAGAGAGAGAGAGAGAGAGAGAGAGAGAGAGAGAGAGAGAGGGGGGGGGGCGGGGGAGGTAGAGAAGGAGAGCCGCCAGCAGCCCTAGAATTGTACTGTCCCCCAGGATTCTCTCCATAAACATCCGGACCTTGCAGGGGCAGGGTGTGTGTTCCACTCAGGGACCAAACAGCATCATCAACAGTTCTGCTGTTATCCACCCATCTTGGGTGGGGGGGGGCTCTGGCCATTGTTCAGGATGAGAATGTGCTCGTTTAAACTGCTGTGCTGTTTGTGTGAGAGTGTGTGTGTGTACTGACCCTTTGAACTCCGCAAACACTGACCTTGTACCATGACCCCAAGCTTTCTAACTGCTCCTTCCTCCTTCCTCCTTAGATAGGTTGTAGATAATAGCCGGCCCCCCTCCTTTCCCTCCCTCCCTCCCTCCCTTTCCTCTCTTCCAAATCCACAGGACATGTTCTTGCGTTCCGTCTCCTTTGTTTCTCATTCTTCCCGGGAAACAATCCTTCTCATTCTTCTCCATGAACACATCAAACCTGTCAAACTGACCCGAGCTGAAACAGATCCCCTACACACTGTAAGCTCCCACTGTGCGTGTCGGCGCGGTGACAGTCGTTTCTATTGGCAGGTGTGAACGGCAGGCCTGCTTCTCTCGTTCCAGACATCTGGCAGGGCTAAGGTAAGCAGCCAGTCCCCCCCCCCCCTCCCTCTGAGCAGGAAGTGGGCCAGGTGCCGCTGCTGGGACAGACAGGAGCTGAAGGAAGGCCAGTAATCCTGTGTTTGTGGACTATGTGATCCTCTGTAATTTCCCTCCCGTCTGTGTGTGTGTGAGAGAGAGAGAGAGAGAGAGAGAGAGAGAGGGGGGAGACAAAGAGAGTGCATTTCTAACCCCCCCCCCCCCCCCCCCGTCCTACGTGATAAAAGCCATCAGAAGCAGGCTACAGGATCATGCTGTCATCAAGTGGGTCTGTGGGACTGTAATCAAACAGCTGGCTAACCCTAAAAACCTGTTATTGAGTATGTTTCCAAGAGGTACCCAGCTTTTAGGATGCCAGGGCCTGGGTTCTGCCCAGCATAGACACCTCGATCTGGGCAGGTTCTGAGTCGGAGGCAGGTAAGCGGGCAGTTTTTGTCTCGAGGTCAGGAGGACACAGAGTCAGGTCCCAGCCGCAGTGAGTCTGCAACAGACCCAAGATGGCTGCAGCAGGGCCTCAGCAGGGCCTGACAGCTGCACTAAGAGGAGGCTCTCTACCACACTCTCTTTAACTTCCCTTGTCTATTACTGTCATTCCCACTCGCTCCTCACATGCCAGACATGCGCTACCCAGATCAAGGTCCAGGCTTCTTGCTGTGTCAGGCCCATAGCACACAGGACACCTTATCGCCATGGAACAGACACAACAGTTGGCTTCTCAGTTGGCTTAACAGAAGACTAGGCTAACACAGTTGACACGTACATACACACAGACAGTAAATAGCCCTAAGATATTACTTAGGACTTTTCTGACTTGACACATTGTGTTGTAACCTATTTGGTGCAGTCACACATGTTGAAGCCCTACTTTAGCTCAGCAGACTCATGTGAGGTCAGGATATTTCTGTACTGCGTTGGGGTCAATGACACCATGGGGTGCCCCATGACCTAATGTTTCACAATCACAACTCCCAACCAGTATGCAGGGAAGATTGTGGTCTGACCTTGTTTTAACACACACAAGTATGCCTGTGTACCCACGCGCACACACACAGACACACACACACACACACACACACACCCACACACACACACTATCAGACAGGCTGTGTTTTAAAGGTTGACAGTAAAGTTATGTTACAGTTTTACATATTATGGCTCTCATCTAAACTGTTCCAGATTTTTTAAAGAAACGAAAAAAAGATTAGTTCCCTTTTCTCTGACAGTTTACATCATACGACCAGCTGTTGGTTTCAGGCGGGCTGTTTCATCACAAATTATACAATTATCTGATCTTTCGAAATCTTTTGAAAGCAATAAATGAGGTCGTTGATAAGATTTCACGCCTACTGGTTAGACAGCGAGACAACACGTCGCGCTAGTGCCCATCTTCTGTGTTCTTGAACAGCCATTCTAAGCTGTCACCGTGACCAAGCACGACCAGCCAGCCACTGTCGCATCCACTTGTTGAGTTCACAACAGTTCACCGGTACGCTATTTAAAGAGGAAGGCAACATGGCACACGGGCAAGTCAAGCGGGAATCGGTCGAGACGGAGATGCATAAATCTGAAGACCAAAGCAAGACCTTTGTTTACACAAAGAAGAGGGGGTATGACGTTACACGAAACCCCCACCTGAACAAGGTAGGCAAAGCAAAACAGTTTACAGTTTGAAACGTTTCGCTTATTAACGGAGTGCTATAGGCTACCCAACAGTTGGTCGGCATTTCAGCTTCACAGAGTTCTATAATTAGATTTAAAGAAGCCAAACTCCACTAGAGTACTTTGACAGAGTATAATGTTTCTTGTACAACTACTTCGCTCCCATTTTGCAGCGTCAGTGGGTCGCTTTCTTTTTTCCGGTTGCCTAGCCAACCGTGGGGAAAGGCGAGACAAGCCCGTCCTACTACATAACGGGAGGAGCACCTTAATTTGTCAGCCCATAGCCTAATGATGAAATTAATGGGGATATTGTTGGCAAAATTGTATATCGTGACAGCTTTTAGAGTTTATTTGTTTTACTTCCGTGTTTTCGTTCCATTTGAGCGGACATTGGGATGGGTGAGGCAAGCGGAAATGCTCTGGGATTGCCTCAGCTGTCAGCTGTCTCGAGAGGTTAATCCTGTTTTGAGTGGATGATCGTGTCTGGTGCACCGTGTGACTGCAACTCCTAAAAAGCAGTCTGCTTTAGATTTAGTTGCTTTAGTTTGGTTTTTCATGTTTTCAATGGGTCTTATTGCGTGAGGTGGTCACGAGACAAGAGGGCTTTTTATCCTCTGTCCATGGTGCTGATCACGCACAGGAACAGGCCGACTAGGTCACCTGTGTCAATCCCCCTCCCCCACATGCGTCCAGTGCACACAAATGAATATGTATAGTTCGACATCTAATCACCCATCAGCTCTCACTTTTAATTATTAAGTGGAATACTTAAAACCTCAACACGATTTTTTGGGTGGCTATTGTGTTAATGATGTGCTCTGTAAGTCTAGTCATGATTATTGCATGGCTGCTGTCAGGCGTAGTGACTTCTCCCAGAGGTACGTTAGCATGGTGCTCTAGTGAAGTTTCTCCCAGAGGAACGTTAGCATGCTGCTCTAGTGACTTCTCCCAGAGTAACGTTAGCACGCTGCTCTAGTGAAGTTTCTTCCAGAGAAACGTTAGCATGCTGCTCTAGTGACTTCTCCCAGAGTAACGTTAGCACGCTGCTCGAGTGAAGTTCCTCTCAGAGAAACGTTAGCATGCTGCTCTAGTGAAGTTTCTCCCAGAGAAACGTTAGTATGCTGCTCTAGTGACTTCTCCCAGAGGAACGTTAGCATGCTGCTCTAGACTTCTCCCAGAGGAAAGTTAGCATGCTGTTCTAATGAAGTTTCTCCCAGAGGAACGTTGGCATGCTGCTCTAGACTTCTCCCAGAGGAACGTTAGCATGTTGTTCCAGCCTGGCTCCATTCAGCCTTGTGGGGTCTGTTCAGGGAGCTCTCACTATCTGATCCAGCCTGCTGGCGCTCAGCCCTGGGAAGTCTGCCAGGGCCGGCCCCGCCTGATACGCTAGGCAGTCAAAGGCCCGGATCCCCCCTTTCCCCCCTGCTGGAGTGTCCATAGGCAAGAATCTCCCTTGCCCTACTCCTATGTGCACACACACACACACACACACACACACACACACACACACACACACACTGCTGGTACACAGAGCCTTGTTTGTCAGCCAGCCAATGACTGCACTCTTCTGAGGCTTGCTCATACACACACAAACACACACGCACAGACACAACACACACGTCAAGTGTGTGTGTTTTCTGTACAATATGGCAGAGACAGAAAATGAGGTCACATTTCTGAGTCCAGGTGTGCCCTACTAGCAGTTGACTGATGCCTGTTTTTTGGCCTCACCAAATGTTTCTTGTCACTGGGAGCGGGCTAGTGTTTGTGTCTGTAAGAGGTAACATCACACTTAACCATCTTCCTGTAAGAATAGAAATGGCTGTAGACTGATAACATACTGTCAGCTTTTGAAAACAACGAAATTCCTGCCTAGAAACAGATGATTCTCCAATCGGATCCAGTGGCTGAGAGGTTATCTCATATTCTATTTTGGTAAAGCCCTCTCTCACACAGGCTATGACCTTTCACTGCTTAACCTCCTCATGTACCTTTCTGCTCTCTGCTCTCTGCCCCCTGTCTCTCTCTCTCTCCCCCCACTCTCTCTGCACCTCTCTCTCTCTCTCTCACTCTATCTCCCTCCCCCCACTCTCTCTGCACCTCTCTCTCTGCACCTCTCTCTCTCTCTCTCTACACTGTTGCTGGCAAGCCAAGTTGTTTATTTACCTGCCAGCTGACACCTCCCGTTCTGAATCGTGCGTCTGTATGCCACACCACTCAGAGCCACTCAGAGACTGAATCCTGATTGGTCGGCCGCTGTGAACGCCGCAACATGCTTTGTCCCTGTTTGTTTTTGCACCCCAGAAGTCAGGGAAAATGGCCCTTGACTTGAATTAGGGGGACAGGCTACTTTTTTCCCCAGAGTATTAGAAGGCAGGAGCAGCCAAGAGCCTGAAGGGTCAGCAGCCTCGGTAGGTCCTGGCTCATCTCTCTCTCTCCCTCCGCGATGTGATGTGGGATGGTAGAACGTCACAAGACGACGCGTCTCTTTCATGTTTTACAGCTTCTTTTTTTTCTTCTTCTTCTAATGTGCCTTCCACGTGCGTGCGTGTTATTGCTTTGTTTTTGAGAAAGACTGGCGCTTTCACGAGATTCATTAAGAGCAACTGCTCTCATTGGACCTGGATAGTAATCTCCTCTTGTAAACAAGAGCCTGGAAAATCTGTAGCGAGGAGTTCTAACTGAAACTGTCAAAACATTGTTTATCATGCTCAAGGTTTTCACTCAAGGCTTTTGCTCGGTCTCCTTGTCAGTTGGTATAGCCATACCTTTGTCCTGCCTCTGAAAGCTCCCCATGGCCCATTAAGTTTCCCCTTGGTTCTCTGGTCAAATGGTCTGAGATTGTGTTTGAAGAAGGAGGCCTTTCTTATCCACAGCAGTGAGCGAGAGTATTACTGTTCACATTGAACTAGCCAGCCTCACAGGAATCCTTGCTGTGGTATCTACCAGACCCTCATCAGACACGTATGTGCGTGTACACACACACACACACACACACACACACACATACACGTAAAATACTCACATACACAGGTAACATTTGACTGATGTGAGAGAGAAGGAGGTTTTGTGCATTGCAGTGAAGCGTCCTTTGCCATGCCCATACACGGCCCGGCAGGAGGAAATTGGAGGAGAAGGTAGGAAATGAGCCCTAGCATGTTCTAGTACCAGGGACAGACAAGCCTCTGTGGGCCAGCAGTGGGCCAGTGTTGTCCTGTCCTGAGCCCTGAGGTCCCTGGGGGCCTGTGTTTACCCCCCCTCCCCGGATCCCCCTCCCCCCACTCCTCTCCTGAACCCCCCTCTTCCCTAGCCCGACGTCAGCCCCGGCCCAGAACCGGTCACACCAGTCACAGAACAACACGCTAATTGATGCTGATAGAAAGGGCTGCTGAAAGCTACTTGTCCTCACGTCTGCACTTGCCCATTTCATTTCAAACCCCCTCACCCTCAGTCCCCTCATCACCTGCACCCCCTCCCTTCCTCACCCATATCCTCCCCCGCCTCACCCCAACTGCTCAACCTTCTTTCAGCCCCTGTTCACCATTCCCCCTCTGGCCCCCCAAACCCCCAACCCCAGTCACCACCCTCCCAACCCCCAGTCTCCTAGCCCCCAACCTCCCCTGTCCCCCTAGCCCCACCCCCACCCCCAGTCACCCCAATCCCAGTCCTTTAGCCCAAATACACCCCACCCCAACCCCTACAGAGCAGTATCCTAGGCCCATTATGCCCCATTAACCCCCCCCTCCCCCCCCCCCCCCTACAGCGGTCCTATTGGAACCGGATATTCGGAGTGTGATTTTTTTTTTGTGCGGTCAGGTCCTCATTACTGGACAGCTACTCTGCCCCCTACTGGTATACTGATAAAAGTCAGATTACACAATGGATTGGTTAGTGTTTCTTTACAGGCTAACGTGCACAAAAATGATGTCATACAACCCATGTTGAGCAGTGGTGAGATTTTTGGTTCTGGTGTTGACTAACCTGGTGTTGCTGATGTACAACATGAGATCCTGAATCAGCTGTAGGTCAGCTGTAGGTGGGAGGATAGAGAGAGATAATGCTATTGGCTGCTTCACTTTGTGACCACAGTCTCCATCTTGTCTGTACAGATGGCTCATATGATACCCACCATCCAATGAGGATTTTTTCTATTTTGGCTGGAGTGGAGAAAACCAATATCTAATTGGTCTTTGAGGGTGTGCTGGTATGCCAGCTGGCTGCCCTTGTAATTGGGGTAGGTTATCGTTGTAACCCTCGGTAACCATTGGAACTCGGAACTAATGACACTGCCTCTCTCTGTCTTTGCTCTGTTTTGATTGAGGGTCTTCTCCCCCCAAAGGCTATTGGAACCATGTTCTAGTATTATTTTCCTATCAGCACATCTTGTGAAACAAACAAACACATAGAAACCAAAAAGCAGCCACTTTGATTATGGAAACTTTTCTAACCCATGCTCTGGCTCTTCTTCATGGGACTTTGTGTGTCCGTGTCCATGGTGTGTGTGTGCGTGTGTGTGTGTGTGTGTGTGTGTGTGTGTGTGTGTAGACTGGGTTTCGGTAAGAGTGTGTGTGAGAGGCAGGTGGCTGTGAACAGTACGCTTATAGGGCTGAGTCAACCTGAGGACTGACAGGGGGACAAGTGCTCCTCTGTCTGCCCCTCGCCAGGTCGGGTGACCCTCTCTAGGTGGGCCGCAGCACTGGGTGATGATGTCACAGGTGTCCCAGGTGTGGTCAGCCTTCTCCAGGTGTGTCTGTGCGACCACACGCATCGCTGCCCGCCAGACAGACATTCCTCGAATGGACTGGGGCGGAGCAGCCAGACTGAAAGTGAGAGTAGCCCCCTCATCGACCCCCCCCCCCTCATCCTCCCTCATCCACCCCCCTACCCTCCCCTCCCTCATCCACCCCCATTTAAATGCCCCCGCATTCTTTTCCAATAACTCACCTGCTGTAATGTGAGGAGGGCATTCGGATATTAAAATATTACAACTGGTTTATACGCTATACCCAATATTATTAGATTTGATCTTTTCCAAGATCTGCGTAAAAACGCTGGTTTTTAAATAGCATTTTGCTTTGCTCTGGATAAAAGCGTCTGTTAAATGACTAAATGTAAATTTGGTCAACTCAAAGTGTTTCGTAGTGTTGAAATCAAAACTACTGCATCTAAATTGAATAAAGGGCATAGTGCAGAGGGCCTGTGCGTGGTTACCTATCCAAATGCGTGTCCACTACAGCGGAGCGGGCGGCGCAGAGCGTCGGCTTCCAATACATTTTCAACGAAGCCGGGCCTTAACGCTCGCATTGTGGGCATAGTGGGCGGAGCCCAGAACATTTCTCAACTTTATGTACATTTCTCAACGTTATGTAAATGAAGAGCGTTAGACGCTAGTTTTCACAGTTTCAAGATGAAAGACAAACTTATGTGTGTGGCTGTTCAGAACAAAGTTACGTAATGTGACAAGCCTGAATTTAAAACCCAAATATTGTGCAAAAGTGGTATTTTGATCGATATTGTGAGTACATGAACCCAAGTCTGCAAGCTTGGCCATGACTGCAACAGTGACCTTAGAGAACTAACTCATATTAATTTGTCCCACACGCCCCTGAACGATGTGTACGGCTGTGGTAAGGCATGCGGTGCAGAGCGTTAAAAAACGCCGTAGTGGACAAGTAGAGCAAAGCTAGGCAAAAGGATGGCGTGGAGTTTCAGAATGGCGAAGAGTTACAAGGTAACTTCGTCAAATACTAGGCTACAAGCAGTACATGTAATTCAGCATTGCATTCTTTCCAGCCTAGTAAACAAGGTAATCAAGGGTTGACAGTGGACGTAATTTAAACCGTTAATTTGATGCCATTTTAGGCAGATTAAAGTTTCAATTTAGAATAGGCTTAATTTTCCTAGAGTAACAAATTACCGCAGTAAAATGCTAAATATTGTTATAGGTGTGATTTGCGGTCAATTGTGATACGATATTCGGGGATTTTGTTTGGAAGTTCTAACCAAACTGGACGCCACGCGGTAGAATTATGTGGTAATTTAGTTTGTCGTAAGTGGTTTTCATAATATCAGGAATCGAAGATGAACATGTCTTAATATGCTCGTCACCAACGTTGACACCTGCTATAGCCTACAGAAACACATACATACTCACCAAGCACCTGAGTGTATCAGAGAGGTTAGTTCAGCCTGTCTGGGTTCTGTCAGCTCTGGGGACTTTAGCTGTCATTACACAGGCTATGTCAAATAGGGTATGCAGGAGGCAAATCTCCTAGCTGTCCTGTCTTGTTTTGAGTTTTCCCAACAACATGTTGAACACAATGGCTACATCCAGAAATATCTCCCCAGAAGCCCCCACCATACCCTTCATTCTCAACTCCAAGAATGTGGTTTGCCTAAAGAGTTACATTACTGAACTACAGGTCCACTGATGCCCTCTGAATACAAGAGGTTCTCCATTTCTCAGGGTTATCGAATGATGTGCGTAGACCTTGACCGTGGCTGTGTGTGGACCTGGTGTGTTGACTCTAGGAGGGAGCATGAGGACAGGCCTGATGGAATGGTCCCAGTCCTGGCCTTTCCTGTTAGTTGCAGTTCTAGGAGGACTTTAACACTGCCTGCAAGTGAACCTGGTAAACAGGTCTTCTGGTCAAAATACCCAGACCCCAGAGATGCCCTTTCAGCCCACAGGAACACACTGGGGAACAGTGTAGGGGTGGATTTGCTTGCTGCTTTGTCTACAGCAGTCACCATGCAAAGTAGGTTGCTTGGAAACAATACCCTGGTGAGTATGCAAACCTGATTTAATAGGTTTTCTAGGCCTGACTTCCTGCCTCATAGACGAACCTCCTGGCACTGAGCAGAGTCTGCAACACACGGAGCAGCAAACATAGGAACACTGGGCTCAGAATCAGCCTTTCTCATAACGTAACCTAGTGGAGATGTGAAGCCGTGCTGGTATGTTATTTGACCCGCGTAACTCCCTGTCCTGGGTCAAAGGTCGCGGGTCACAAGGCCGGCCAGGCAGAGACCAAACCCAAGCCCTTTTATCCATGACCCCCATAGCTCTGCTGCTGACAACCTTGTTATTGCCCTCTTCCATTGTGATGGAGCAGGTGTTTGTCTGTTGCGAGAAACATCTTTTTTTTCTTCTCCCTCGCTCTGTTTTTGTTGGGCTGCATTCAGGGCCCTGGGCTCAATGTAGGTGGCCTTGTGGACAGCTTACAGGAAGGGCTGAAGGTTGGAGGGGACAAGGGGACATGTTTTACTGTCGCTTTCATAGTTTACATTGTAGAGACCCTCTGGAGTGACATACTGTTGGAGCCTGTGCCTGTTACTAGGCATGTTTAGTGATAAAATGGCATGGGTGGGTTAAGTTCCAGAGAATGCAGGCTGGGCATTTTTATTTTGAGTGTGTTCTGTTGTTCTTTTGAGAACCAGGCTCAGCAAGGATTTGCTTTAGCCGTGTTTACTTAGTAAAGAGAACAACATCTAAATAAATGAAGTGTTTTTCCTTAGTGAGTGGCCAGCAGGCCAAGACAAGATCCATCAGAGTTGGCCTTCCTCCAGATTCTCACGTTAGGAACTTTGCAAGTGTGTTGTGATGGGTCAGGGCCTGTTTCCTGCATCAAGAGCCAGGATTATGTATATTGTCCGTGGCTGGTTAGTCTGCCTCTTATAGGTCACCTGTGGTAGTGATGGAGCAGATGCTAACTCATGTTGACAGAGCTGTGGGTTTGACATGCTCAGTACAGGAGTGGATCAGATGTGCTGTGTCAGGACTGCCAGGTCTCAACGCCAGGCTAACCAGGACTGAACTCCTCCGGGGGCTGAGGTATGGCCATATTTACCCCAAGGCTTTAGAGTCGCTGATTTGTTTAGAGACTTGGACGTCTGCCCGGCAACTGGGCAGGGTCCTGAGGGACGGAAGAACATAGAGCATGAAAAGGTTTTCTGAAGGGGCCGTCCTGGGAGGGTGCGTTTGAAACGCTCCTCATCTCACCCCCGGGCTGAGGCCGACCCCCCCCCCCCCTTTTGGTCAACAGGAGCTTGGTTTTCAAGGCTGTTTAACCAACAAGCGTCTATACATTCACAAGTTGACACCTCCTGATTTACAGCGTGGGCATATTTACCCAGAGGGAGGAATTCTCTTGGTCAGTCCTCTCCTCTCCTCCTCTCCCTGATGGGATAAACACTGCTATCAGTCTGATGGACGGAGACGATTCTCTAAACAGAATGGTCAGGGGAGCGCCACTGGTTTTCTCTAACGACATCATTAGTCTAGAGAACACGGCACATGTAGTATGAGGCATTCATCAAAGGAACCCTCGGCCCAGCGCTCAAAAATGTTGGTATGGAGGGAATCTGTGGTGATGTTCTTTTCCCCCAGGGCTATACATCGAAAATCCTTTTCAAATGCTTATTAATTTGTCCGACTCGAGCTGCTGGCTTTTAACGCTCAAATCTCTCTGTGGGGACTTGGTGTGACTCGGTGGGAGTCAGAGGGCAAATATGTTTTACAGCCTCCTTTCTGCTCCCCACAAATGATTAACGTCATCCGCGCCTGGCCTATCGCGCACGCCTCTCTCAGTGCATTTCCCAAGACTGGAGATATGTGAGCAATGGGACAGTATGAAGGGAAATGTCGGGAGGTCCTGTCAGTTTCAGACATGGGCCATACATGGGGCTGCTAGTGTACTAAGTAAACAAGCAACCATTCAGCTCGCCACACTGAAGTCTATACATTTGACAGTTGAAAAGGAATGGGTAGAATGTCATATTTACTGTACATGTCACTGTTTGGGGGAGGTGGGGGGTGAGAGGGATGGGAGCTGGGGTATGACCCTGGATGGGGAGGGGGGGGGGGGGAAGGTAGGCTCCTCGCTGCTCACACATGGTGGCCTTCAACAGTCCGGTTTCAACAAGGATGAGCGGGTTTATTAAATGGTTTGATACTGACATACACTTCTCCAGCCTTCTCGTTTATGCCGGAGAAGTGTGTTTGGCGGAGAGGACCTCTGTTTGTTTATGGGCTCATTCCTGTGTGTAGTGTATGTCTGGATTAGAGAGTTGGAGTCGAGGAATGTGGTGCGAGTTTCTTTCCCAGTCCACGTGGATGTTGACATATTCCATCCCTGGAGAGACCATCTCTACCTCCTGGCCTCTAGTTGTGTCTGTCTCTCCACTTCCTGTCGAGAGACAGATGGAAGAAAGAGTGATGGCGACGTGAGACACGGCGTGAGGAATGCATTCTGTATCAGAAAGAGGAGAGAGTCAGTGATGGACTGACAGGAAAAGAACTAGGAGGGAGATGGAGAGTTTTCGCTTCCAGTAGACCTGGCCCCATGACCTATGAGTCTACACTGTGGGCTGGTATGTCGCACAGACACACTAACCATAAGGACAGGACAGAACCTGAATGTGAACTAGGTTTGTGGCTGAAAGGGGATCTCGCTCAAACTCACTCCCCAGGTCGCTCCACACAAACCCGTTGCATTGAGTGTGTCATGTGTGGAAAACGGAAACCAAAAGCCGTCTCTTTCCCTCCTCTCTCCCTCCCTGTGTCTCTTTCATGTGAAGGCTTTTATGGCTGCCACTTCTGTAAAGGCTGTCGTAACCATGAAGTTGTTACAGGAGACTCATTATAGCCCAGCTGAAGTTTCCACCAGAAAGAGAGGAGGAGAGAGGGGGAAGAAATAAAGAGGGGAGTCACCCTGTTAGGGAACCCTAGGTGGTTCTATAGAATTTTGAGTGAAGTGTTTGTGTGTGTGTGTGTGTGTGTGTGTGTTTTTCGCGTGTGCGTGCATGCGTGTTTAAACACACCCAGGCTCTTCCACGACGACACTGTGCTCCCCTGCTGTCAGAAGCCACACACCTCTTCTCCGCTCCCTTTCTCAATCTGGCCTCCGAAGAACTCCAGAGCCCCTCCCAGAGCGGTTTCTGTCAAGGTCACCCAGGGGTCACCGCAGAGCAAGGGGTCCGCTTCCAGCTCCGTAGCGGGGGCTCCAGCAGGCCTGCCATGGGGGGGGGACGGTGTATGGATGAGTAGCCCCCAGGCCCCGTAGCAGCAATGGAGGAATCTTACCGGGGTTGGATGGATACGCTGTTGGATGGATCGGATATCTGTTTGAAGGATGTGGTGTTGGATGTCCTCAACGGCCTTGCAAACACAATAGGAGCTGTGTGTGTGTGTGTGTGTGTGTGTGTGTGTGTGTGTGTGTGTGTGTGTGTGTGTGTGTGTGTGTGTGTGTGTGTGTGTGTGTGTGTGTGTGTGTGTGTGTGTGTGTGGGGGAGGGCCCACAGGAATACTCCACTGAGTTTCAGTCTGATGTGTTTGACCCAGTGATCCTGAGAGCCCCACAGAGATGGGTCTCCTCCCCTGCCTACTGCTGCACCCTACAGGGGGAGGGACGGCAGATGAGTGGGGGTACCCACCCCTGCTCTGGAGGATGGGGTGGGGGGGGAGTATGGGTGAGGGGAGGCAGTGTGTGTTTTAGGGATCAGAAGCCCAGACTAAGTGGGTCCAAACAAACACACATGCATGCACACATTAGTGTGAATGAATGCACACATTCTTACCCCACACACACACTCTCTCTGTCTCTCTCTCTGTGTCAATGTCTCTCTCTCTCGCCATCTCTTCTCCCTGTGATCCATCTCTACTCTCTCTCACACACACACGCACACACGCACACACACACACTGTTGGCAGCAGAATGTCCTGGGGCCACAGAGATGGGGTTCTGTCAGGACTGGCGACTGTCGTCCCACGTTATGGACTCATTAGCCAGGCACTGCTGCACTATGGAAATATCAAACAGAACCCTACAGGGGGCTCACACCTGTTAGGCTTTTGTCTTTATCGACCCAGCCAGCCGGCCGGCCTGCCTGCCTGCCTGGTAACTTGATTTGTGCTGGTGCCAGTTAGCACCAGTCACAGTGGGAGCCTCCTGTCTCCAGACCCAGCCCCGCTCCCAGGCTTAGATACAGCCCTGCTGTTTTCACAGGGTCTAGACTCGCATCCCACAATTGATGATATAAATAATGATGTTGAGTGCTGCTGGTTATGGTTATGGGAGTCCTTTTCTCCTTATGCTGTTCTTCTCCTCATCCCTTCTTCCTCTCTTCCTGTCCTCATCCTGTCCTCCTCTTGTACTTCTGGATGGGTTCTTCATTTTCCTCCCTCTGAATTTGCTCTTTTCAGGGTGAGGGAGGAGGAATGTGTGTGTGTGTGTGCGCGCGGGTGTGTGTGTGTGTGTTTATAAACAGCAGGCATGTTTTGTTTGAGAGAGGTATGACTCAGTCTCTCCCCAGCTGTTGTGGACTAGAGAGAGAGGGAGAGGGAGGGAGAGAGAGAGACAAATACAGAGAGGGGGAAAGTTCCTATAACAGCATGATTCTACTTAACATTCTGCTGACTCTCAATGTCAGCAGTCTGCAGGACAGTCTTTTGTGTGCAAAATATGCCGACTTTGCATGTTCTCAGTAGAATGACTTTGCATCTTTTCAGCATAATCCTTTGTGTTTTTCTATTAAACCCAGGTGATCTGTCAGATGTGCTCTCAGACCTGCAAACAGATCTCTCTGAGTGCTAAACTGTTCGTTTCTCCAGTAGAGAGACCCGTGGGAATGCTGGAGATGAGGATGAGGGTGTCTGCTGTTGCTCGTCTCTGTTGGACCGTGGGGCAGTAGTGGAAGGTTAGCTGGAGTGCACGGCAGGCTTTACTGGAACTGACTTGTTCTGTTTGCTCAGCTGGAGGGCACGGTCCCGGTTCTGCTCCGTGGCACCAGCCTCAGAACCCTCCAGCCCAGTCCTGAACACTCCAGAACACATCAGCCTGAACTTGAACACTTCAGCCATGAATATTCTAGAACACACCAGCCTACACCCTACAGTATCTACTACCAACTACTGTCTGCCCAGAATCTCCTCTCCTGCTCTATTCTGTCCTAGGCGGTGTGTGTGTGTGGTTATGAGATTACAAGGCAATGGCAGCACGCAGACTTTTCATGTTTCTGAACTTCGCCTTCAGACTGTAAACCTAACAAACCCTGCCATTGAGTTCCAAGGAACTCACAGAAGGCCTTTTATCCCAGATAGAAACTTCTGGACTTTCATCTTCACTGGTTCCCCATCTGGTCAACTAATGAAGAGGTGTGTGTGTGTATGTACGCACGAAGCAGGACTGGACTGGAGGGTGGCACTGCCCAGTGAGGAGATTACAGGTTTGGTTGGTTACCGCTGCTTCTGGAACAAGGCGCTGCGGGCACCACACGTGTTGGCACGGCGATGGGCACCTCAGATGTGGCGAGCAGCATGTGGAAGCGTTCTGGCTCTGCTTGCCCAGCCCTCCCTTATATGGGTCGGCCCTCTCCTCTCTCCGGAGACCGACAGCAAAGCAAAACAGCAGAACCTACGGGCGAACAAACGAGAGGTGTACATCCAGTAGCTTGTCTGACTGAATGACTGAGGACTGTCAGGAAAGCTGGGATGAGGCCCAGGGCTGAAAGAGCTGAAATGAGGCCCAGGGCTCAAAGAGGCCAAGTAAGTCACATGTCACAGATCTACCAAACCAGCTCCAAAGTTCCCAGGGGCAGATGCTGCAGACCGTGTAGAACAAATCTTTTTTTTTTTTTCATCCAAGTACCAGCCCCACCCTGGACCCTGCCCCCACCTCCCCCCAGACAGACAGTCTCCCCCTCCCCCCCCCCCCCAGCCCCATCTGTCCACGTTTGGAGGCCAGCTCCAGGCCGCGGTCTAACTCTCCTCCAGCCAGGATGCTTGCTCCTTTTGTCGGACACGTTAATTGGGGCATTTGGGCAGGCTTCCACGGATGGTCTCTGTTTCACGTCGCTTTCTGGGGGCCTTTTGAGGCTCCGCAGAGCAGGACGGCTCATTATCCTTAATGAGACACAGACACTCAGACCCCCGGTGTCTCCGCCCCAATGCTACTGGGACAGCTCCACCACGTTCACAAGCCTACCACTGTGGACCTTTTCGAGATCGAGTTTCTGCACACACACGCACACACACACACACATACATACACTATGACTGTGTGGGAGTGTTAGAGTTGGAGAGAGCGAGAGTTAATATATGGGAGTGTGTGTTCGGTCTTGATCTCATTTTATAGCCTCATATTAAACTTTGTCCGCCTCATGTATTTTAAGGCTCTTAAAGCTAGCTTTCATGGCCTCTTGTCTCCAGTGTTGCTGGTCAGTGTGTGTACGTGTGTGTGGCCGGCTGGAGGAAATGGCTGGCTTGCAGGGCTGGTAGAGAGGGCTGTCTGGAAGAGCAGAGCTGGGATGAAGGATAGGCCTGGCAGGCAGTGCAGTGCAGTGCAGAGCTGGGGCAGAGGGCTGGTTGGCAGGGCAGGGCAGGCCTGGAGGAGAGATCTGACTGGCAAGGCAGGGCAGGGCAAAGCTGGAGGAGAGGGCTGGCAGGGCAAGGCAGAGCAGAGCAGAGCTGGAGGAGAGGGCTGGCTGGCAGGCCAAGCTTGGAGGAGAGCTGTGTAATGGTCCAGTGCAGGCCCAGCTCTCTGAGGACAGACAGCCGTGCATAACGTCAACCAACCACTGTGACTCAACAACCTTGCTGACCTCCAATGGCTTGTTCGCCGTACAGTCATCGAGAGTTGGCTCTCCAGCTTGGCTGCTACTGTCCATTTGAGAGCTCCGCTAATTACAGGCCTTGGTGAATGACAGAGTTCACTGAAATAGCTTCTGTCCTCTAACCTTTCACACTGGAATAACAAACCTAGTTAAGATCAATCAGGACTACGCAGAAGAGCCTGGAGTGAACTTGTTTTTAGGAACCAGGACAGCGGTTGGCTTATCCCCTGCAACATCCTCTCCTCCCTTCATATCCTCCTCCCTTCTTACCTTGCTACCCTTCCTACCCTCCCTTCCACCCTTTCTCTCTCTTCCTGTCATCTCCCTTCTCCACTGGGAAGTGATCGGGCAAAAACTCTCACTTCGGTCGGCAGACAGATATAAGGAGATTGTGCGTGTCTGTTTTGTTTTGGAGCTCTGTAGATAAGCCAGTCTAATTGACATTAGGCCCAAGAACTGGGAGCTGAATTCCATTGGGAACGTCAATGTATTGCTATGCCATGAAGAAAATGCAAAAAAAAACCTGTAGAGCTTGTGGTCAGCTCTGACGGTTTGAAGCACGTCAAGATGACCATATTTTATTGCTGTGTGTGCTGTATGGTCCTTCACTGCCCTGTACTCATGTGACCAGTCATGTTTTTATATTCTAAACCCCGTGTAACAAAACCAGATCGTCACCCAGAGAAAGCTGTAAAGTGTGGTGACCAGGCTGTGGTGGTCGCACTGTTAAACGTGGAGGCGGGCCTACAACTGCACCTCAAGTCTCCCTGGCTCTGCTGTCTGACATATATATATATATATATATATAGGGCAACGTCCTTTCTACTGAGTTTCTCGCCACCACGCTTCCCTTTCTCTTTCTGTCTCACTCTCTTAGTTCCCCCTTCTCTCTGTCTCTCTCTGTCTGTATGTCTCTCTCTCTCTCCTCAGTTCTCTCTCTCTCTCCTCAGTTCTCTCTCTCTCTCCTCAGTTCCCTCTTTCTCTCTCTCCTCAGTTCTCTCTCTCTCCTCAGTTCCCTCTCTCTCTCTCTCTCTCTCCCTCTCTCTCTCTCTTCCCTCATTTCTCTGTCCAGCCCTGCCTCTCTGGGAGTGTGGTGGTGACGTCCACAGGCTGACAGGCTTGGTGTCCCGCGTCACAACCATGACATCCAACACCTGTGTGTTCATGGAGTTTCCGGTCAGGGTCAGGGTTCACGGCGGAGCAGATCTCCCTCAGGACGTTTTACATGTCGAGCACACATTGGACCCTCGGGACACGGATCGGCCAATAGGGTGAACATG
Source organism: Hypomesus nipponensis (assembly GCF_054491055.1). Lineage (NCBI taxonomy): Eukaryota > Metazoa > Chordata > Actinopteri > Osmeriformes > Osmeridae > Hypomesus > Hypomesus nipponensis. The sequence goes on from NC_140362.1 coordinate 13,750,761, forward strand.
TGGATGCCGTACCTTCCTTACGCGAGGCTGTGAGAACGAACAGAGGTTGATTGACAGTAGGGTATTGTCACCAGCCAGGCATGTTTGGACAGAGGACAGGAATATTTCTCTATAGGGTCTGAGGTTGAAGGCTTTATGTTCTTGACTCTGGTTTCTTTATCTGTGTGTGTGTGTGTGTGTGTGTGTGTGTACAGGGCATGGCGTTCTCCCTGGAGGAACGCCTTCAGCTGGGCATCCACGGCCTGCTGCCCCCCTGCTTCCTGTCCCAGGACGTCCAGCTCCTCCGCGTGCTCCGCAACTTCGACAGGAAGAAGGACGACCTCGACAGGTCAGGGAAACACACATGCGCATGTAAACATGGAAGCGTGCACACACCGTACACATCCAGAAAAGGGGGAATCCCGACACACATTACCGTGTGCTTGTGGGAGAGCCCAGCCCCAGGCTACAAGCCAGAGCTATCCATCATCTGGAAGGTTCCAGAGGTTTCAGAGGAGAGATTGCTTCACACTCCCACCACAACCTACTGTTTACCCTCGTAATCGCCTCTCTACGCGCTCCTCCCTCCATCTCGATTTTCTCCATCTCCCCCTTGACCGCCTTCTCTCCGTCTCTCCCCTTTTCCCTCCTGCCTTCTCTCTCACAGTTCTTGTCTTACTTTATCAGCTGTTTTCAGACAGAGCTGCTCTATGGGAAACAGCTGATTACCCTGACTGATGTAAGGACAGATTGAGTGGGTGTGTATGTCTGCCTGTGTGTATGTCCCTGTTCATTGTGTACAAGACGTGCCACATGCTAACGTTTTACTTTGTTCCTTTGATCAGCGGCCCGCGTCTGTGGTCAGATCTGACCTGAAGTTGCAACCGCTGGACTCAATGTTTGGAATGATGAGCAAAGTGTCTGGAACTCTCTCTCTCTCCCTCTCAATCTGTTCTGAACACATTGACATCATTATCTCTGTCATGTCAAGTCCGTTTATTTATAAAGCACATTTAAAAACAGCCAACGCTGTTGTGCGTCATAACCGCACTGTACTGCTAAGGTCACCACAGTGACCCCCAAGCTGTGGAGTTGATGGAGATCTGATTTGAGTTCTTGACCCTGTCAGTGTTTCCAGGACCAGTCACAGCACCGTGACTCCTGTTCTCTTTCCCAGGGCTCTTCAGAGTCCTGGACTTCTGGCTCTTTGTTCTGGTCTGGGTCCAGATCGGCTCCGCTTCCTAGTCTCTCCTCCCCCCCATCCATCCCTCCACCTCCTTCATGCCTCACTTCTCATCTCTCTCATATTTACATGCAGCCTGTTCTCTCCGCCTTCCCTCCCTGATCCGCCATTCTTCATTTCTGTTGTTTACTGCTCCGCCCGTCTTCCTCCCTCCCTTCATCTCTCCTTCTTTCAGGCCTTCTGTGGTGTTCTTATCCAGACCCTGCCCCTTTCTCAGTGGCCCCCAGCCCCTATCTCTCGCTCTGCATGCCTTTCCGTTGCTATCACAGGCTATTTAGGACCACTGCCCTCCCTCCCAGACAGCCTCGGTCAGACGGATGTGCTGGGAATGTTCTCTCAGACGTTTTAACCAGAAGACTACAAGAACAAGCAGCCCCACAGACAGCCCCACCAACAGCCCCACCAACAGCCCCCCCAGACAGCCCCCCCAGACAGCCCCCCCAGACAGCCCCCCCAGACAGCCCCAACAGACAGCCCCAACAGACAGCCCCAACAGACAGCCCCAACAGACAGCCCCCCGGACAGCCCCCCGGACAGCCCCCCAGACGGCCCCCAGACGGCCCCGACAGACGGCCCCGACAGACGGCCCCGACAGACGGCCCCGACAGACGGCCCCGACAGACGGCCCCAACAGACGGCCCCAACCAACTGCATAACCGACAGACAACATCACAGACAGCCCAACACACAGGCAGCGTTCAGCTCGCTGACTGGTCTGTGATGCTGCTCTCCTTCCTCACAGGCAGGGTTGTCGAGTGGAGATTTCTCATGGCTTAGCCTGGCATGTTGTTACTAATGTGTAATAGGACCAGCGATAAAAACAACACCCTGCAATTACTGCACAACGCAGAAGTCCCACTGTCAGCACTCAACAATCACATGGACATTTGAATGCGTGGCATACTCGCAGTGTCTCTCTCTCTCGCTCTCTCTCTCTTGCTCTGTTTGTCCCTCTCTTTTCCTCTCTGTCTCACTGTCTCCTCGACAATGCCCTCCCTCACTTTCACATTGATATGAACCCCCTGTCCTCCCTGATTAGTCCGAGATATTTGTGTGGAAACAAGATTTGAATTCCCTGTCCTCCCTTCTCTCTCTCTCTTGAGATATAACCCGCCTGTCCTCCCTTCTCTTTCCTTGGAACTGTATGGCAAGTATGAACCCCCTTTTCCGCCCTCTGCGGTCACGGGCACTGCGTGTCTGGATACGCTGGTTATGGACACCCTGTCCCCGTCCTGCAGGTATGTGTTCCTGATGGGGCTGCAGGACCGGAATGAGAAGCTGTTCTACCGCGTGCTCACCTCCGACACAGAGAGGTTCATGCCCATCGTCTACACCCCCACGGTGGGTCTGGCCTGCCAGCAGTACGGACTCGCCTTCAGGAGACCCAGGTGAGACACACATACATACACACACACACATACACACACTGCTGCAGTGATTGACCCAGTGTTAAGGTGGGGCACGTCTCAAAAAGTGGGTCTGGTTGGACCTTGGGTCTGTTCAAGGTCAACCAGGATAAGCAGTCGATGCATAACCCTAGACCCAGACTGATAAGCTCTATCTGATTCAGGGAAGGCCATGCCAGCTACACAGTATATCTCAGTCTCACTCTAGGAGTCTGTTATAGAGTTGATGTCAGCCTATCACATCCTCTGCTGTCGTCAGGCCTGTTTGACTTGGCATCGCTCCTCAGGTTCTGGACTAGATTTTCTAGGTAGTCAATCAGTCTCTGTCTGTCGTTAATTTTTTTGTGTGGCTTTTTCTGTCTATCTTTCTCTGAGAGAGTGCAACTATTTTCAAGCCTGGATGATTTTGATTAGTCCCTAATTCTAAATCTCCTCACAATGTCAGAGTGGTTTACTGTGAAGAGCTCACCTTAGTGCCGTTTAACAGAGTGGGAAAGCAGAGCACACGCTCACACATATGTGGTGTTATACAAGCCCTCTCCACAGTCCCCCAGAACTATGTGGAAAATCTGTCTAGCCATCTCTCGAGCCATGACCCAGGGCCGGGGGAGTCGTTTACACTTCCCCATAGCCCCACTACACACTGGGCCAGGACAGCCTGCCAGAACCCTGGCCTTACTGGACCTTGGGGCAGGATCTGGACCTAGGGCCTGGGGCTGAATCTGGACCTAGGGCCTGGGGCTGGGCTTGGGGCTGAATCTGGACATGGGCTGGGGCTGGGTCTAGACCTGGGGCTGGGGCTGGGGTTGGGGTTGGGGTTGGGGCTGGGGCTGGGGCTGGGGCTGGGGCTGGGGCTGGGGCTGGGGCTGGGGCTGGGGCTGGGGCTGGGTCTAGACCTGGGGCTGGGGTTGGACTTGGGCTAAGGCTAAGGCTAAGGTTAAACAGAGTGAGATTAGTCAACTAATCACTGCTCTTAGGTGTAAGGAGCTTTATGTGTGTGTGACCTGCCTGGCCTCCTTCTCGAATCTTCTCCCGAGACTAAACAGTTCAGTACTTAGCTGAGGTCACAGGTCACACCCCATTAGTTGCCCAATCACAACCTCCTATTTACTCTCTGACAGGCTTGAACCAAACACAGCTCCTTATCAGATCTCTGATAGGACAAGACCAATCAGGGTTCCCTGTGAGTGGAAACAGTGTTGGTGTGCAGGATGGAAGCTGTGTCTGGGACAAGTAGGCTACCTGGCAAACTGATAGTGTAACTGATAGACACTGATGACTACCGTCAACCCCTCGTTTAATCTGATTCAGGGGTCCTTTAGGCTGCTAACATTGTTTACTGTCAGGAAACCAGACTCAGATATTTCCCATGTCTTTAGACAGGGTGTGTGTGTGTGGCTTAGTATTATTATCAGCATGACTGATAATGTTGAGCCCCAGCCCTGTTGGGCATGGTGCTTGGTGTTCTTTCAGATGCATTATTTACAAGCAGTGAAGCGTGTCCTTTTACTGGGGAGATTCAACACTCCATCAGATCAGCCCAGTCATGTAACTCTCTCTCTCTCTCTCTCTCTCTGCTCCGGAAGCCATAGCAGCCTTGGCAATGTGGGAGGTCTCCTGAGCCTGAGAGCCATCCCATAATACGGCAGCATAGAGTCGGTCCCCTTAGCCAGGGTGAGCCGGTCTTAATTACAGCAACTTCTTTCTGTGATCAGTGCAACGTGAACGTTCCTATTGGCCTAATGACAGATGAGACAGGAAGTTGCCCCAGCCACCCAAGAGGGAGTGTGTGTGTGTGTGTGTGTGTGTGTGTGTGTGTGTGTGTGTGTGTGTGTGTGTGTGTGTGTGTGTGTGTGTGTGTGTGTGTGTGTGTGTGTGTGTGTGTGTGTGTGTGTGTGTGTGTGTGTGTGTGTGTGTGTGTGTGTGTGTGTGTGTGTGTGTGTGAGGAGATCGTCCATTCAGTATTAGTAAATCGCCCGGCAACCCTCTCCAGCCCCTTTAGATCTTTAATCTCCCCCCCCCCCACACACACACACACAGGCCCCTAGCACCCCAGAACAGTGACAACTGCTCTGTTGCCACAAAGCCAGTCCCCCCCCCCCACCATCACATTACAAGAGTCTCGGACGACTAATGTCATGAGACTGCCATCCAGCTCCCTTGTTTACCTCCCTCATCCTCTCTCTGGGAGATTGCGTAATCATCCCATGGTGAAGGAAAGGTCCGGCTCAGATTTCTCAGCTGAGTCAAGTTACCGTGGCTACAGAGGGGGTGTGTGAAACGGGGATGGGAGGAGGAGGAGGAGGAAGAAGAGAAACGAGAGGAATGGTTTGGAATTACACCAACCTCAAAATGAACGTGGCAAAACATTTGGAATTAATTCCCTCCCTGACTGACTTTTAGGCCCTTGTAAAACAATTAGGAGCTCATGTCTAAGGGCTGGGTTTGGGGGGGTGGGGGGGGGGGGACAGCCGTTCTCCTGTCCTCACTGACCCCTGCCTAGGCCATGGTCGTTCGGAGCACGATGCCCCCATCTTGGACTGTCTGTCTGGAGACCTTGGAGGGTCTCTCGCCGTAGAGGCCAGCTCCAGACTGCCCCGGCCCCAGGCCGTCGCTTCCTCCGAGGCTACGGCTGCAGGACTGTCCTGCTTCTGGATTCAATTAGCGGTGACTGCCGAGGCCAGCGGTGAGCTCAGTACAGTCAGGCTGGCTCTGCACTGTCCAGACTGTACAGGACTTGCTCCAGAGCACACCTCCTCTTCACTGGCTCTCAGCCCCTCTCTGTCTTTCCGTCTCCCTCCCTCGCTCTGTCTCGCTCTCTTTCTCTCCCTCCCCTTTTTCTTTCTCTATACCCTCCCTCTCTCCCTCACTCTCTGTCTTTCTGGACTCTCGTTTTCTCGTGGTCATTCTCTCTGGTGGGACTTTTCTCTTTCTCTCTCTTTCGGTCTCTTTACCTCTTGTTGTTCTGTCATTCTCTTTCTACGTCTCTCTCTCTCTCTCTTTCCGTCTCATCTCTCAGCTCTGAGCCTCCCAGACTCCCTCAGTAAATCCCTCTCTCTTTCTGGAAGAGAAAAGGGGACCTATGAACTGGTTGCTGAGTTAAATATGGTGCTTTATGGCATGCCCCATGTTGGCAAGTGTCAGGTACTTCCAAAGTTGTATTAAGTTTTAATGATGTGACTTTTTTGTATCGTTATTTCAATAGCGGAAGGGCATAAGGCAGTTATATTTCCAGAACAGTGTACGTCGATATAAAATCATATTTGAAAGTTTTAAACAAGTTTTATGTCTCTCATAGTGGATGTTGGTATGCAAGTGTGTCTTTTTATATGCATGCACATCTGTGTGTGTGTGTGTGTGTGTACCATGACGCCAGAACAGATGTGTGAGTGTGTGTGTGTGTGTATAAGCAGTGTTTGGCTGGGACAGCAGCCAGCTCTTATCCAGGCATTAGAGACAGGTTAAACCAGTGACCTGCTCTGCCCTCCCTGTCCCTGTGTGCCTTGTAAAGTCCAGGTGTGGATGTGTTTGGGTTTGGATAGAACTAGCGACCGCACGCGAGTTGCAGTTGTGAACGGTAGTGGCTCTGAACAGGTCACTCGCTAACGCACGAGGCCCCGTCCAGCTGTGCTTCCCCCTGGGGTGGATTGGGGGAATAAAAAACCCTCAAAACAAACACTCCCGTGCAAGCTTCATGGCACACTGTCTCTGTGTGTGTCTCTCTAAATCGATCTAGTTCATATTCATAACAGAGCTGACCTTTTTATGGCATTGGGGCCTTGTACTACACACTTCTGGCATGCAGAGCGCCAAGGGAGAGGACTTGCATGTTATTCCTGGTTCCAACCCGGCTTTCCTGACGTGTCAGCTGAGTGTGCCAATCATGTGATGCCAGCCCACATGAACAATCAGAGGCGAGGCGTGTCTGGACTCTGATTAGACAACAGCTTCATTAGCTTAGGAACATATTAACGATGCCAGGGTTTGCTCACTGAGAGCCTGTAAAGCCTCCATATCCATGAGAATCACTTCCTCCACTGTAAACCAGGTGTTGCCCAGTCCTCAGGCCCAGGCCTAGCACAGCTTGCTAGTACCTCAGTGTACCCAATCTCAGCCACACTCACCTCAGTGAGCTGCATCCCCATATCCCTCATACTAACAGCAAGAGGTCCTGAATGTCTCTGTAGAGACTGTGTTGCAGCCAAACGCTGTTTCTTCAGCCAGTTGTAATAATATGCTCTGCGTGGCAGTCGGATCCTGGTTCCCACAATCCCTCACACGGTGGGAAAGAAAAATGAGGAGGTAATGAGATAAGATTATATAGTAGATGATGAGGGGGGAGATGGAGTAAAGAGTTAGGGAGGGATGAGTGAGTGAGAAGTTGAGACGTGAAGAGGTTTGGCCTTTATGTCTTATATTTGATTGGGACAGTGAAGTGGTGACAGGGAAGGGAGGGAGGGATGGAAGGAGGGGAAGGGGAGGAGGGGGGGAGAGACATGCAGGAAATAGCCTGCGCTGCAACTGAACCCGGGCTCCTACACTAAGGCCTTAGCCTGTGTGTTGCATGCTCCTATCTGGTGAGCCACCAGAGTCCCTAAATGTCATCAGGAGATAAGAACACAAGGAGTAAAGATGGTACAAAAGATGGAAAAAAGTTGGTAGATGTAAAGTGAGGAGTAGTTGGTTGGTTAAGGAGTGCTGTGTATGGTACAGCACCAGTTCCAACTATGTCCGGCTTGCGTTACTCCATGACATTAACTGTGTCATGGACATGGATGTGTCGTTTCACGGCTGAAGCATCCCATACTAAAGTTTTGATGGCTGTTTCATGCCATTGCTCCATCAACACCTCAGACAGGAGGGTTTCAATAGGCTGCCATAGCTTCCCCGACAGCCTTATGACCGTGATTTAGCTTCGACGACATGTTGGTGTCGGTGGCCCCGCCCCTTTTAGAGAGCCCCATTACCTTTGACCCTGATCCTCTGACCCCATGTGACCCTACTCGAGCACTGAGGGATCGCCTGGGCCTGAAACACAGACTCTCCTGCTAAGCTCTAGTGTCTGTCTTGGAGAGGCACAGCCTGGCATGTGCAGGAGATGTGTCTGGGTGTGGAGTCCTAAAAGATGGGCTCTCTGGCTGTCTTATAGTCAAACTGTCTCGTTCTCTGTATGAAAAATAAACGGTGAGCTTTTGTCCCGGCTGTCTCTCAGTGGACACGTTCAGGAATCCACCCGGCCCTGCTCTAAACCTGATCCCAGATCTGTCTGCAGAGGCGTCCGAGAGATCAGCGCGCCTCGTAAATCACAGCTACTCGCATAGGGATGGTGATCCAATACTCTCTCTGCTACTCTCTCTGTCTCTGTCTCTCTCCCTCTCTCCCTCTCTCCCTCTCTCCCTCTCTCTCTCTCTCTCTCTCTCTCTCTCCCTCCCTCTCTCTCTCTCTCTCTCTCTCTCTCTCTCTCTCTCTCTCTCTCTCTCTGCTTCTCTGCTTCTCTGCTTCTCTCTCTCTCTCTCTCTCTCTCTCTCTCTCTCTCTCTCTCTCTCTCTCTCTCTCTCTGCTTCTCTGCTTCTCTGCTTCTCTCTCTCTCTCTCTCTCTCTCTCTCTCTCTCTCTCTCTCTCTCTCTCTCTCTCTCTCTCTCTGCTTCTCTCTCTCTCTGCTTCTCTCTCTCTCTCTCTCTCTCTCTCTCTCTCTCTCTCTCTCTCTCTCTCTCTCTCTCTGCTTCTCTCTCTCTCTCTCTCTCTCTCTGCTTCTCTCTCTCTCTCTCTCTCTCTCTGCTTCTCTCTCTCTGCTTCTCTCTCTCTGCTTCTCTCTCTCTCTGCTTCTCTCTCTCTGCTTCTCTCTCTCTGCTTCTCTCTCTCTCTCTCTCTCTCTGCTTCTCTCTCTCTGCTTCTCTCTCTCTGCTTCTCTCTCTCTCTCTCTCTCTCTCTCTCTCTGCTTCTCTCTCTCTCTCTCTCTCTCTCTCTGCTTCTCTCTCTCTCTCTCTCTCTCTCTCTGCTTCTCTCTCTCTCTCTCTCTCTCTCTCTCTCTCTCTCTCTCTCTCTCTCTCTCTCTCTCTCTCTCTCTCTCTCTCTCTCTCTCTCTCTCTCTCTCTCTCTCTCTCTCTCTCTCTCTCTCTCTCTCTCTCTCTCTGCTTCTCTCTGCTTCTCTCTCTCTCTCTCTCTCTCTGCTTCTCTCTCTCTCTCTCTCTCTCTCTCTCTCTCTCTCTCTCTGCTTCTCTCTCTCTCTCTCTCTCTCTCTCTCTGCTTCTCTCTCTCTCTCTCTCTCTCTCTCTCTCTCTCTCTCTCTCTCTGCTTCTCTCTCTCTCTCTCTCTCTGCTTCTCTCTCTCTCTCTCTCTCTCTCTCTCTGCTTCTCTCTCTCTCTCTCTCTGCTCTCTCTCTCTCTCTCTCTCTGCTTCTCTCTCTCTCTCTGCTTCTCTCTCTCTCTGCTTCTCTCTCTCTCTCTCTCTGCTTCTCTCTCTCTCTGCTTCTCTCTCTCTCTCTCTGCTTCTCTCTCTCTCTCTCTGCTTCTCTCTCTCTCTCTCTCTCTCTCTCTCTCTCTCTCTCTCTCTCTCTCTCTCTGCTTCTCTCTCTCTCTCTCTGCTTCTCTCTCTCTCTCTCTGCTTCTCTCTCTCTCTCTCTCTCTCTCTCTCTCTCTCTCTCTCTCTCTCTCTCTCTCTCTCTCTCTCTCTCTCTCTGCTTCTCTCTCTCTCTCTCTCTCTCTGCTTCTCTCTCTCTCTCTCTCTCTCTCTCTCTCTCTCTCTGCTCTCTCTCTCTCTCTCTCTCTCTCTCTCTGCTTCTCTCTCTCTCTCTCTCTCTCTCTCTCTCTCTCTCTCTCTGCTTCTCTCTCTCTCTCTCTCTCTGCTTCTCTCTCTCTCTCTCTCTCTCTCTCTGCTTCTCTCTCTCTCTCTCTCTCTGCTTCTCTCTCTCTCTCTCTCTCTGCTTCTCTCTCTCTCTCTGCTTCTCTCTCTCTCTGCTTCTCTCTCTCTCTCTCTCTCTGCTTCTCTCTCTCTCTCTCTGCTTCTCTCTCTCTCTCTCTGCTTCTCTCTCTCTCTCTCTGCTTCTCTCTCTCTCTCTCTCTCTCTCTCTCTCTCTCTCTCTCTCTCTCTCTCTCTCTCTCTCTCTCTCTGCTTCTCTCTCTCTCTCTCTGCTTCTCTCTCTCTCTCTCTGCTTCTCTCTCTCTCTCTCTCTCTCTCTCTCTCTCTCTCTCTCTCTCTCTGCTTCTCTCTCTCTCTCTCTGCTTCTCTCTCTCTCTCTGCTTCTCTCTGCTTCTCTCTCTCTCTCTGCTTCTCTCTGCTTCTCTCTCTCTCTCTGCCTCTCTCACTCCGACCTGGGTTTTCTCCGTTGCCAATCTCCATCACCACCTTCTTCTGCCTTCTCGCATCCTTTCCCATCTTCGTCTCCCTCTTTTGTGTCTGAGAAACTGGACAACCTGAACTGTCTCGCAGTCCGGATATCCAGCTGGCTGTTGCCGTCTGGCTGACTCACTGGCTCCTACGGTATGGCAGTTGGCTGTAGATCACAGAACCTGCTCTCCCTCTCGCCTCTCCGTATGTTTGTTTGCATGCATGAATCACTCTTGACACTCGGAACAAGTTTTTTTTGGGGGGGGAGGGGGGTGGGGTCTTGTCGACCGAGGTGATGATTCACCTCCACCTCCTCTCTCTCCTCTCAGCTCTCCTCCGCTCCTTTGCTCACTTCTCCTCGCCTCCTCCCTTCCCAGGGGTGTGGGGTTATGGGTTGTGATTTTCCGAGCTCTTGAATTGGAATCGTCTCTCTTGGTAGGTTTTATGGGAAGGGCCACTGGGAATCCGTCTCATGCAATGGAATCCTGTCTGACGCCAGGACTACGCTATGTGGGTGTGTGTGGGTGTGTGGAGGGGGTCTATATACAGTAGTGGGGTGCACTGCCTCTGCAGACCCAGAGAGAGACAGGGGCCCGCGTTGATCCAGCTCCTCTCTGTCTCCATCCCCTTCTCCTTCCCTCTGGGCCGTGTTGCAGATTTAGACTCTTGTGATGTCGCTCTGTTCCGTTGTTATAACTTATTTTTAAACGGGCATATGTGCGTCACAGCCGGCCTGGCAGTGCCTTGGCTGGGCAGTGCCAGTGTTCTCCCTTCCTCCGGCTCTGCCAGCCTCTCCCTCCCTCCCTCCCTCTCTCTGCCCCTCTCCTCCCTCCTCCAGCCCAGTTGATCCACTGCACAGCCGTGCTGGTCTGGCAGGTCTGACTTCGCATCAGCTCTGCCTGCTTAGCGCTGAGAGGACCGCGCCGAGCTGACTTCTCCAGATGGTTGAACCTCCTGTCCCTCTCTCTCTCTCTCTCTCTCTCTCTCTCTCTCTCGCTCTTAGCTCATGAAATACCACTCCGAGAGGGAAGAGGCAGAGAGCTGAAACCGGCGACCTCATGGCACAAATATTGTCCCGTCAGTCCTTTTTTCTGCAGCGTGCGGTCAGATACCACATCCAGCAGTACGCATGACTCTCTCTCTCCCTCTTTCTCTCTCGCTGTGACTCTCTCTCCCTCTCTCTCTCGTCCTTCTGTCTCTCTCTGTCCGTCTCTCTGTCTGATTATCGTGACTTCTCAGGCAGGCGTGCAGGCTGTCAGGCAGACTGTAAGTCTTTCGGGCTGGTCAGCGTGTGCCTTTAGCCCTGCTCGACCCCACGCTGCTCTCTTTCCGCTCTTATGGTCGAAGCAAACGGCTGATTGAGATTCAACACAAACCTGAAGCCGTCCAGAAACCACAGACCCCCCCCCCCCCCCCCCCCCCCCCCTGGGGAGCATCTGGCCCCCGTGGCTGGTAGATGGAACTCTTCCAGACGGTCTGGTCCAAGCCTGGACCGGGTCAGAAGGTCTGGAGCAGACATGAAGGCTGGGTTTGGATCCGTCATGTCACATCTGCCCTGTCACAAACTCGATTACTTTCTTCCTGTTTCTCTGTGTGTTCTTCCGGTTCTTTCCTTCCATCTCGACTGTTGTCTTCTGTGGAGAAGGCCCCCGTAAACACCGTGAAACTTAATGGAATGACACATTCAGTACCCTGGAGACCAGTGACTCTTCCAGGATTCTCATCTGGGGTTTAGATCATTCCAGACATGTCTGATGAGAGCCAGAGACGTCTCATCTTGTTTATGTTCATGTCAAGTTCGGATTCTGCAGTTAGCTGTACAGGCGCTGTACAAGGCCCACTCAAAGGCATTTTAGTTCAAGTTGGAACTAGGCCACTCTTTGAATGACTTTGTTCATATTGGAACCAGGCCCCCATTTGAAGGACACTTATGTTCATGTTGGAACCAGGCCCCTGTTTAATGACTATGTTCATGTTGGAACCAGACTACTATCTAATTTATTCATGATTTATTCAGCAGGGTTCCACTAAATCAACAACTGTGCTTAATCACAAAGTTGACCAAGGGTAGAGGGAGTCTGGGTTTACGACATTGTGTAATGCAGCTTACTGGGGTCCTGCATGTCTGTCTTTTATGTCTCTCTCTGTAGCAGTAATCTTGGAGTGCTAAGTCTCTATTCTTTTTCCACTGAAACATTGGCATCTGCACATACTGTATAAACACACACACACACACACACACACACAAACACATTGATGTGAGTGAACTTGCGGCCCAGTTCTGCACATGTAGCAAGCTTCTATTACATCACTGTGGACAGTATCGATATCTCTCTTATCTCTTGACAGCTTCTCAGTGTAGGGTTACTACCACGCTAGTGTGTGTGTGTGTGTGTGTTATGTAAGCCCCCCCAGTTGCGTAACCCATCCAGGACTGCAGCTGTGACAGAGCCGACGACGGTAATGAGAAAGTAAAGTCTCGAACCCAAGCAGGTAGGAGGCAGCCATGACGGCAGTAGTCGACTGACTGCTCCAACTGTTAACCCTCCACTCCAGATGTGGAGACAAGCTGTCCTACAGAGGGGACACCCTCCCTGGGCTTGGAAAATATCAAGTGTCCCACTCTACAATCAATACCAGAAGCAGGACCCAATGTGTGTGTGAGGCTTTATGTCACCCCTATGTGTGTGTCTGACTACCTGCTTCCTGCCTTGTAGAATCACCTCGCACTCCTTCCTCCGGGGGGACATTCCAGAATGTTCCCCACACAAGCTTGTTTGGTTTGACTTGTATCTTAAAACCTTCGACCTCCCCAGGCTGCAGGCCAGGTGTGGCAGGGTGACGGCCCTGTCGTCAGCAGCTTGCGTAACAGGCCCCGGAGCCTCGGTGAGGGTCGTGTGGCATCCAGCAACCGGATGTGTTCTGGCTGAGAGACCTGTGTTTCTCCTGGGCAGAGTGTGTTGTTAAGGCTGCGGGTCAGTGAGCTGGCTGGAGCTAAGCTCTCCCCGGGGCTGGCTGCTGTTCCAGGTCAGGGGAGGGAGCAGCTCCGACTTCCTCAGGACCGTACCACCTCCCTGGGGGGCGTTTGGCTGCTCTGCCTCTGGCCTTCCTCTGCTCCAAGGGGCTTCTAGTGGGCTGTGAGTCAGCGCCAGGAGTGCAGATGTCTGGTCATCAGAACCTGGCAGAAGCCCCTCTCCCTTTTATTTATTCCATCCCCACTTCCTCCTCTCTCCCCTTCTTTGTATCTGTCTCTCTCCCCTTCTCTTTGTATCTGTCTCTCTCTCTCTCTTTTGTCTCTCTCTCTCTTGTGTGTCTCTCTCTCTCTCTCTCTTGTCTCTCTCTCTCTTGTCTCATCTGTCTTGTCTCTCTGAAGGACGCCTCCTGCTTGATTTGCTCAACTTCACCCTGTTGGGGTCAGTGGTCAAATCCCCTCACGGCAGCCGTCCCGATAGGACATGCCTTTATGTCCTGACGCTCTTCCTCTGCCTGTCTCTGGACGTGCACATACTGCAGGTCATCCCATTTCTCATACGTGGATCCAAACAGCTGTGCAAATGCCACACAGACTATGTCAATGTTCCAGTGACGGCAGGCCTGCAGCAGGGCCTCCGCTGGCTTTGGAGCCCCGGGGCGTGTTGACCTGCTCTGAGGGGGCCCAGGGGCCCCTGACGTGGGCCAGCATGTGGCCCAAAGCTTGGTGTCTCTTTACCGGAGACACGTGGACCTCGCTACTCTTTAGTCAGCAGACACACGCGCTCACGCACACTCATTGCCATGCTGTGGAAACGACCGTGGCTTAACCATGGGGTTTCTCCTAAGGTAGACGTCGTTCTGCTGCCTGCTTAGCGGGGCTCCAAGGGTCAGGCGGTGCTGAGGAACCTGAGCTGGTGAGTCTGGGTCCCGTTAGCACCACATGCGAGTCGGAACGTGCTCATCCGACACCGGACACTTCTTGGACCTCACAGCTATCAGAGAGGATCGTTTAAACGACACTCTTACGCGGCCGTCTGTGTTCCGCTCTGGCTTCCCTGCCGAACGGAGAGTGCGTGTGTGCAGGGAGGAGTGGACGAGGGTCCGACCTGTCACTGCTCATCATGACTTTATAAGCTGACTCTACAAATAGTCCTGTTTTTATTGTCTCTCTGACACACACATGGAGCTGGCCTCTCCCCTACAGGACCAGATGGGTTGACCCCCGCCCAGCCCCGCACCTCCCCTCACCTACACTCTCCTCTGCTCTACGCCTCCCTCACCTCCCCAGGAACCCCTTTCCTCTCCTTCCCCAGGCCCCCCCACACCATGGGCCTGAAAGGCCTGGACACTGTCCCTCCATTGTGGGTTCACTCCTGGGGCCCCTGGCACATCTGCCTTGCGGAGGGAGGGAGGGAACAGAGCTTTGTGTGTCCGTCTTCCAGTTTGCCTGACATGTCTCTCTGTCTATCTGACCATCTCTGTCATACTCTCTCTAACAAACTCTTATCAACTGTCTCTTTCTCTCTCTGCCTGTCTGTCCATCTGACCACCTCTCTCTGTCTCTCCCTCTCTCCCTCTCTCTCTCTCTGTCTGTCTCTGTGTCTCTCTGTCTGCTCCAGGGGTCTCTTCATCACCATCCATGACCGCCATCACATCTCCACCATGCTGCAGAGCTGGCCCGAGCTAGACATACGGGTATGTACTCCCTCCACCAGATGGCCCCGTCTCTCCCCCTTCCCCTCTGCTCTCCCCTTGTCTTGTTCCAGACCAGAGCCAACACACACACACACAGATGAGCCTGATGTGCTTTGGCACGTTTCATGTCATATATCCCATAACACAAAAGTTCCCCAGTGACAACAGAGGAGTATTAATAGGCTCGTTAAGCCAATGACGTCATGCCCTGGGGCGGGGACAGAGTGTTGTGGTACACGCTCGTTAAAAGGGCCGTGGGAGAGTGGACTGTGTTGGCCAATCAGAATAGGCCCCCAGTGGCCAGGCTGTTACGCAACCTCTAGCGCCACAGCTCACAATGCGTTTGTTTTGTTGATTAACCTGGCGCGTGTGTGTGTGTGTTCCAGGCGGTGTGTGTGACAGACGGGGAGCGTATCCTGGGTCTGGGGGACCTGGGCTGCTACGGCATGGGCATCCCTGTGGGCAAGCTGGCCCTCTACACTGCCTGCGGAGGTATGCCACCCCAGCAGTGTCTGCCCGTCATGCTGGACGTGGGCACAGACAACCAGGTAACACACACACACAGAGACTCACACACAAGCGCACACACACACACTCACAGGTGATAGGAGAGCTGGGAAATGCCAGCTGGAATAGACTTCATCACCAGGTTTTTAACCTGCCAACTTTCCCACCCACCCTGCCAGCCCATACACCCACACACACACACACACACAACACTGAGCCAGACTCCCAGAGGTTCTCTCACACTCTACCTCCAGGATGAGGCGTTCTGGTCGGGTGAGGTCAGCTGCCTCCGCCCTGCCAGCTGGGAAAGCACCTCTCCAGCTGCCAGCCGGCGGGCACTGCCAGCCAGCGTTGCTTCCTTGGTGTCTGGTCACTCTTGATGGTTCTCCCTGTGGCCCCCTAGTGCTGTAGCCCTCCCCAGATGAGCTTAGCTCAGAGGCCAGAATATGGCAGGGTGTCACGTGTGTGTGTGTGTGTGTGTGTGTGTGTGTGTGTGTGTGTACAGTCTTAAACAGACACAGCCTAAGAATAGTCTGGCTGTGTACACATCTGTATATACACACACTCTGGGTCTCATCTATACGTAGACGTTTAGTGTGTTTGTGTACACATCTACATTGTGTCGTCAGCAATGTATGCTTGCACAGCCGTGGCCACAAGTATTGGGAGCGATGTACATTTTGTGTTTGCAAAGCATGCTGGGCCTTGGCATAAAATGACTGCTAACATAATTTCAGTAAGTCATATCACCAGCACAGGGGAAATTGTGAACTAGTTCTGGCCTGGTGAAATCACTCTATCATTCTGATTGGATTTTAAGAGCAGATTGACTGCTGTAAAAGAGGGGACTATCTGCCTATATTGAAGATCTTCGCCCCCAAAAAGCTTTCAAACATATGAAATGTGCCTTATTGTACTCCAGTATCCTATAGAAACATGTCAAAACATTTTCCTCAAATATTGAACCAGCAAACTTTGCAAAACACAACATTTGTCATTGCCAAAAGGCATGGCCACGACTGTATAAAGTGAGTCTGAATCTGAGTGTGCTTCTGGTCCTGGTTACCAGTTTGAGTCCAGGTCCAGGTTGTGACTAGTGAGCCACAGATGGATGGTGTAGAGAGGCCCCAGGTCCAGAGAGGATGAAGACAGCTTCAGGGTGTCCTGGTCCTGGTCGTTAACTGGCACTAGAACATTTGAACCCAGTTTTAACAAGCTGCTTCTGGCACAGTTAGATCTGCTGCTCTATGTCTGTGTCCTCAGCCTACACTCTCTACCTTCTGCCAAGAGGGAAATAGCCCTGTGTGTGTGTGTGTGTGTGTGTGTGTGTGTGTGTGTGTGTGTGTGTGTGTGTGTGTGTGTGTGTGTGTGTGTGTGTGTGTGTGTGTGTGTGTGTGTGTGTGTGTGTGTGTGTGTGTGTGTGTGTGTGTGTGTGTGTGTGTGTGTGTGTGTGTGTGTGTGTGTGTGTGTGTGTGTGTGTGTGTGTGTAACCAAGCTCTTTCTTACCTATTGACCTGGGGAGTCATTATGATTGTACTGTGCTGTTGTGGTGCCGGACCTGAGCCTTGGCAGACTCAGAGGTGTGTTGAGTTTCTCTCTCCCTGTCTGGGGAGGTGCAGCCCTGTTGTTTTCCAAACCTATAAACTAATAGCAGATGTGGAGCAGCGGGAGCTCGGAGAGAAGAGATTACACAAACACAAACACTCAGGAATGACAAGTGTTTACAACAAGTGAAGCACACTCACCTTAGAAATCCCCTTAACTCCCCCGACATAGTCTTCGGACAAATACAAATCAGTCATCACCTTCAGAATGCCTCCAGTCGTCACACAAACACAGTGGCAGGGTTTGATCATGCAGACTAAAGGCTTGGCTGCAGCAGAGTTTTCCATGTGTGGGTTATTCTGAAGAGTTGACAGAACCAAAAAGATGTAACCGGATGAATCAAGGCTGTAGGAGGGATGTGTGTGTGTGTTGGGGAGGGAGAAAGGCAGGGTGTCAGAGTTGGTGGAGACAGAGGGAGGATTGGGGTTTCTAGCCAGCTGTAAGTAATAGCTGAAATGAGGGTTATGGGATTAATTGTGTCCTTGGGACCAGCCTGGAAACTCTGCTCTGGGTCAAACTGACTCTGGGGTCGGCACCATGGAGACCTCCTCCTCTTTCTGCTCCAACCCTCATTTCCGGCAAGCCCCTCCAAGTTCATCCCTCCCCCTTATACCCACTGTCATTTATTTCCTTGCTTAGAGGGGTTTGTCTCTTGTGAAGTTGAAGGGTCAGATGAGCAGTAGTAGTCTGTAATTATCTCCTCTGGATTATGGATGTGGATTAGGAAACCAGAACTAATCCCACAGAGCTGTGGTACCTGCACATCTCACTCTGAATCTACCTAACCAACTCACTCACGCACACACACACACACACTCCGTGTTGACAGAGACCGTCTTGGCAGACCTCTGGATGTTATCTCTTTCTCGTGTGTTTTGATCTCACCTGGAGTTACCTTAGTGACACACACACACACACACAGGCACACACACATGCAGGACTAAAAGCCGATGATGTCACCTTAGACAATGTGCCGTTTGTCTGACTGTTGGATGGGCTCTCTATGGCCAAAGTAGGGGAGTTCTCTCATAAAGGTCTCTGTGTACATGGACAGGAGAGGGCCCTGAGAAGATGCAGACGGTCTGAGCTTTGAGATCGAGTGTGTGACTGAGAGAGTGAAGACCCCATCAAAGTGTTCAGATGATAGATTACCCACACACACACACACACACACACACACAAGCACACTCACACACACTTGGCCAGTGACCTGTGCTCATGATCCCTGTTCTGCCCTCTCCTCCACGTCCCTCTCATCTCCCCATCGTCGGGAGCGCAGGGGTCAAAGGTCACCGTCAGTTTCTCTTCATGTGCTGGGCACCTGACTGAGAGAGGAGAGTCAGGGCAGCACAGCAGCATGCACCACAGGCCAACTGCTGACAGAACACAGGCCCGCCCCAGAATACCTACTCATACACAACAGAGCCACTTAGACTCTCCAGGCAGAACCGTCTCCAGGCAGAAGCCAGACGTTAGTCTGGACCTGTAAGATGATAGGTGGAGGAGGGTGCCATCTATAAAGTAGGCCAACCAGGAGCCATCTCTCCCACCCTTATACTCTCTCCTTCCCTCTCTCTCGACCTCCCTCTCTCCGCCTCTTGGGTATCACCTGATCAGGTCCGGCCAGTGGCATTTGAAACCCTAGTTGACCAGCAGGAGTCTGCTAGGAGTCTGCGTGGTTGGAGATCTACTCAAAAGGCTCTTCTGGATGAGCTCAGGTTTACAGGGACTGTTACTGCAGGCCTCCAACATATAAGGAGCGGTGGGTTTAGGGTTACTGGGTTGACAGTGACATATCTGCAGCTTCCATCAGAGCAGACAGGATCATCTGCTCTGGGCGCCCTGGTCACACCTGCCTCCCATTACAGTCCGGGCCTGTGTGTGCGTGGGGGGCGGCAGGAGGGAGGAATGTTTTGTGTGCAGTCTGCGTCTAAGGCTGTGTCACAGCACTGGGAGTCCTGGTAGAAGTCGAGACGGGCATTATTAAAGCCGTAAGTAACCACAGCTTGAGATGAGGGGCAGAGTGTTGACGGGGGGGATGGGGGGGGGGTCGAGGATCCTAGAACAACATCATAAAAAAGTAGTACCTACTGTGTACACACAAACACTCAACACTTTCGAGTGTTATTTTAGTCCAACTCCCCCATCCATCTCTCTCTCTTTTTCTCTCTCTCTCTCTCTCTCTCTCTGTGTCTCTGTGTCTCTGTGTCTCTCTGTGTCTCTGTGTCTCTGTCTCTCAGGAACTGCTCAAGGACCCTCTGTACATCGGCCTGAGGCAGAAGAGGGTGAGGGGAGCAGCCTACGATGAGCTGTTGGATGAGTTCATGAAGGCTGTCACAGACCGGTAGGAACTGCTGTCTCTACACACACACACACACAATTCTGGTGTTGGTCACTGAGAAGAGCTCAGAAGCACGTCTCCAGTGTGGCCTCCTAATACCACAGTACCAACTCCTGGAGCTATAGGAACTACCGGGTTTTTCTCCGAAACAGACGGAGCCGTGGAAAAAGGATGATTATGGGGTTGGAGAATGAATGCATGATTACAGTCCCTAGATCTTTTAATCGTCTCTTTTCGAAGGGAACTGAGCAAGCGTTTTTCCTCCGCACAGAGTCGGGCACAGATCGGGGCCTAACTCTTAACTCTTAACTAGTCAGGTCAAGTTAACATCTCCCACAACACCTTCTGCTGAAACCCGGAGGGCACGATCGTCCTTCCGCTAGTGTGCAGGGGGAATGTGCAGACAGAATGCAGACAGTGTTTCCGTATTTTTTCATTTATTTTTTAATGCAGGGGGGGCCGGTGCAGATGCTGGGGGCGGGGGGGGGATTAGTGATTAGGAACTGCGTGGGGGAGAAGACGCAGAAGGATATGCAAACAACCAGGGAGCGGTGACTGACTTGAGGCGTGTGTGAACTGTACTGTGCACGTTCTCCTGCTCTTAGCCAGCTGTGTTTGGAGAGGACGCCCTCGTGCGTGACCTTCTGGGCAGAGGCCGCTGGCGGAGTGTGGTGCATGCTGGGTAACGGAACAATTCTGATGTCAGTGACCAACCGCTACAGAAGCGGACGGTGCGACGTCACTTGGAGGAGCAGGGGATAGTGGAGAAGGTTCCCCTCCTGGGAGAGAGAAGAGCACGGAGAGACTGCCAGAGGCAGGTGACCTCTGGTGAGATGGTGTCTCCTGGTGCCTGCAGCAGCACAATGGTGGCTGAGAGGAACAAAGGAGCAGTGTGTTAGACCGGCGACGTCCCGCAGATGGGTTTAACAGTCTGCCACGGAGGAAGGAAGGCCTCCGCTCCTCGACTCCTCTCCTCCTCTCTCTTGGTCTCCTCTCCTCCTCTCTCTTGGCCTCCTCCTCCTCTCTCTTGGTCTCCTCTTTCTTGATCTCCTCTCCTCCTCCTCTCTCTTGATCTCCTCTCCTCCTCCTCTCCTCTCTTGGTCTCCTCTCCTCATCCTCTCTCTTGGTCTCCTCCTCCTCCTCTCTCTTGGTCTCCTCCTCTTCCTCTCTTGGTCTCCTCCTCTTCCTCTCTTGGTCTCCTCCTCCTCCTCTCTCTTGGTCTCCTCTCCTCCTCCTCTCTCTTGGTCTCCTCCTCCTCTCTCTTGGTCTCCTCCTCCTCTCTCTTGGTCTCCTCTCCTCCTCCTCTCTCTTGGTCTCCTCCTCCTCTCTCTTGGTCTCCTCCTCCTCCTCTCTCTTGGTCTCCTCCTCCTCTCTCTTGGCCTCCTCCTCCTCCTCTCTCTTGGTCTCCTCCTCCTCCTCTCTCTTGGCCTCCTCCTCCTCCTCTCTCTTGGTCTCCTCCTCCTCCTCTCTCTTGGCCTCCTCCTCCTCCTCTCTCTTGGCCTCCTCCTCCTCCTCTCTCTTGGTCTCCTCCTCCTCCTCTCTCTTGATCTCCTCTCCTCCTCCTCCTCTCTCTTGGTCTCCTCCTCCTCTCTCTTGGTCTCCTCCTCCTCCTCTCTCTTGGTCTCCTCTCCTCCTCCTCTCTTGGTCTCCTCCTCCTCTCTCTTGGTCTCCTCTCCTCCTCCTCTCCTCTCTTGGTCTCCTCTCTTCCTCCTCTCTCTTGGTCTCCTCCTCCTCTCTCTTGGTCTCCTCCTCCTCCTCTCTCTTGGTCTCCTCCTCCTCTCTCTTGGCCTCCTCCTCCTCCTCTCTCTTGGTCTCCTCCTCCTCCTCTCTCTTGGTCTCCTCCTCCTCTCTCTTGGTCTCCTCTCCTCCTCCTCTCCTCTCTCTTGGTCTCCTCCTCCTCTCTCTTGGTCTCCTCTCCCCTCTTCACAACTTGACACCCGTTCTTCTCCCTCTCTGGACTTCTCATCCGAGTGTTGGATGTCGAGATTTTCAGTCGCTCCCCCTTCCTGAGTGTACAGTGGAGGGGGGAAAAGATGGGGGGAGGGGGGGGGAGTGTTAGGATAGAGAGGGTGAGGAGATGCAGTTTAGATGTCGGTCTATCAGCACAGACACAGACAAATTAACTGAGTGTCTGTCGACCCAATATTCGTACTTCCATCCTTTCTTCCCTCTCTTTTCATCTTCCCCCGGCGACGAAAGCAGTTTTGCAGCCGCCGTCCAACTGGGAAACAGCTTTAGTGATTTGTACAATAAGCTGTTAAAATACTCGAGAGCAATCTTTTCCATATGCCATGCTAGGTGGGGCTCTACAAAGAGGGAGAGAGAGAGAGAGAGAGAGAGAGAAAGAGAGGGAGAGGGAGAGAGAGGAAGGGACAGGGAGAGAGTGAGAGGGAGAGATGAGGAAAGGCAAAGAGGGAAAATAACCTTTTCCTCCGCATCTCATTCCTCTCATCCACTCTCTCCACATCAAGAACTGTGCTCCTGATCACAGTGAAACACTGCCCTCTAGGGGACACAGTGAAACACACACACATAAACACACACACACCTAGCGCTGCTACAGCTGGGCTTTCAGAATCAGCTTAATTGCATTTATATTTACATTTATTCATTTAGCAGACGCTTTTATCCAAAGCGACTTTCAAGAGAGTTTTACAAAGTGCATAGGTCACT
This sequence comes from Hypomesus nipponensis, assembly GCF_054491055.1. Lineage (NCBI taxonomy): Eukaryota > Metazoa > Chordata > Actinopteri > Osmeriformes > Osmeridae > Hypomesus > Hypomesus nipponensis. Next base: position 13,772,509 of record NC_140362.1, read on the forward strand.
GAACATAACAACGAGATAGCCCCAAAAACATTGCAAGCAGCCAAAACATGAAGCACATATTGTGAACAACCAAAATAAGTGCCAAAGGGAAGAACAGGAAAATCTGATACGGGCCGTGATGGGTAGCCAGTGGAGGGAGATGAGGAGCGGGGTAACATGGGAGCGTTTGGGTAGATTGTAGACCAGGCGGGCCGTTGCGTTCTGAATCCTCTGAAGAGGGCGGGTTGCGCATGCCGGGAGACCGGCGAGCAGTGAGTTGCAGTAGTCCAACTTGGAGAGGACAAGTGCTTGGACAAGCAGCAGCTTGTTGCCAACTGAGCTACACAAACAAGGAATTTGCTTCGGTGGGTTGGTGCCTTGAGCTTCTCTGTCTCTGGCCATCGGACATGTCATACTGTAGAGCTACCATATCTAGTTACCATATCTACGACCTGCTCTGTCCTTAGGTACGGGATGGACTGCCTCATCCAGTTTGAGGACTTTGCTAACACCAACGCCTTCCGCCTGCTGACCAAGTATCGCAACAAGTACTGCACCTTCAACGACGACATCCAGGGTATCTCCTCGCTTTCGTATCCCACACCCCCCTCTTTCGCACCCATCGCTTCATCCCTCGTCCAACCCTATGGTTCTCCCCCTCCCCCCCTCCAGGTACGGCTGCCGTGGCGGTGGCCGGTCTCCTGGCTGCCCTCCGCATCACCAAGAGCAAGATGTCAGACCATACCATTGTGTTCCAAGGGGCGGGGGAGGTGAGTGCTGCTGACTTCCACCCACTATTTTGTGTAGCGTTGTTTTGGATGCACAAAGCACACAAACTGGCCCCTATAACCGAAGGCATAACCTCTCTACTGGTCTCTCCTTCCTCTCTTTTTTTACCCAGGCTGCAATGGGGATAGCTGACCTCATCGCCATGTCGATGGAGAAGGAGGGGCTTCCGATGGAGAAGTGCCTGAAGAAGATCTGGATGGTTGATTCTAAGGGCCTCATCGTCAAGGTAATGCCCTGCGACCCCTTAGACCCATGGGCATTTGCTTGTGAGTCTAGTTCTCTCTAGACTTTCAGAGCTTCAATGAGGGCCTCGCACCTATGGCCCAGCCCCATTGCCAGCAGGACTGTATTCATGAGTCAGCAGCGGTTCTAGCTTCGATTAGATCACATTCAAAGATATGTTCAACAAACGTACTAACCACAGTTTGTTGTATTTCAAGCAAAGATTTGAATCGATAGTCCCTTCAAAACACCCACACTCTTGGCTGCCTGCAGAGGGAGATAAACGTCACCATGCTCAGTACCTCTAAACAAACTATGAAAGTGAGAGCCCTGTGCCCGTATTGTATTTGTTCCTCTCCCTTATTCTCTCCCTCTGTCTCTTTCCAGGGCAGGGACCACCTGACCCATGAGAAGGAGAAGTTTGCCCACGAGCACAAAGAGATGAGGAGATTGGAAGACGTGGTGAAGGAACTCAAGCCTACAGCCATCATAGGTCTGTGGGTTCCAACTCATTAGGAGCAGCTAGTCTAGACGTTTACAGGATGTACACAAATACGTATCGCACCTCAGAAAGGTCACACAGCTGTGGGGGAGGTGGAGGCTGACGAGTGTGTTGTGTTGGTCTCTCAGGTGTGGCGGCCATCGCAGGAGCCTTCACAGAGCAGATCATCAAGGACATGGCCTCCTTTAACCAACGTCCAATCATCTTTGCTCTCAGCAATCCCACCAGCAAGGCAGAGTGCACCGCTGAACAGTGCTACACTCTGACAGAGGTACCGTGTTAGCTTAGTGGGCCCAGGCTACCCCACCACAGAGATATTGTGTTAGCTTAGCGGGCTACGCTATGCCGTTATTGAGGCTTTCTGTTAGCTTAGCTGGCTAGGCTACACCATGACTGAGGTGAGGGTGACCACCAGACGTCCGGATTGTCCTCCTTTTTGACCCTTCCTGCCCACCGTCGCAATTTACCACTCGCGTGGGCTTCAGTGCCAAAAAGAAAGACCTCTTTCAAACCTACGTGGAGTTCAGAACTCCATTTTGCCACTAAGAGCAGCAAAGATCAATATCATGCCTTCTGTAAGCTCTGTCGCATTGGTATGGACTTCCAAAGTAGGGGTAAAAGGGCTTTAGAGCGGCATGCCGCTACAGAACGGCACAAGGATAATGCTAGTTCTGCCAGGCACTCTTCCTTAACATCATCCGAACACAACAAGGATGATAAAGCAACTGCTGCTGAGCTGACCAAAATTATTTCATGCTGTGAAGCATCACCACTCTTCCAGGAGTTTAGATTGCAATTTAGACTGTCGACTTACTAAAATGACTCATGCTATTGTCTTCATTTTATACTAATGGCCTCCATCCCCCCCGGTCAACAACGTTTTGGGATTGTCCTCCTTTTTGACCCTTTTCCCTCCTTTTCAGGGTCACGCTTCTGGTCACCCCAGCTGAGGTTCTCGGGTAGCTTAGCAGCTACTGTATCCTAGCCATGCCGCGCTGACGTTGTGTGATCGTTGTTTCAGGGGCGCGGCATTTTTGCCAGCGGGAGTCCGTTTGACCCCGTGACCTTGCCTGATGGCAGGAAGTTCTACCCTGGCCAGGGTAACAACTCCTACGTGTTCCCTGGAGTTGGTCTTGGGGTCACAGCCTGCGCCATAAGAACCATAACAGACGAGATCTTCCTCACCACTGCAGAGGTAAATCTCTCTCTCTCTCTCACACTCACACACACACATGCACACACATAAATACACACATTATTAATCTATTCACCTCCATTCCATCTTTGTCCCATCTTCACTTATGTTTCCTCTCCTATGCTGACTCAATCCCTCCATCCATCGACCCCAATACCTTTCTCATTCCTTTTACCCTTGTAGCTTTATCAATCCCGTCATCCTTTTACCTCGTACGTTTTTTTCAATCTCTCCAACCTTCTACCCCAATACCTTCTCCAATTCCTCCATCCTTCTACCCCAATCCCTTTCCCAATCCCTCCATCTAGATTCACCTCCTTATTTTCTCATTTCCCTATTCATCCTTTTTTCAAAATGTTCCCTCAAGCATTCCTCCTTCCCTCTCTCTTCCCTTCTTGAATGCCTTTACTCCCCTCCCCCCAACCCTCTTAGTTCAGGACTGTGTAATAAACCTTTAATCCCAGTGATCATGTGTTAGCTGCGTGCGTGTGTGTGTGTGTGAAGGAGAACAGGTCACGCAGAAGTGTACAAAACCCACCCATCTCTACCAGAGCTGTCTCTATAGATGACACATGAGCCAGTCCACACACTGTCCATGGTTGTGTGCACACACGCAAACCCACACCAGCAAACAAAGACGGGTATCTAAGCAAGACAGAGGCCTTTATTGACACAGCTTATCCCAGCTGGTTATTGATGCTGTGGCTCCTAGGCCAGAGTACCTTTCTGCCAGTCCATTTATAGCATCCCATACCTATACGGATTAGATCTGTTCAAGAGGGCTGGAGGTCTGCTGGATCTGTTGGAGAAGCTGGCTGTTGAGCGGTAGAACATACCACTGATCATGTGATGCTGGTTATTAAAAGTGTAGGAGATACAGTATGCAACTCAAGCTCTCATATACATGCACACACACACACGCACACACACGCACACATCTTGGAGCATGAGAATGGGGTATGTTTGATTTTGCGATTTGGCAGGGGAAATGTTAATTTAATTTGCTTTGTGGAAACCAACCGAAGCCTTTGCGCGTGTGTAACAGACCATCGCAGAGCTTGTCACAGAGCAGGACCTGGCAGAAGGGAGACTGTACCCTCCTCTCAACACCATCAGAGACGTTTCCCTGAAGCTGGCTGTCAAGGTGCAGACGATACCTTTGTGTCTCATTTAACCGGAACGAAGCATCGAAAAGGATTTGTTGCACATGCATCTTGCGATGATGTGACTAAACCGTGTGTGTGTGTGTCTGATAGATTGTGGAGTATGCCTACGAGCACAACATGGCGTCCCTGTATCCGGAGCCCAAGGACAAGTTGGCGTTTGTGCGCTCGCTGGTCTACAGCACGGACTATGACGAGTTTGCCGTGGACGCCTACCGCTGGCCCGAAGACTCCATGACCGTCCAGTCCTGCAAACTGTGAGGCGGAGGGCAGAGAAGGGAGGGAACCGAGGACAGAAGGACGGGCACAGGGTGCACAGGGTGCACAGGGACTCATGATCGACGGTGACACAGACAGGCGGTGACGCAATGACAAACGCGGACACAGACGTGTGCTGAAAGACGGCTTCTAAAGTTCAAATACGGGAAGACAATGTTGTTGTAAAAAATCTTTGTGAATGTTCTAGCTACGCACCAAGAGTACCAACATGGTCAAAATAAAGGCTGTCAAGTGATGTAAAGTCATGTCTGAAGTTAGTGCATTTGTTTCACCATGGGTCTTCCTGTGCTATTGCAGTCTGCCCAGTGATTTCTCAGGTCAGACCTGGCCAGGAATGTAATCTTCAAAGACAACAGACAGTGTTTTGACAGAACCAACCAACCAGAAAGGGCCAGTGGGAGGGCATGGCATGCTGGGATTGTGGTTAGAGTGGCGGTGTTTGATGTCACATGACGCCGCCCCTCCCCACTCGAGCTTAACAGGGTTGGCATTAGCTACAGACGGAAACACGTCTGTACCTGGGGGATGAAGCTATGCAACAGATCACTGACTAGTAGTCTGTTTTGTCAGATATATGGATTGAGATGCAGAAGAACAGACCACGACTGTGTTTAAATCAATAAAAGCCACACTTTGCTCCCTGGCTATGCCTCTGTACAGGGCTGCATCAGTAAACAGAACACTGTTTTGACATTAAAGGCATGACCTTAAAAACACACATGGTGTGTCACTGCCCAAGACTGGGTCCGGAAGACTGCTGAGATCTGAGGCATTGCTTATCTGGTTCATTTGTGATTGCCTTGGTCTGTGTGATGTGAGTCTCTCTGTTCCCTTTCATCTGTTTGTCATGAAGATCCATCCTTCTGTCCCATCGCCTCCCTCCCCTCCTTTACTCCAGCCTTTTGAAGGACTCCAGTCAACCCCCTGTTTGCATCTCTTTATCGGCCCTGGCAGGCTCCTGGCTCTGTGGGGAACCCAGGAAGAGTTGGCCTCTGCACCCGAGAACCCCCCTTCCCTCCCTCCCTCCCTCCCTCCCTCCCTCCACCCTCCTCATTCCGCTTGCCATGTTTTCCGGATTTCCTTCAACATGTATGCCCATCACATACACGGTTGCTATACTTCATCACGGTCATTCATATTTAATCTTTATTCGTTAAGATACGATGACAGATGAGGCATGTGGGGGTGCTTGGGGTCCATCTGGCCTGAGGGAACAGAAGTATTCTGGACATAAATGTCACAAATCGGGAGATATTCCTACAACTGAGGCAGAGCGAGTGAATCCCCACTAGGGCGACCAGACGTCTGGATTTTGTCCGGACAGTCCGGTTTTCCAGCTCTTTGTCCAGACCGCTGTTGCATGTCCTCCTTTTCGCCTATTTGTCCTCCTTTTTGATCCTTCCTGCCCACCGTCGCAATTTACCACTCGTGTATAGGCTTTCAGATGCTAAAAAGACCTCCTTCAAACCTACTTGGAGTTCAGAACTCCACTTTGCCACTAAGAGGAGCACAGATTAATATCATGCCTTCTGTAAGCTCTGTCGCATTGATATAGACGTGAGTAGTAGGGGGAAAGGGGCTTTAGAGCGGCATAACGCTAGAGAACGGCACAAGGATAATGCTAGTTCTGCCAGGCACTCTTCCTAAACATCATTTTTTGCTCTTAACACAACAACAGCGGATGATAAAACCACTGCTGAGCTGACCCAATTATTTCATACAGTGAAACATCACCACTCTTACAGGAGTTTAGACTGCAGTTTAGACTTGACTTACTAAAATGACTAATGTTATTGTCTTAATTTCATATAGGATTGTTATCCTTTTTGGACCCAAGTGTCATCCTTTTCAGGGTCATGCTTCTGGTCACCCTAATCACCATTGCCATTTAGCAGTCAACACAGTTTGTAGCATAACACTGTGATGTTTACTTGGAGACACGGTCAGAGATGCACCTGAATTGAGATGTCTGTGTAGAACAGAATATAAGCTAATAGTGGTGCTTATTGATCTCGTCCCGCAGACACAGGGAGATGTTTACGACAAGCCATGTTTACACAGACTGGATGTTATCTCCGCTTTTCACTGTTTGAATACTGGTAGCCTATATTGTTTATGACCTCTGGTGATGCTTGTTGGTCACTGGGAACCAGCTGTTGTGTTACAAACAAGAAGATGTAGCTAGTTCCAACAGGTTCTTCAAAATATTGTATATCTATGGGCCTATAGAATTAGATGTAGCCAAGTATACGAAGTTCGAAGAAAATACATTTTAAAGTAAAACTGCCTACTGCATGCTTACATCGGGTCTTTGAAGAGAGTCATGACATCTTACAGATCTGACGGTTTCCACTAACGTTTCATCTCCGTCATTAATTATGGATGGTTGTGTCATGTCTTCTTGCTGGACAGCATCTCAGATTTGACAAGCTTAATGAATCGCCAAGCTTGACTTCAAAGCTTCTGCCGTGGTATAGATTTCATGACTTTTATATGACGGTGCTTTTCAAAGTGTGAGGGTCAAGAAAAAGGTTTATATCTAGCTGCTTCTTGGGGAAGTTTGAGGCCGACAGCTATCCGCATATTCATATGCGTGCGTAATGCGCTCTTGTGCCATAGTGCGAGAGTCCGCAGTCCCGCGCCGTCACAGCGTTCTCCTCATGTTAAGATGAACAGTAAAGGAAACCCGACTCCATCCTACGTTTCCACTAATTGTGTAATCTGGCAGTAATAAAAACGGATCAAATCGTGAGCAAATATCACCATGGATGATATCGACAAATATACCTGGAATCAAACAACTTATCCTCTCAACGAGTCGGGCAGTGATGACGGCAACCACCTGGATGAATATTCGAACTTTGTGCACGTTACGGAGACCACGATACTACCTTCTCTAATAGGCTTCTTGTGTTCCACGGGACTCGTGGGAAACATCCTCGTGCTGGTGACAATCTTGAGGTAGGCGCTAACATTGTAGTTATCTCCGAAGCAAATCAAACCCCACTATGTTAGAAATGTAAAATGTTATATATAATTTTTGCAGGCAGAAAGGTGGCTGCTAGAAACCAATTTTATTAACCATGACAACGTGGAAGTGGCGAAATTGCATTTACTGTAGCTGAAAATAAAATATTTAGCTTGAAATTCGAATTGCTGTTAAAGTGCTGAATAAACTCTAGCAGTCATGTGTTGTTAAATTAGGCTGCAGAAAATAATTATAATCTTATATAAACATCTCTTTTTGTCAACTGAAGCAAACTACAAAATGTTAAAGCGGTCTCATGTTTACCCAATTCCAAGGTTTGCCACTTTTATTGCTATTCCCAGATATGTGTTAATTTGAGTCTGGTGACTCTCTATGTTTATACATATACAGTAGTTAATCCCCATGTTTTAAGACAAGGTCCATAATGGAGGGTCTGTCTTTAAAGAAGTGTTTCTTCCAGACAATGTCCCATGGTCATTGTGCACTCTGCTGTACCGGGGGTGTGGGGCCCCTTCAGTACCTCTACTGACAGCTCAGATGGCTTAAATGACAAGGATTTGTACAGGAGACCCCCCTGCTCCGCTCCGCCTCCCCCCACCGCCACCACCCCCACCCCCCCTCAACAAGTGAACCTTCGCTGCTGAGCCCAGGCAGGTGATACAGGATGGGGGGACATTAAGGATGATTCTCTGGGGGGATTCTGGACCAGGCTCATGGAGCATCAGCAGGCTGGTCCTAGTTCTCATGCTGGAGCCGGTCAGCAGGTGTGAAGAGATGGAGCTTGGCTATGGAGCTGGGACAGTTGACAATGAAGGGGGAAGATCCATGTGGATTGTTATGATAGATCTGCATATGGATCAGAGTACGCTGATGGCTGAGCGGTTAGGGCATCAGGCTATTATCAGAAAGTTGCCGGTTTGTGCCAAATGATGTGTCCTTGGGCAAGACACTTCATTCTACTTACCGGGGGAATGTCCCTGTACTTACTGTCAGTCGCTCTGGATAAGAGCATCTGCTAAATGACTAAATGTAAATGTACTGCATTTCTGAATCAATGGACAATCAAAACAAAACATGATTGCATTGAGAGCCAAGCAATGCCAGGTTTCCGTGGTTATCGTCTTCTGCCGCTCACCATGTGTGAGCTATCTGACCCTTCCTGCTTCGTACATTCTTTAGCTGCGGGCTGAAGGAAGGACATCCTTGAGCCATGTCTGATTTTAGAAGCCAAGACTGGAGGAGATCAGTATCGGGCACAGGGATTGGAGGAGATCAATATCAGGCGAAGGGATTGGAGACGATCAGTATCGGACGCTGGGATTGGAGGAGGCACAGCAGGATATGGGAGGTTCCCAGGGGAGACCAATGCAGAGAGCAGCCGTGCTGGTGATCATACAGGATGTAGATCAAAATATAGATCAGGGAGGCAACAACCAAAACACATATCACATATAAGCATACAACACAACAACAGACAACCCCCATCACTGAGCAACACATGATCAGTGATGAAGCATGGCTATGTTGTAACCGGCTGGTGAATGTGTTTATATGAACTTTGTATTGGTGTGTGTCTGTATAGAAATATATATATATGTGTGTGTGTGTGCTCCCTCAGGACCACCAAGAAGACTGTTCCTGACGTGTATGTGTGTAACCTGGCGGTGGCAGATGTGGTGCACGTGACCGTCATGCCCTTCCTCATCCACCAGTGGGCGCGCGGGGGGCACTGGGTGTTTGGCAGCACCCTCTGCACCATCATCACCTCCATCGACAACTGTAACCAGGTGGCCTGCGCAGCTGTCATGACTGCCGTCAGCCTGGACAGGTTGGTGTGTGATTGGTTAGCCTGGGCAGGTCAGTGTATGATTGGTTAGCATGGACAGGTTGGTGCGTGATTGGCAGGCCTGGGCAGGTCAGTGTATGATTGGTTAGCATGGACAGGTTGGTGCGTGATTGATCACTGATTGGTCATCAGGGACAAGATTCCGATTTCTTTTCCCTAAAAGCGAATCTTCTTAGGCCGGAATCTCTTGCACAGATAACTAGACAGGTTACTGAAATATTTGGATCAGTTTGTATTCAGTTTCAAATGTCTCAGACACAGCCTGGACACCAGTGAACACAAAAAGCCGTTGGTTCTGTGTGGTTTCATATCTTCCTGCTTACCAGTGGTTCTCATGACTGGTTTGACAGTCTCTGACTGTTCTAGTGAGCAGACATCAAGTGGACACTGATCCATTAGATGCTTTAGAACAAAACCCACTATAAGAGCCATCACAGGCTCTCTTCCAGTAACCCGCTTCAGACAGATTAACTTAACTCAACATATAGTCGGAATCTCTTGGACATCCCTGAATGACATTATCTGACTGTTGGTGTACAGATATAAATTACATTCCCGTCTCCATATGTAGTTTTGACAGTTATATGGAGCAGATGTGGTTTCTGTCCCACGGCTGTCCATTTCATGACCAGTGTGGCGGCCATGACAGTTGGTGCATTTTGCCCTTGGGCATCGACAAGCCTAATGGATGCATTAGCTTTGAGGCATGGTAATGCATAGGGGACTGAATATCGGTAAACTCACTAATTTGAGAGCGGTTTGATGCAATGGTTCTCTTCATCAAAGCTTGCCTTCATCCAAGGCCACCAGACATGGTGCATTACAATCAACGGTTATCTCAAAGCAACAGCTAGCTTCCAACCGATTGGAGGAAGCACCCACACTACAGTAGTACCCAACCCCAGTGTACCCAACCCAACTGTGTGTATGTGTGTGTGTTTTACCATGTCTATCTGTTGAGTGTAGATATAGTTTTCAACCACACCCCTGTTTCACAAATGTTTTTACATTCAGGGGACATTGGGGTTGTTTGAAAACACTCAGGGACCGGGGAGCATGTTTGTCTTCTCTTTATCTGTCTTTCCCCATCAGTCTCTCCGTCTTCTCACCCCCGGCCCTAGGTACCTGGCGGTGGTCCACCCGCTCCGCCTGATGACCCTGAGGACCCGCTCCAGAACCATCCGGATCAACCTGTGTGTGTGGGTGGTGTCCTTCATCCTGGTGCTGCCTGCCTGGCTCTACTCAGAGGTGCTGCGCTTCCCCGACGGCCTGGAAAGCTGCACCATGAACCTGGTCTCTCCCAGCGCAGTGCTCTGGTAAGGGTCAGGAAATCAGGAATTCACGACCGTCCAGAAATCGTGTAGTAGACTGCTGACAGTATAACCAAACTACTTCCTGTACTCTAATCTTCTCTCCAGCCAGTACCGTGGACGTGAATATCATCACATCTAACTAACATCTCTTAACAATCTCTTAATAACACTGATGCCAATGTGAAGCAACACAGGTGGTGTTTGATTTCAGGGATGGTTCCTGGCTGCAGATGAGTCTGGCTGAGCATCATTAAACATGAAGCTCTGTGTGATGCTCAGTGGTAATGGAGTCACGAGGGTCAACGCTGCTCTTTAAATTCACGCTGAACCTGCTAGTGAGGGCTGAATTAGAGCCATATTGAAAGAGCTGCAGCTCCCGGGTTAACTCTATTCCAGTCTACAGCCATGCATTCTATATGGCTGCTGGATATGATGGATCTACACACAGAGAGTGTAATCACCTCCTTGAATACATTATGTTCTCAATAGGTTATCTGTGTGTTGATTGAGACTCGGACGTACTGTACCTTGGTTTGCTCATGTCTCTCTCTCTCTCTCTCTCTCTCTCTCTCTCTCTCTCTCTCTCCCTCTCTCTTTCTCCTTCTCTCTCTTTCTTTCTCTCTTTCTCTCTCTCTCCCTTTTCTCTCTCTCTCCCTTTCTCTCTCCCTCTCTCTCTCTCTCTCTCTCTCTCTCTCTCTCTCTCTCTCTCTCTCTCTCTCTCTCTCTCTCTCTCTCTCTCTCTCTCTCTCTCTCTCTCTCTCTCTCTCTCTCTCTCTCTCTCTCTCTCTTTCTCCCCCTCTCTCTCCCTTTTCTCTCTCTTTCTGTCTCTCTCTCTCTCTCCCTCTCTCTTTCTCCCTTTTCTCTCTCTCTCCCTTTTCTCTCTCTCCCTCTCTCCCTTTCTCTCTGTCTCTCTCTATCTCTCTCTCCCTCTCTCTCTTTCTCCCTCTCTCTCTCTCTCTCTCTCTCTCTCTCTCTCTCTCAGGTACACCCTGTATCAGACCATCACATCGTTCTTCCTGCCGCTGCCCCTCATCCTGACGTGCTACATCCTCATCCTCACCTCGACATGGAGGAAGTACCTGAAGACCAAGCAGGCAAGCTGGTGTGTGTGTGTATGTGTGTGTTTGATGCATGGGCACAGACCAACATGGGTATGCAGTAACAGCAGCAGGTTAAGTGACGTCAGTCGCTGGCAGGGAGATGGTATCTATGATGGCAGAGTAAGCGCTCAAGCGGTGATGTTAACTGTGCTCATCTTTGGAAAACTGTGGTCAGATGTGGTCAGCTGATGAAAGATTCTTTACACAACAACTCCTGACTGTTTCCGACAGACTGGAAAGGATATTTTTTGCCTCTTAGAAGTCAGAGTGAATCATGAAACGGGATTATGAAAGCATCCGCCTGTGGCCAACCCACACCATGGGACTGCTGCTAGGGACAGGCTAGTCTGTTATTGTTGTCAGTGATTTTAAACAGAGACCTTTCTAAAAGTTCAGCTGAACATCAAGATGAAAAAAAAAAAAAAATCTCTAACGCCCCATCCTCCCTTCACATTTCTCCTCCCTGATTCTTTCTCCTCCCCCCTCCTGCCGCTCCTCTGCCCACGTCCCCCCTCCTTCCAGCTGCAACATGAGCCTACCCAGACAGCGCGCCGTCCGCCTCACCCGGATGGTGCTGGTTCTAGTGGGCGTGTTCATGGTGAGCGTGGCGCCCTATCACGTTCTCCAGCTTGTAAACCTGAGGGTGCGCCGGCCCTCATTGGCCTACCACACCTGCTACTACCTGTCCGTCTGCCTGAGCTACGCCCCCAGCTCTATCAACCCCTTCATCTACATCCTGCTGAGCAGACACTTCCGCAAGCGCATGACCCAACGCCCAGCGCCCAGCGACCCAGAGGGAGACAGCGAGACTCCCGCCAAAGCCAACACACACACGCAATCACGCAGAACACACTACTAATTCAGACATCCCCTACAACACACATACGTACACGCACACATACACACACACACACAATACTCCAACCTCTGCCAGCCTGTGAGAGTACCATTGAGGCTGAATATACACTGTGACCTTCTGTTCAAGTCTTCTTGTCTGTCTGTCAATGGCTGCCTGTCTAGCTGTCTGTTTATCTGTCTGTTTACCTGTTCGCCTGTCTAGCTGTCTGTTTATCTGTCTGCTTACCTGTTCGCCTGTCTACCTGTCTGTTTATCTGTTTGTCACCTTGTCGCCTGTCCACACGATCCCTGTCTACATATCTCTACATATGTTGACTAGCTCGTTGTAGGACCTATAGCTACCTATATATTGACCAGCATGTTGTCAGAGATTCAACTGTCATGTTTTTTTTTGTTTTTTTTTATCTTCATATGAAGCTCAGATGTGAGATTCTTGTGGTGTCCAAGCGCTCCCCACAGGCAAACTGTGGTATTACAAGAGTATAGACGTACAGTACCGTGCCACTTTCTAAATGTGCATTTTGTTATATGTTTGAAACGTTTACGTTATGATATGTGTCTTTTTTGTCATGAAATGCCAATAAAGCCATTTATAATCTCAGCCACAACTATTCTATGAAATCCCATTATGTGCGTGCATAATTGAATGAGACATAGTATCCTTCAGGGTCATGTCCGTCACGGCTACCGCTGTGTAAATCATTCACTGAGTTAGTAAACATTGATTATGTCAGACTGGGCCGTTGGGCACTTCTCTGACTGTCTGGTGCAACAAGAGCAGGCGGCCAGCTTCAGGGTGGGTCACCAGTGAGAGTCCCACCACTGACCAGACGGACATGCTTCCAGAGGGTACGGCCCACCCTCACCCCCAACCATCCCCCAGCCCCACTCATCCACGCCAACCACCACAGCCATCCCCATGTGATCAATAAAGAGGCGACCAGACCAGACCAGACAGTCTCAGCGTCTCACCCAAGGCCTCTCCCCCAGGCCTCTCCCGCCAACTCCATGCCCCTGCTGGATAATGGCCTATTGTCTCTCTATGCCCCCTACCCCTCTAGCCAATCCCAGGCCATTGGTGCTTTGACAGGTTCATCAATATGTCTCAATGTCAACATTATCCCACTGTCCTGTCTGTCCAATCAACGGCCATCTTATTGATTGTGTTCACCACATTAGTGTAAAACTGTTTATTGTTCCAGGAGGGCCCTGGGTTTAACCGCGGCACTGGCACCAGTGATCCCCTACTCAGTGACAGGTTGGAATGTGGATCTCTCCGTCTCTGATGCCCACCTGGCCCTTGCACATCCTGAAATGCTCTGCCTCTGTCCTCCAGCCCTGAAGAGAGACAGGCAGGTTCACTGGCAACTGGATGGACGGACGGGTGGCAGCCAGACAGGCAGATGGGCAAGCAGGCAGGCTGAGTGAAAGCTATTTGATCTGACATTGTTTGACCTTGTTTTCAGCAGTAAAATACCACCCCCTCCCTAACCCAACCCCACACTTATCCATCCACCCACCCACCCACCCACCCTAACCCAACCCCCTCATACAACCCTGCACCCCTCCACCCAACACCCCAGGATTTTTGTTCCATCACAGCACTAGCAGCCCTGTATAAGACCTCAGTCCAAACGAGTAGTACAAAACAGACCAAAAACATTTTGTGTTCTCCTCACCCACACGATTCAAGGCAAACAAACACCTAAAGTATTTGAAAGCAGTATACTTGACCCCTTGCTGATGTCCTTCTACCCGAAAGTCTTCTTTCATCAATAAACTGAGAAAAGCAGCCGAAGCAGTTGCACCAATCATTCAGCTCAGACAAAACACTCAGTTATCTTTGTCCAAAGCCAATGGTGATGTTTCGCTTTTAACAGAGGCAGCATTCCTATTTGTATAAAACATACTTTGGTAATAATGTACCAATACAGGATGTGACCTTGGTGTGTGTTTTCCTGTTTTCCGTGGTTTGGAGAATGGAGGGCAAGTATCACAATAAAATATGTCATTTAATTCCTTTCCACACCAGCAGAGGGCCTCGTCGTGTCTTGTGTCAACAAGCTTCAAACCTCCGCGATCAACAACGTTCTCTTTTCTTTCGACTGGGCAGGGGACTGGTGTGTTTGGATTTATGACAACTCTTTTTACAATTACTCTCCCAAACTGTACCTGATTTACTTTGATTTTCCAAATGTTTGAATCCAGTTGAGTCGAAAGCAAAATATTTTACCCACTATCTGTAAATCAAAAATACGGATTGAGCCCCATTAGTTCTCATGTCTTGTCTGACCTGATCTGCTGACTCTGCATGCTCGGCTGACCAGTTGGACAGATGTGTCAAAGCTTTGGAAGGTGGAAGGCTGTGTCAGAGTGACAGTAGTAATGTAGCTTAATCGTTTACATTTTTGTTGTCTTTGATGTGAAACCACACAAATGTGAAGTTGCTTATAACAACACTCTTTTTAAATGACCTTTTAGTCACATTATGTTAGCCTATAAAATGTTAACCAGTGGGCCTATTAAAACTTTGTATTTAATGCCACGCTCTGCTGGCTGTTGCCTACGTTCCTCACTGTTTTTCGTTTTCCTTGACTGATTCTGTGAATAATGAATTGAGACGTCTTGCTTCAGCAGACAGATAGTGCATCCTGCGCGTCGCACAGGTTTTCCCCCGCGAGCCAGAGCCTGGCACAGGTTCCCCACCGCCTGTTGTTGCACGGGCGGGTACCACGCGCAGATACCAAGCAGGCGCGAGAGAGGCTTGACAACTTTTCCATAATTAGAAGAAGCCTTTCACTGTGTTTGACTCAGTCGGGAATGCAACATGACAAGTGTGATTACAACCTAAAGTCAAGTGTAATTATTTTTTTTGTAGTAAAAACAGACCGAGACTTCCCCTGCAGCTCACACTGCAAGAATGGCCTACATAGAAGCATTTTTTCGGCAAATTCAGGTTTTATAAAAATCCTTGATGGATTAATTTTGTTGTATGATTACCTCTTCTTGTAGGAATGTTATGAAAAGAAGTCAATTTACAGCTGGGAAGTGGGTTTGCATCCGTACACTTGTTTGTATCATTTGTTGCTCTCGTGGTGACACAGTGTTTCAAAATGATTCACTGAATATCATTTGTATACCGGAGTGGCAGTTATTCGCGTTAATAATGTAAATACAGCATGCTGTACAGCCTTTAGCCTTGCGCTGATGGACCAAGCGCGTGGTAATCAGAGCATTTTCCCGCCTTTCAAATCTTGGCACATGCTCGCTTGGCTTGTGCTGCTTCTTGTCCTGGTGCTCCAGATGGAGCAACACATGCTGAGGAACTGACTGTCATACAGGAGCTCCCTACATCTGACCTCAATGCTTCACTTCTGCTCCACCTTTCAAACATGGCTCTGCTACAATATTTTGTTCTCTTTTTGACCTTGAAAGATTTGCTATGCATGTTATTTCGTAAATGTGGCCTGTTGCTGAATTGTATTTTATTGTGTATTTCTATGGCAATTCAATAGCCTTCACAACTCGTTTTTTCACCTTGCCATGAAATGGTTCCATTTGTTAAAGAAGCATTTGTCATAATGGATAGCAGTAAGGTTAGGTCACTGAATAATAAGTTAATTAAAATACTGTACATTTCTAGTATGTTTGGTTAATTTTGTTAAGGTAGATTTTTTTCAATAATGTTAAATAAACATATAAGGTCCAGATGGAACACTGAAAGATCATCACCTCCAGATCAGTTACAGCCCTGCAACTCACATATTTTTTAATCCCTGATTATGGAATTCCAAGAACTTCATGAATTCATCACACAAGATCATATTGGGTCCCGAATGGAGCCTACCTGTGGCCGGTTTTAGCGTGTGTGAAACCATAGTTTCTTGTTTGTGACAAATGTCAATGCAAGCTCCTGGATGTTGTTGGCACAGGGTAGAGAAGGGGCAAGGCTCTGCTGTTCCGATGTGCTGCATGGGTTACCCTATTTGAACGGGTCAAATTGCCTGTTTGTTTATGTTGAGCGCAGGTTAGTTAAGTCACAAAAAGACGCAATCAATTTGCCTGAACACAATTATATCTGAATGTTAGGGTTGAACATGGAGATGAAGAAGAGAGAGGAGAGCAGGGTTCCCCGACATAGGGGCGCCTGATGCTGTTGGCTCTGCCCACACGGGCAAAGTATCCCCCAGACCATCCGGTTGGATCTCTGAGGCTGTATGAGGCTAACTCTGCTCACTAAAAGAGACGTTGAATAGGTACCAGCAGAGAGACATTATGAAAAGCTAGACCAGGGCCCGTTTTGCAGGGTATGGGTTCAGACCACATTAGCATGCATGCATCTCCGCTCCATTTGTATGCAGGTTTGGGAAACAATACCTGGTCCATTGTTTCCCTGTCCTCATTAATTCTGCCATTGTGTGCCACGGCCAATCCACTGCCAAGTTTGGTGAACATCAAAGCCTTTTCTTTCTTTTTTTTTTTCCAAGCCAGAGAGAACCCATTAAATTAACATGCATATTGCATCTCGAGCTCAATAAGTTGCCTAATTAATTGTGAGAGCCACTGACAATGGACTAGCCCTAGGTGGATTGGATATTGAAAGTAGTTTTGTATGGAAGCCGGTCCTGGTCCTGTGTGTGTTTATATGCTTGTGGCTGTGTGTGCAGCGGTGTACGTGTGTGAGTGTGTGTTGTTGATTCCAGATGAGCGTAGGAGTGTGTGTGATGCTAACCCAGGCTGCAGGGCTCTCCATGTCCCGTTAATAACCTGCTTCTCTTTGATGTAGCAGGAGCGGCTAGGTGGCTCTTTCTCTAACTGCTCTACTGGCATGTAAATACACTGGCCACTTTATCTCCTTACCTGCTCAAGGGTCTACATGAGACAACTAACACACTCACACACACTCTGACAATGAGACAATGAGGTGAGTCAGCACACTTGCCCACCCACCCACACTTTAGTCCCTGCTTTAGCAACAGACCAACCAACCATACATGGCCCTTGGGTTTCACTTAGTAGATGTCGTGGTCAATGAATTTGAAGCAGAAAGTCACCCAGAAAGTCTGTCAGAGGTTTTGTGTGTGTGTAGGGGGGAGGGTGGGAGGAGGTGGAGTCAAGTTTCACCCTGGTCAGGGAAGGGAGTTATTTGATGTACAAATACAAGCAGGGATCAAAGCTGGCCCAGGGCACGACCAGGACGTCAACCAAACACCAGCGTCAACCCCAGCCTGCTGCCGGTTGTTGTGTTCTCCTGACCAGCTCTCCCATGGATGTTTCTGTCTGAGCTCCCGCTGATGATGAGCATCCATTCGATAGCAGCCTTCACACAGAGCGTCAGCCCTTCTCCCTTCACTGCTCTGCTGGCAGAGACAGAGCTTGGGATATAGAGACACAAGGAGATGGAGAGAGAGAGATATCTATAAAAAGCGTCCGGGGTTATGAACGCTCCAGCGTGTGTGGTCTAAGTAACGCTAATCCTATCAGATAAAGCACTAGTCGGCCTACAAGTTGGGCTTGATATTCCAGTCGCTGAACGCGAGCCACACACTCGCTAGTTCCTGTCAGCTTGCTGTCTTCCATGACGCTGGGCCGGGATGTTTAGGCCCTAATTCCTCTGACTGATGTTGCCTAAGTGGCTTAGCGATTAGGCTCACAGACGCCTGCTTTCCCCCTTCACACACACTCCCCACTATCCCACAGACACACTCCCCCATTCTCCCTAACACAGACTTTCCACACATGCGGGAAGTTTATTGTTGTAAAGGAACACTGTTTTGTAATTTTTTTTGTAATTTTAGACATTTTGACCAATGTCACCAGTTTCTGAAATCCCGTTCCTAAATCTTTCTTGTCTCCTCCTCTCTCTCTCTCTCTCTCTCTCTCTCTCTCTCTCTCTCTCTCTCTCTCTCTCTCTCTCTCTCTCTCTCTCTCTCTCTCTCTGTCTTTATTTCTCTCCAACTCAGAGGACATAGCCCCAGCCCTTCCTGCCTGTGGCGACGCCCTCCAGCTGTTCTGACCTGAAGAGAGGTCATGTGACTCTGGCTACACAGACCTTTCTGGGTCGGCTTCTCCTATGCATTCCCCGGGGCCACTGCTGCCCCGTGATGTCATAGACACTTGACCTGGGGCCGTGGTGAACCAAGCAGGTCTCTAGGCAGTGGTGCCTCATCGCATTTGGGGCCGGTCAATCCGGAAGGCCTGCTTGATTGGCTAGTTGCTGTGTGAGACTTTTTGATTGGTCTGGGAGTTATGGGAACTGAGTGGTTCTAATGTGCCGGGCTGGTCGAGGCGGGTTGGAACTCTGGTGACCCATTAAGCCTGTCCTGGAAGATCATAAGGTTACAAGTTCAGACGCTTACTTTGGGCTTGAAGTAATGAGGCCTGAATGGACCTGCCACCACCAGAGAGATGGGAAGAAGACAGGAGAGGAGATAGCGATGGGAGAACGAGGAGGAGAGGGAGAAAAAGTGGAGGAGGGTTTGACGGAGGGAAGAGAGGAGACGGGTAGAGAGGAGGTGGCCCAGTTTGCAGCTTACAAGGTCTGACAGTGCATCACAGGTCTCTGGTGTTCATGCAGGCCTCCCTGACTATCCTCAGGCTACATTTGCTCCCTGAGAGAACAGAGCCTCTAAATGACTCTTTTTCACCTCTTCCTGGTAATGGTAATGGTCAGGGCACAGGCCTCAGTCAGTTACTGACTCTCACAACTGTCATTGATATTAGTTCTGTACTGTAAAAACCTCTCCGCTCCATGGTATACTGTAAGTAGAACCGTACTGTAGTGCGCCCAGCACCTTGAAGAAGAACAAACTTCACAGACTAGCCCCCAGGCTGCACACTTTCACATTAAAGCTGTTGTCGTCTTCAATTATGTCCTCCTCCCGCACAAATCGCGGACAAAAAATTGTTCAGCTTACAATGCTAATTGGGTCCCGTCCAGAGCGGTGTGATTGGACGTGACACCAGTGCAAACCCTGCCCTGTCGAACAAAGGAGGGACTAGAAAGAATCTAAGTAAATAACTGACCAGCTAATTAGGCAATTACAGGCAATTAAAGCCAATTAACCAGCCCAGGGAGGTGAGAAGTTATCACAGGTCACATGACCAACATGAAGCCCCTGGCACTGTGGCCTATTTTAGCCCTCGGGGTGGGGTTAGCGTTACGTTGTGAGTATGGGGGCAGGGCTTCTCTATGAAAGTAGGGATGGGAAGGGGTCACGATAATTCCTGCTGCCAAAAACCTGCTGTTCCAGAGCCTTGGGCCAGTTCTATGTTGGAATCCAGCACAGAAGACCTGGAGGAGGGAATGTCCATGAAATAAAGTAGAACCATTTACCCAATAAGGTTTCCCTGTGCATAAAGGTTCCAGATACCAAGGGAGGACAGGAGAGGAGATGAGAGAATGGCAGCTTTGTAGAGAAGAATTCTATACAAATTCTGTGTTGTGAGTGAAAAGGGCCCATGACATTGTTGGACCATTGTTTACCTGTTTACCATTCTCCCTAACACAGACTTTTTGTAATTTTAGACATTTTGACCAATGTCACCAGTTTCTGGAATCCCCCTCCTAAATTTCTCTTTTCTCCTCTCTCTCTCTCTCTCTCTCTCTCTCTCTCTCTCTCTCTCTCTCTCTCTCTCTCTCTCTCTCTCTCTCTCACTCTCACTCTCCCTCTCTCTCTCTCTCTCTCTCTCTCTCTCTCTCTCTCTCTCTCTCTCCTAATAGTCTTTTGTTCCCCCTGTAAACCAAACCAGGGGGTAGGGGGGCAGGGGGCCTTGAGGAAGCACAGTATATCTATTAAAGAGCTTGTTTAGGTACCCTAGGGGGCGGGGCCAAGGTCCCAATATTGACATTAGAAGGATCATGCTGACATGTGACTAGTGGAGCGAAGAACGGGGCCAAGCAGGCACACACAGACACACACACACACACACACACACACACACATACAGGGGCCATTAGCCAAGCTAAATGGCCAGGAAGAATCTGGACCAGACAGGGTTACTCATAGGGCAACTAGACCACAGTCACCAAGCTGGCACACACACAAACTCAACACACACACATGTGTGTGCATGTGTTGACATGTGTCTATATGAAGCAAATAATGATTGACTGGCTGTAGAATTAGGAAATTCACAAATGTAATTACTTTTGACACTTGTATTCACAGAGAGAGGGAGGTCTTTACATAATTCTCAACCTCTTTAATTGGGTTTAGTGGATTTGCCTGTCTGTTTGCCTGTCTGAGTATGTATCTCAATTGTAGTTTTATTTCAAACCTCAAAGCCATTGAGAGCTGTAAGACATCAATTAAAAGTTCCCCTGAAGGCTGAATTAAACAAAAGAGCTGTCTCCTTCTGTATTTCAAACTTAGATTGAGCAAGGTCATCTTCCTTCTGATTACAGGTTTAGCAAGAATATTATTTACCCAGCGTGCGTGTGTGTGTGTGTGTGTGGAAGGGGGTCATATGTGATGTGTGTGTGAGAGTGTGACTGTGTGTGTGTGTTTCTTGGGGGGAAGTGGGAGGGGGAGGTGGAGGGGGGGGTGGGCGAAGGGGGGCGAAGGGGGGGGAAGAGGGTGTGGGTCCTCCTCTTCCTAGGTGACTGACCGGAGGTTGTGGCCAATATGCAGATTGTTCCAGGCTGGTGACACGCAGGCTGACAGGCCCGCTCCCTGAGCGTATGGACACAGAGCAGAGACGCTACGCTGCGTGCACACGAGAGGTGTGAAAGCAACAGGCTCGTTAGTGATCTCACGCTCTGCGAGACCCCTGGCTCATCCCCCGAGCACACCACCATGACCCGGTGCCGTGACAACAAATGACCCCTGCCGCCGACCCCCCCCCCCCGACCCCCTGGGCACGGCCTGTGCATGTAGGTTACACGTAGGTTATGTTGGTTGTCGTGCTGCCAAAACAATTAAAGAACTAATTGGAGAGCAGAGACGCAGGTTGGTGAGGCTGGTTAAAGTTAGTTAGGTTTGCCCGCATTGTCTATGTCTGGGGGGCTGCTCCTAGAACCGTGTGGGGGGGGGGGACGTAGGGAACCAACAGGCCCAAGGAACCAATTATGATAACAAGGATACTTCCATTGGAAGAAGCGGAAAATAGCTAGAGAAGCGAAGGAATCTTCCTCCTCCTCCTCTTCTGCTTGGCTTGCTAGATGTTCGCAAACTGCAGCGTTGCCTGCAGCGCTGTTATTAATTCACCATCTGAAGAGGAGGGCGAGAGAGAGGGTGAAAGAGAGGGTGAGGCAATAAAAAAGATGTTTCTTCAACATGCGCTAGACTGCGGTCTGCTGCACTTCCTCCCCCAGTGCCATGTGCATGTCGGGTTTGGGGGTGGAGGATGGGGTGGAGGGCTCACTAGCCATTCCTGCCCCCCAGGTACAGAGGCTGCCTGCGTCCTACCAGACCCCAGGGCACGACTCCGGAGCCCTGGACAGATGCGCATTAGAGACATATGGTGCCGAAACAAATTTAAGAAATAAGCTGTCATCAAATAATCCAATCATTCATGTTTCAGGGAGCAATATGGGAGATATGGGAAAGTGCCCGCCAAGGCCACACCCACTGGAGGAGTTGCCCCCGCCCCCGCACCCTCCTCGCCCTCCTCGCCCCCCCACAACTCCCCACAACTAACCCACCCCCCCCCACCCCCACCCCTGGATAGCGCGCCATTACCGTGGAGACAAGAGGAACGGTGTACGCATGCAAAGGACGGTATCAAACGGAGGCACAGACTCATTTTGAATCAATGACTAATAAAGAAACGTTTGTGATTTGTTTTCAATAACCCCAGCGCTCCTCGGCAACGTCGGAGGAATTTCTATGAGGTGAATGAGCAGTTTCTCACGGACAAAAACGCTCTGAAAAGTGAGGGGGGAAGGAAAGAATATCAATATTTATTCTTTGGACTCACAATCACTGTCTTTCTGGCACATACTTACTGGTTCATATTCATTGCTTTATGGAAGTAATAAAATAAATTGTTTCATTGCCACCTGAAACAAAAGCGTTGTATATGAACCTAACTGTGCAAGCTGGTGTAGGTTTACACAGCTGGATGACAGTTCTGGCTTTGATAAGATGGCTGGTTATCAATCAGCAGTGGTCCAGATAGGTTCTCGCATGAATTAATTAGCGTGTCATCGCCCATGCAGCGGAGCCGTGCCACACACTATGCGGGCACTAGGAAAGACAAGCCGCGCCCCCCGCGCCCTGCCTGCCCGCATCACATCAGCAGCCGCACGCCGTGGCGCCATCTCGCACACGGCATCCCAGCATGCACCACTCCGCCCACCAAACCCCAGGCTCTGCTTTTTTTAACCCGCGCATCCTCCTCCTCCTCCCCCCCCCCCCTCCTCCCTTCCTGTTCACCCCTCAACCCTCCTCCTGCCTCCCCAGGGGCCTGTGTCCAGGGTGGGCATGACAGCTCGCAGTGCCCCTGCCACTAATGTTTTCCCAAAGCATCCAGTTCCGTGACCCCGTCAGCCTATCAGCAGCTCCGACCTCAGCACTCCGCTGGATGAGAGCGCCTCGCACTTTTTTGAACGTGTCAACAATTTCTGGCTGGCTGGCCAGACACTCCACTCCGGCTATGTCTCTGTGTGTACATGTGTGTGTTTAAGTGTGTGTCACAGCGTACGTTTGCCGATGTGAGTTTGTCTGTGTTTCTGAGTGTGTGTGTGTGTGTGTGTGTGTCCGTGAGTGAGTGTGTGTGTACCATAAAGAGTGGAAAAGGGCCATGTCATTCTTCCCCAGCATAATCAGGAGCTACACACAGGAGAGCCTGGGCAGCATGGCCGCGGTCTGATCACCATAATGAGGTCCCCTGGCTATCCAGTCATTGGAGAATAATTGACTTGCTCGTCTCTTATTTTCCTAATAGACACTGTGACCCAGAGCACGTTTGTTTCGCTATGAGAAATGTCAAGAAGGATTGGAAGTTTCCTCGGCTCGCCCATTAAAACTGAAGGCATGCCACCCTGCCTCGGCTGCCATTGGCTGACTGCCTCGTTATGCAGATGCCAAACGTAAATAAATGATTTGCAGATTCACAACCCCCTCACACACACACACACTCCACCACCACCCCCACCATGTCTGTCCCCCCCCCTCTCTCCTCTCCTTCCCTCTCCCCCCACCCTTCCATCTCTCCAGGGGTTGGGAGGAGGAGAGGAGGAGGAGGAGAAGGAGAGAGGACATGACTGTCCAGTGCACAAGTAGTTCCTCAGAAGAATAAATAAGGTCTAGGTAGTAATTATAATAAGACATGTCCCTGACTTGAAAACCTGGCGAAGCGCACTGATGTTGTTACAACTCCCCTATGTCCTCTGGCCTTCACAACACATCACTGTCAAATAGCCCAGAGAGGAGAGGAGAGGAAAGAGAGGAGAATAGTAGAGAGGAGAAGAGAGCAGGGGAGAACCGTGGTCCCAGGCGTGAGGGCATGAGAGGGAACATCTGTGTGTGTCAGCGTGCCAGCTCACCCACCGTGTCAGCTGGGCTTCACTAACCCCTGGAGCTGAAGGCAAATGCTGCACATCATAAACACTCCATATGGTCCCCAAAGCAGAACAGCAGCAAGAGGTGGACTGGGAGAGCAGGCGGCAGTGAGACTGGACTGGCAAGGTTCTGCGTGATCATTTCTCAGCCCTGTTGACCCTGTTGGGTTAGTCACATCTATCAACCATATGTCATTGTCCTGGTCCTATTTCTGGTCTTGGTTTTGAGTTAGTCCCAGACCTAAGCTGATGCTCACCAATGAGCTGATAGCCAAGTGACCTTTGAACTCTGGTTTCCCTATCAGCCTCTGACCGAGGGCGGCGCAGGCCCCGCTACCATGGCGACATCATTAAAGTAATTAGTACAAGCTCTGGTAGGCAAATCATTCTTCCTGGGCCCGATTCGTCCCTGCTGAACATAGAGGGTGGAGGAAAAAAAATCTGATTTTCACCATACATGTTCTTCTGTTTGTGTTGTGACAGCGGTCCTTCCTCATCATGTCCTCCCCTCGCCCGGGAGCCCACCACCGTCAGGATAATGGTGGCCGATGCAGAGAGAGGTGAGGGAGTCTATTCACTGCCATCCCTCGCCCCATCCCCCCCGCGGTCTGCGGCGCATCATCGGAAGAATACACTTCATTACCACACTGCACACCTTTTGATGTGGTTAAGCTCAGAATGACACGTCTCGTCGTGTCGCTCCCTCTCTCTCTCTCTCTCTCTCTCTCTCTCTCTCTCTCTCTCTCACTCTCTCTCACTCTCTCTCTCTCTCTCTCTCTCTCTCTCTCTCTCTCTCTCTCTCTCTCTCTCTCTCTCTCTCCCTCCCTCCCCCTCTCCCCCTCTACCTGGCTGTCTCGCCATCTTTCCGCCGCTCACTTCCCCCTCGCTCATTCCCAGCCTCGCCCCAACCCTCCCTTTCTCTCCCTCTTTCGGATTCTCTCTCTCCCTCTTTCGGCTTCTCTCTCTCTCGCTCTCTCTCTCTGTCTCCCTTTCCCCACTTGTGTCTTTTGTTTCTTTCTCATGTGTTTCTCTTGTACCCTCTCTACGCTCCCTCTAGATGTCCTCTCCTCCCCTCTTCGTGTTGTTCAGCGGCATTAGTAATCAATGTTTAGATACGTCATTATCACCTGCCATTACCATATCTTTCATTTCCAGATAGGTGTCTGATGAGGCTGGCGCGGGCCCTCTTCGCTGTGGCGTGGCCGGGCCGTGAGGGCGGCTCGTCTGCGGCGTGGAGTGTCCTCGTCCTGCCGACCTCAGCATGTGCTGCTCTTCCCACTAGCATTCTATTCACGGCGTAAACAATCCAGCTCCAATGAATGCAAAGCAGCCAGACAAAAGAGGACGGGTTAATAGGGGGAGAGAGAGACATAGAAACGGAGAGAAAGAGAGAGAGACAGAGAGAGAGAGACAGAGAGAGAGAGAGAGAGAGAGAGAGAGAGAGAGAGAGAGAGAGAGAGAGAGAGAGAGAGAGAGAGAGAGAGAGAGAGAGAGAGAGAGAGAGAGAGAGAGAGAGAGAGAGAGAGAGAGAGAGAGGTAAACAATGGCTGAGCTTCTGAACGACACCGTGGAGGAGTGTGTGTCATGGGCCCTCTTCACACACAACAGAGGAGAGGACAGGAGAGGACGTGACAATTACAGGACGGGAGAGTTGTCTCCGTCTGTCTCCGTCCCAGTCTGAACATCGTCGGTCGCGGTGGACAGGTTCCGTTTCAGGTTCAAAAAGAAGACACTGCAATTGTGCAGAAGTGATTGATGAATGACATCAGGGGATGCATGACGTTAAATACTGTGTTGACGCTACAACCATTTGAATGCGTGTGTGTGTGTGTCAGTGTAAAGGGGGTCACAGATGCTGTAGAGCAGTGGAGCTGAGCAGATGCCAGCTACTGCCTGAGGACCTGATCTGCATCCTGGAGTTCCAACAGCACATGTCACCCAGAACCCTGCCTTACACAGGGCCCTTCAACACACACACACACACACACACACACACACATGGACATGCACACATACACATAAGTACACGGAAACAGACACACACCAAACAACAAATGCTCAAAAACAAGCATCGGCACACATACCTTTTCCAATTAAAGGTAATAACAAGCACGGTGCTCCGTTTGTGACCATGGCACCAGCAAGAATAGGTGCAGTAGCCCAACTCTCTCTGAAAGGTATGCCACATATTTCGGAATGACTTTTTTTTGTTCTTTTTTTGTTCTCACTTTCACAGCAATTGGTAGCCTGTTGAAGGAGAGAGCTCAACGCTTCTGGTCGCAAAAACACATCTGCTTCTTTTCTCTTTGTGAGACTCAAGGCTGTCGGCATGCCCTCCTCCGCGTAAACGCTGCTAGACACAGGGGTTTGTTATTATTAGGCCTTCTGCCAAGATTGGCTGTCGTTATTGTACGACTTTAACCCTACAGGAATTTCAGTCATTGTGGCAGCCTGTAAGGCTCGCCTGCTTGCTCTGTCTCGCCACCCTCGCAGGACCTGTCTGACTCGGCGTACGCAGGACACCGCTGGCTCCTGCTGCACTCAAGTCATCACGAGTCCTGGAAGACCGCTGCAAGAAGACCACTCCATCCTCCATGAAAGGGTTCATCTATCCAAGAGGAAGATCCGGCTGCGGTCATTTTGGGATGAGAAGAGGGAGTGGACAATGAGGATGAGGGAGAAGAAACATGTTGATGGAGGGAGAGTGAAAAGGAAGAGAGATGATGACCTTTACCCACATTGGGGTTGGTAGAGCTGGTGCTCTCCACAGACGCATCCTAGTTCTGTGTGTGTGTGTGTGTTGGGGGGGGGGGGGGGGGCAGAGCGCGTGTTGAACATGTGCTGGCGTTCTCAGAGTAGCAGCAAGGCTCTAATAAGGACTAGTGCTGGACGGCAGCTGGTAAACTCTGTCCTCAGAATAGGTGCCTTTATACACACACACAAAGGAATGCAAATCAGGCCCGAGCCAAGAGGGGACTGAGAACAGAACCACATGGTGCACACACACGCACACGCACACACACACGTCGTTGGAGAGCCACACAACCCACCCAATCAAAGACAACAAGCAGGAAAAATAACAAGACCCACCCGCACAGCTGTGAATATGTGTGTGTGTGCACGTGTCGCAGAGGGTCATTTTTCCCTGTGACGAGGAGAAGGGCTTTGAGGATGTCCTTCTTGCTCCTTTCCATACACTCTAATACACACACACACACACACTGAGAGCACTTCACCCCCAAGCCCCACCTGAGGACTCTATAGTTCCTCCCAGATGATCAGCGATACGGTCCTATGTTTCTATGTAGGTAGCCAGTGTCTAAAGTGCTGGATTTCAGACCATATGCTAACTGATGATATTGTTGGTTAAAGTCTGTTAACTGATGATATTGTTGGTAATAACAGTATTATTTCCGATGAAAGCATCTGGTATAGTAATGTTCTGGTACTCTTTTAATGCAGTCAGGTAAACAGCTTGCTCAGAATCGAACTTGTTTTTCTACAATTTCTGTGTTCTTGGCTCAGGATACAAGGCCTCTTCGTTGGGCAGTTGAGAGAGGAAGAGAGATCCATATGTGTGTGCAAGTGTGTCGTCCCGGATATGATTGTGCGTGTGTATCTGTTCACAAGCATGTGTCCTCCTGTCTGCGTGCGTGTGTGTGTGTGAGGGCAGTCTGACATCAAAGCCAGGGGGGGTTGGGGTTGGGGGGGGAGTGGGGGAGTGGGGGGGGGGGGGGCGATTTAGATGATGGAGGTGGCTGATCAGTTGGATGTCTAGGAGTGTCACTCTGTGTAATAGAGGAGTGGTGGAGCGAAAGAGAGGAGTGGAGAGGAGTGGAGGAGAGGAGAGGAGGACTTCAATAAGACGTGTGTAATTACCGGCCATATGGACCGGGGGGGGGGGGGGGGGTGGAGAGGAGGTGGGGGGGGAGAGTGGCCTCAAGACGCTCACTCCTCCTATTCGCTGACTTCAAGAACATCTCCATAACGCTACAAGACAACAGTGTCATTACGTGTAATTATTTTCCCCCTGCACTTTCATCCTCTCCCTCCACACGAGAGGCTCTGAGGGCGGGGGGGGGGAGGGGGAGGGGGAGGGGGAGGGGCTATTACCTAAGAGCAGCCAGCGATCATGGACCCTGACACTTTACTGCACTCCCATCATCTTGTGGAGTGTTTCACTTGCTGCCAGCAATCTACCACCCCATCATACTAACCTGGCCTGCTGACTACCAACTATAGAGGCCCCCCTCCTCTCTCTCTCTCTCTCTCTCTCTCTCTCTATTTCTCTCTTTCTCTCATCCTTTCTGCCTGTGATGTCTTCTGTGTTTCTCTGTGGGAGATGTGCCACGCGTCCCCCTCAGTCTCCTGCTGCCTGGAGAATACTGATGAATTGGTGGCTGATTTGGGATCTTGTGTGTCCTGTAAGCTTGAGCTGAAACTCAGGCTCAGACAGGGACTGAGGCTGGGACAGGGACTGGGACTGAGGCTGGGACAGGGACTGGGACTGAGGCTGGGACAGGGACAGGGACTGAGGCTGGGACAGGGACAGGGACTGAGACTGAGGCTGGGACAGGGACTGAGGCTGGGACAGGGACTGGGACTGAGGCTGGGACAGGGACTGAGACTGAGACTGGGACTGAGGCTGGGACAGGGACAGGGACTGAGGCTGGGACTGGGAGTGAGGCTGGGACTGGGAGTGAGGCTGGGACAGGGACAGGGACAGGGACTAGGACTGATGCTGGGACAGGGACAGGGACAGGGACAGGGACAGGGACAGGGACAGGGACAGGGACAGGGACAGGGACAAGGACAAGGACTAGGACTGAGGCTGGGACAGGGACTGGGACTGAGGCTGGGACAGGGACTGGGACTGGGACTGAGGCTGGGACAGGGACAAGGACAAGGACAAGGACAAGGACAAGGACAAGGACAAGGACAAGGACAAGGACAAGGACAAGGACAAGGACAAGGACAAGGACTGAGGCTAGGACAGGGACTGGGACTAGGTTTGGGACAGGGACTAGAGCTGGGGCTTGGACTGAGGGTGGGGGTGGAGGATGAAATGGGGGTGCTATGTGTGTACTAGCTGCCCTGAGCACCCCCTCCCTCCCTGCGGGCAGAGGCCTGGTAGACTGGTGCAGCAGGCAGGCCTGCCAGCTCCAGACCCCAGCACAAAGCCAGCCCCCCGCGCTTCCTGGAAGCACGTCAGAGAGCGAACCCCACCGCCACGAGCGTCCTGTCACCAGCAGCCGGCCCGGCGCACCACCGCCACACAAACCTCAAACAGAGGAGAGGAAGAGGGGGAGGCAGAGGAGAAGAATAGAACAGCACTTGTTCTTCCCGTCCCCCCCCCCCGCCCCCCCCCTCTCCTCCAAACCCCAATAGAGAGGTGAAATTGTTGCGTGTCATTTGGCCCGCTGTCAGAGCCGTGTGGTCGCTGGTCCCTGCTATACGGAGCGGCGGAGAGCACAAATTGATCTGCCAATTGAAGCAGAGAGAGCTGCTCGGTGGGACTGCCTGTCAGACACACCGCGTCTTTTTCCGACCCTTTGTTCTCTTTCTCACCCGTGCGCTGTCGCTCTCAAATCCTCCGATTCTCGCCATGGCGCCTGGGAATATTGTCAGGCCTTCTTTATGGTCAGAAAAAAGGGGGCGAGGGAGAAAGGATAGGGAGTGGGAGAGCGAGCAAGAGAATGTGAATAGACATGGTGGAGGAGAGGAGAAGGAAAGGGACCTATTCCAGCTGTCATTGTTCTTGGTAATAGAAGGCAGCCGCATGTTGGGACCTCCACAATGGACGAGTGTCCTTGGGCTCCTTACAACAAACCTGAATGGCGACTTGTTGTGATAATCTCGTGGTAAGTCTAGTATTAGCTCAATAGAAACAACAGGCCTCTGGTATTGTCAGGTCACAAACAGATCAACACACATCAGACAGACACATACAGACAAACATTTGAAGCTGAAGATCATTTGTTGTTGAAGATTACTACCTCCACCTAGCCAGGGTTTCTGAATGCGTGGAAGTTAACCAAGCTGGGTAAACTGAAGTCTTTCTGATTAAGGTCTGGTAGATGGCTATGGTAAGAGAGGCAGAGAGTCTGGGCCAAAGCTTTAACATCTGAAGTCTATCTTCAAAAGATTTCAAGGTTGTCTATCTCTAATTGGAAATTGGCTCAAGTGGGTTTTTTAACGGGGGGGGGGGGGGTAGGGTGAGTGGGTTATGTATATATTTGTCTTCTTTTTTCTTTACCTGATTCCTATTCTGCTTTGTACAATTCTTTAAAACTTTACATAATTTTCCGTACAGCATGTGTTATCACCATCACCTATTAGGCTTCTATAAATCTGCCGTATCACATCACGCGTGTGACGTTCTGTAGTTCTGCATGTGCTACAGTCAGCTCCTAACCCCCCATCCAGTGCCCGCCAGACAAAGTCTTCAATGCGTGCGTCCTTGATTTTATCAGTTCCCCATAGTCCTCAGGTAATACCATTATAATGTGTATTTTTCTACAATAGGCAGCTGGATAAAGGAAGCCTATTCTTCAGCTCATGTCTGCCTGCCCTCCAAATTACATCTTCTGAAGTTAAAAGCTGGCTGCTCATCAGTCTATTATACAAGACTGATAGATGACCAGTAATTGCAACTAATAACTTATTACTCATCTAACAAATATTCTAATAGCATGTATTTAGAAGGCAATTTCTTCAATGGGCAGAGAGAGAGAAAAACCCTTTTCAGAAACCAGACAGAGAGCGACCAAAAAAAGAAACTAACACAAAGGATGTATGGAGAGCGACCTGTAGCTTGATTCTTTCTTCTCGACGCAGGATTAATACAGGCGCTCGTGGCCGGGATGTGAGCTCTGCTTTCTGTTCCTCCGCTGCAGGACAGCCGGCTTTGTTTGCTGCAGCCACTTGAATGAGGCAGAGCAGTGGGAGTAGGAATTAAAGATAATCTTCTCAATCATCTGCCCACCATTCACACTGGTCCCAGGCCGGAACAGAGTAGAGAGTACCAGATCAGACCATACCAGGCCAGGTCAGACTAGTTGATAAGCGACCGTGCCACACCCTGCTGAGCCAGGCCAGACGAGTTGATGACTGACCATGGCAGGCGCCATGTCAATAATGAATGTCTTTGCTGGAGAAGGATTGGAGTGTTTAGGTGTTTAAATACAGGTAACAGATCTAAACCATTGTGGTAAAAAAATTACAAATTAAAGAAACTCGTGTCTTTATTCTGTGTGCAGGACGCTTCAGAAGAGCCAGTAAACAATGTTGTCCTGAATGCCTGTCACCAAGGGATGACAGGGGAGGACAATGGGCCAGCGAAGGGGCCGGCCCGCCGCCAGCCCGCCCCCTGCTGATCAATGAACTCATCCAGAGTCGGCGGTGCTTTCAGAATCAGCCACACCAAAGGACTGGGGGCCTCTCAGGGGGCCGGTGACAAACCAACACCAGACACCCAATAAAGAGACTTCCACTTCATTTAAAAGCAATTAATATTCCTGGCTGGGCGGTGGGCTGGCTTTGGTGTGGCAGGTCTGAGCCCGCCCTCTGCTCTGGTAATGGAGCTGAGTGGTTAACTCCAGCCCAGTGCTGCCTTAGAGAGAGGCACAAAAAGGGCCCGTCTCACAGTCCACTGCACCACAATGGCACACTGCTCTCTCTCTCTCTCTCTCTCTCTCTCTCTCTCTCTCTCTCTCTCTCTCTCTCTCTCTAATCCCACTTCCCTCCCTCTCCGTGTCCCTCTCTCTTTTTCACTCTCTCTCTCGGGTTGTTTCCCATCCTCTTTCACTCTTCCACTCCATTTCTTTCTTTGTCTCTCACTCTTTTGGCCTTTGTTGGTCTATTTACTCTCTTTACTCCCCTGTCTTCTTCAGTTGGTGGTGGTCGTCCCACAATGGCAGCAGGGGTTTAAATAGTCAGCCTTTGTTGTGTTTGGGTAATGATTGTCTTCCTCTGCTCTGCCTGTCTGAGATCCAACCCCACCACAGCTGGGGTAGACTGGAGGACCAGCTAGCAGTGCTTTCTCTGCTCTGCCCACACACATGCACACACACACACACATATCTTGATAAAGCAAGATTTTTTCGGGACACTGTTATGAAATAAACTATTTACTGATTTCTTGACACCGTTTTAAAGGGATTTACAAGATCCCATAGATGGCTGTCAAAGACCCAACCTTAACCTCCGATAGTGACCATAGAAGAAGTCCTTGAGTGAGTGTGCATGCAGCTTTATTGTGGAGTCTCTTCTCTGACCACACCAGTTTCTAATCAACCAGCAGATGGCTGAGTTTTGTGATTGGTTGGGTGTGTCAATGTAGGGTGAGTTGACAGACTAGCTTGGAAGTGCTAATTAGCAATGCATTAGCAGTGTTCTTGTCGGTCTGTTTACTAGGCTGAAGGTAATGAGGAAATCAATGTTCCACACTCAAACATCTGTACAACCAGACAGACAGGCAGACAGACAGGCAGATAGACACTCAGGCTATCTGACTGGACCACCTACCCTAGGTATCAGCCCGAGAAATCAGGTCAGCACTCAACATCGACAGAGTCAACATTGACTATCCTGGATAAGTGAAAGATAAACAGGTACGAAATTGTTCCTGCCTGGCCCTTTCTGACCAGGTCAATACCAGCCTGCAGGCTCCAATTCAGGACCGGCCCCGAATCCACCCGCCAGGGGATCAGAACCGGACCTGCCGCTCTGAATGGTGCTCCCTGTATTTGGTCTGTGTTTGGCTGGTACCTCAATGACATGAAGCAACAGTAACAACAGTATGATGCTACTGCATCTGGTACATAGCTGCTTGACATCCCTGTGTGTTTGTGTGTTTTTACTATACCTGCCCCCCTCTCCTGGTTTACCTGTTTCAGGAGACCAGCCTGTCAGCAGCAGCAGGAGAGCAGTCGCATCACATCCTGTCCCTGTCGCATCATTTCCTGTCTGTGTGACCTCTGTCAGACACACACATAAGTGTGTATGCATGTGTGTGTGTCCTACCTGCCCTCCTCTCCTGGTTTACCTGTCAACAGCTGCAGGAAAGCAGTCACATCACATCCTGTCTCTGTCGCATCACATCCTGTCAGTCTGACCTCTCTAGTACCCCATGCCCTCTCCCTGAAAGCCCATTGCACAGTCAGTGCTGTGGCGTATTACTGTACCATGCGTTGGAAACATGCAGCATATTGTATTTCATAATGATGTATTCCTTTTGCAGACACTTTTAACCAAAGCAACAGGGGGATTTGATTTTTGCGTCCTCTTAGTCTGCATTCAAACACTCTAGCACTGAGCTAGAACCATACTCTTGCTTTATCCTTGGTGGAGTGTACATGGACTTGTTCTTTCCTGCAGCATACAGTAGTATAGCAGCCAGCAGGAACAATCAGCTGCTCAAGCTGAGAGCTCTTAATGTGCCACAAACACACACATATACACACACTCTGCCACTGTGGGCCTCAAAGACCTGTGTCCTTGCTTTACTGTCTGTCTCGAGTTACTTTTTCGCTCTCTTTTCAGTTGCGTCTCTCTCATCACCTGTTAATGGGAATATGTTTTTGTGTGTGCGTGTGCGCGCGTGTTTGTGAGTGGGTTTGTACAGTGCTAATAACCCTTCCTAACATCCTGAATTTATCTAAGCCTCTTCAAACGAAAATACATAGTTTTTCTTGTCCACTTGAACTAAGTGTCACTCAAACCTGAAACAAAGACCCATTTAGAGGAAATTAGGTGGGAGCAGACATACTTCACTTGTCCTCATAACTGGTTTACCTTTTCAGACTGCGGCAGGAGGGAGGGTGTGATATAGGATAGTGACCTCATCTCCTCTCTTTTGCCTTCTCATCCTTTCTACTTTCCCTTAGTCCTCTTCTCCTCGGTCATCTCCTCCTTCCGCCTCCTCTCCTCCTCTCCCATTCTTTCCTCGTTTCTCCTCAAATCTCCTCTCCTCCGAGTAGTCCGGAGAACTATAGGTGCTCACTTTCCAGTTGCCCTAGAAACAAGACACATCTCGACGTCAAGCACAGGCTGTAGTGTTCGCCGACATTGCAGAGCATCACAATCACATTGCATCGCATCATTTGTGGACGAAATTTCTAACAAGCGCGCGGCAACTCACACACACACACACACGCACGTACACACATCAACACACAGATGCCTAAGGACCTGCCGGGAAGTGATGTGGTGGTGTGCCTGGATGTTCAGTGACAGCTCCTTCCTCACAGAAGCAGCTGAAAAATGGGAGCCGCATGAGCCGAAGGAGACAGAAAAAACACTGCAACATACATCCAAATGACTAAATCCAAATGACGAAATGTAAAATGACTAAATGTACATCCAGCCCCCATACATACCTCCGGAGCCAAAGTCGAAATCACAATGATCAAACAAGCATTCAAGGTGGCCTCTTTGTGCTCTGACTTGATTGAACTATCTACCTACTTCTGTGACAGTGCGTGTAAACACCCTACCCTCCCTGCGCACTCTCTGAGAGAGGAACGGCTGGCATCTCGGAGGTCAGGTAGAGTGGGTGTATAAATGATGTCAATCAATGAGCAGGCCTTCAGATAGTTTGTCTGTTTGGAGTAGGAACGGGCCTTGTTGCATCTTCAGGAGACTGCACGCTTCCCCTTGAAGGCACAGATAACTCTGTTCTGATGGATGAAGGGGAGGGCACTGCCTCAAATCGTCCCCATCGTCTCCTCTCCGTCACTCAACAGCATTTGTGACTGCGTCCCCTCACAGTCCCCACCTCACAGGTCTCAGAGGGCCGCGGCATTTATGCATCCATCTGATCACTGAATGGACCTTCTCCCTCATCCTTGAGACCTGTGTGTGCGTGCGTGTGTTGGCACGTCGCCGTGTGCAAGCGAGTGCATGTGTGTGCTTAACTAGACAATCTACTTTCAACGGTTGATATGACAGACACTCTAGGTCTAGAGAAGCCTTTGTACCAGAAGGAGCCTGGCGCATCATGTGAAAGGAGAGGAGGAGGAAAGGAAACTGCTTTAACCACCATTGGAAAAAAAATGCTGCCTGTATTAACTACCTTTGTTAAACCATTGCTTACTGGAATCTTTTTTTAGCAGTTGGGGGCCAATGGCTTAGAACATTCCTGAAAATAATGAAACAGTACTGATAATGAAGATGAATAGTGTGTAAAACGTATTAAATGAATCCATGGAATAGTTTTTCATTCTGACCTCTCCAGATGCAGAATATATACACAGTATAAATATCTGATGTTTGCAAACCTTTACCAAGATAGTATACAAACTGACCCTCGACCCTCTTCCTTCCTTGATAGATCCAATTTGCTAGTTCATCATGTCACTCTGGTACAAGCTTGGTTTACAAAGAGT
The DNA here is from genome assembly GCF_054491055.1 of Hypomesus nipponensis. Classification (NCBI taxonomy): domain Eukaryota; kingdom Metazoa; phylum Chordata; class Actinopteri; order Osmeriformes; family Osmeridae; genus Hypomesus; species Hypomesus nipponensis. Next base: position 13,807,637 of record NC_140362.1, read on the forward strand.
AGGACAACTGTATTTGTAAAAAAACAAAATGTGTTTTTACAGTCATTCCTGTTGCTATTTCCTCTTCATACCTGCTGCAATGTCGCAATTGCGCCTTGGGGATTAATAAACCTATGACCACAAGCAAATCATACAGTAATTCAGTCGGCAAGAACTAAAGTAAAATGCATATTATTTCTGGTTTATTTTGTGGCACACATATTGTTTTTCTAATATATTGTTTGTGTTTCTAAAAACAATTATTAGCCTAATCTAAAACGAACGTTTTTCATTGAGGTAAAACCAAAACCTGACCAAACCTAGTAAAACCAGTTGTAGAAATGAGCCGAGTTTCTGCCCTATAAATCATGCCGTTAACCTACAGGAACCTCTTCTTGAACGCCTCATCGCCCGTGACTACCTCTCGCCCCAAATGGCAGCGTGTGGCTACAGCTGCTGAGTTATTTCGGATTTTCTGTAACGTGTGCCAGTGAAGCGCGCGGTCTGGGTAAAGGGGATAGCATCACACAAGATTTCATCTTCGTTTTTTTTTACTGAGCAGTAGAATGTTGACTTCAATTGATTGGTCAATACCTACCCAAAATCTTTTATTCTGCATTCAGGATGTTATAGCCTTGTCCACAGGTGCAGCAATCCAGCCTCCCGATGACGTCCATCCATCAAATTACTTAACATTAAATTGTAGATCAATGAGTCAAAAAAATACTTAAATGTGCCTCAACGAATTTAATATAGCCTACCAAAGACTTTATCGAGCATCACGTATGGAATACATTTATGACGGTGAATTTGTTTTATATTTAATTTATTTAAAATGGAACAACTTGGTAAACAGGGGATTTTTTTCAAATATTGTACAATATCACTCTTCAACAAGGGTATACAACACTGTTTTACTAAACCGTCGATGATCGTATCTAACACTTTATTCTGTTTATGAATTTAATAACTGTTTGCTTGTTTACAACTTCCTTAAATTAATTGTGGATTATCATTTTTTTTCTTCAAAGTATAACTTGCTTCCGCAAAAGTGCAATTCAAGAACGCGAAAATCAGAAAGTTCATTTTCCAAAATAAGTTTAACATTTAGGGCTTATACATTTATACAACTGACTTCTCGTTGGATTTTTCTTGCCTTTCTATAACCGTTTTAAAGTGCAAATGACCTCCTTTTGGGATTCAAAACCAAACATTTAATGTAGAAACATGCACCAATAGCAGATGCTCCAATGGCCTGCTAGCCCGTTGCCCTGTGGCGGCAAGCTCCTAATGAACAGATTCCATGAATACAGTTATGATCCGGATTAACGTCCAATCATTATACGGTTTTCAGGAAGAAAAAAAATGCATTACGTTCAAGAGCTTTTAAAACATAAATATATTTAGTCACAGGAAACAGACATAAATTACACATACACCTGCACAGGAAGTCTGTTGCCATTTTAAAAACAATTACACTTAATTTCTGTTTATTTCAGTTAATCAGTATTTTTACTGGACTCCTGGTCGCTCTGCTCGTCGGTGAAGCACACGTCTACATCACTGTCATTGTCACTCTTGTGCTCCTCTTGGTCGTCAAAAATTCCTTCTGTTTTGTCCTCAGTCTTTTTGATGGTTTGCCCTGGATGCCGTGATTTCACGTGACGTTCCAGATCTCTCCGACGCACGAGCACCTTTCCACAGAACTCACACCTGTAGGGCGTGTTACCTTCCGCGTGCAGGCGGATGTGCTTGTTCAGGTTGCTTGGATCACCGAAGGGCCGGAAACAAACTTTGCACTTAAGGGGTTTATACCCTGTGTGAGTTCTCATGTGAATCTTGAGACCGTATTTCCTTGAGTACAGCTTCCCACAGTACAGACACAGGTGTCCCTTTTTGGGTTTGCCCGAGCTGGCGTTGGCGCCGGGCAGAGTGTCCAGTCTGGCCCTATTCTTCTCCACAGTGATCTCCGACAGTTGTTGGGTGTGCATGGCTATCTCCCTGTCAATGTTAGTTATGGAGCCTATATCCTGGTTCAGAGTCGGAGTCCCAAAGTAGGACATGGACTCTGGGTATTTCAGGAGGTTACTAAAGTGGAATTTTAGTGGGTAATACGGTGAGCTATAGAGCAATTCGCCGTTATATACCGTGAAGGGCATGAGAGGAATGTTACAGTCCCCACCATACGGTTTGACGCCATCGAACTGAGGGAGAGAGAACCGTTCAAAATGGAGTCCCGATGGCATCTGGGGGTAGCGGGACGGGGACAGCCCCGAGTGCATGCGGCTTTCCACGTGCTTGAAAGCGGAGGTCTCCTCAAAATGCGGCATTAACGGGAATCCGCGAATGCCGTTGCCGCATGGCACTACCGGGGATGTGGAGTCCATTGGGTGGACACATTTGGGAGGATGATTTCCAGTCAAAGGTTCGTTAAGGACTCGCGTCGATTTCATGTTCCCAAGCAGTTTACTGAAGCCTAGTGTGGTATGTTTTCCGTTGGGTTCTTCTCTGGAGAGCTCCGCCGCTGGGGCTTTGGAGAGGCCCATGGGCTTGAAGGCAGAGCGCACGCCGGGATGGAAGCCCATGTTACTCAGCACAGATGAAGTCGCACCCAGGCCCAGCAAGTGTCCGTGGTTCCGGGCCGAGGCCACACTCATGTCCAGAGCCCTGTCCTGTTCTTCCGCGCTGCCTTTCTTAGACACCCCCGCCTTTGTGAGGAATGGTAAGGAGGACACGGCGCGCCGGGAGTCAGAGATGGAGGTGTTGTGTCCGTTCCGGGGCGAGGCCGAAGTGTTGGGAATGTCCCCAGACTTCGGTGACCGGCTAAAACTTTCCGTACCCCGGGCCTGTTCAGTGCTTACGAACCCCCGTCCATTGCTCAGGGCGCAGTGGAAGTGAACATGTGCCTTCAGAGTGTTGGGGTATTTGAATATTCTCCAGCAGTACCAGCAGATATAACGTTCCTCACCTGAGAAGAAAGAGGAAAAGCAGGAGGTCATTAAATGGTGGGGGTACCGTTAACACACATTCATATGTCATTGCCTGTGTTTTTTAAGTAGGCGACGAACATAGTATTCAGCTTTCATCCTTAACCGTTAGTAAAGCAGGTATGTAAGGATGGAGTCTATTATATCGCGAAGGCATACTCCATCAAGCCTGGGCGGGGACAACGGTTTAACAATGTGGGGTCAATTATATAGATGTAATGATTTTGTAATCTTTATGGGCAGTTGTTTATTATCGCCATCAAAAGAGCAAAACGCCCTGTCCAATCTGGCGCTCGGAGCCGGTTTCTGAATGGATACTTTCTCTGGTCTTTTTCCCGTGGAAGTGACAGCAGCTGTTGCTTGAAATCGCAAGTCTGCAGAAACAATGGCGCGGGCCCATCTGTTGACGCCACATAATAGGAAGCGTATGTCAAGGAGCGCGCGGTGCATTGGCCGGAGTGCAGAGAACACAGGGCCATCGCCGCAAATCAGGGCAATATACATCCACATAAAAGTTACCATTCATTAGGCAACAATACCCTGTGTAGGCTGCTAATTTACCGTAAAGCACCTTTTTGAATTGATATGCTTTTGAATACATGAATATTAACGGTGCAATGACATTTGTTAACCCCTGTCCTAGGCTGCATTCGTACCGCCTGCTTTGATGGTGTCTGAGACACCCATCTCCATCAGTGTAATTACTGTCATGACGTATTCCGAAATGTTATGTTTTTTTAAATAGATACGCTACCTGTTTGTTTTTTTGTTGATAGGCTATTAGGCTACAGGTAAATTAATTGTCTGTTTTCTTGTCGATAGAAGACAGCCTAGTCTATCTTAATCAGTTCAAATTGAACTAATGTATGACTAAATATAAATGTCAACTACATATCGAATTGCCCTGCAGAGCATCCATTCCCAGTATCCAATGGACATAATCCAATTACTGTAGAACAGGATCATATCGCTGGTGACCGCAAAGGATTAAACTATAAGGCGTCGAGGGCACTAACACTACCCAGATTGATTTTAATTTGGTTTGCAGTAGACCTTACTCAGGTGCAATAACATATTGCCATATCAACTAAGGTAGTAGGCCCAATAGTAGCCTAATACAGTCTGAAATTATGAATGTTATAATCAGTCTATTTTATTTATATGATCATCAATACTGTGGTTATTGTTTTGTTGTTATTGTCCTTGACAGTTATTATTGTAAGCCTGTTGCAATTTTTCCATGCTTTTTATTGTTTCATTAAGATGTGTTTTCACTTTACTTCTTCACAGGCTATAATAAAACCCTCACAAATTCAATAAAACAAACGGATTGAATCATCTTAAGTAAAACCAATAAATCTGTCTGCAATCGAAAAGTGTGCTCTGGGGATGCAAATGTCGACCATTGAAGAAGAGAAGGCTCCAGTCACAGTAATTGGTTCTACCGGCTCAGCACAGTGGTGCACGATATCGACTGCATAACCGAGCAATGATGGCACTTTCAGAATGTCAATGACGCTGTGGAATCCCAGTTTAACTGTATCAAAAGTTTTATTAGACTATTTCTTCAAATGTCAGGCGAGTGGCGATCATAATCTGATTGATGTTTCCAAACAACTGATTTCTGAAGTGGGGTGAAATGGTGCCTAGTTTACCTTTTTCGTCATGAGTTGGCGTGGCACTGGTGGGGATGTCATACCACTGGGCCAGGGGGTTGGAGTACCACACACTCAGCTCCTCGCCCGAAGGGATCTCCCGCAGCACCCGATAGAAGATCTGCAGAACCAGGCCGTGTGAGCTTGCATAAGCCTCCGCAGTAGCTTTTTAACATTTCATCACAGAATGTGAACTCGGTAGACAATGTGTCACATAGGCTATGAGTCTTTCTGCATGGTGTGGATTATGTGTTGTGCCACTCATGTTGTTTGTTTGTTGGTTGATTGTCTACTGATGTCTAATTTAGTCCAGCAAAGACAATAAGCATAAATAAACATGCGATTTATTTAAACAGAATTGAGGGGCCTACCTGTCCACCAGGGAGGTCTGCGACTGCCTCGAGATTCTGCTCCTGACTGTTCCTGGCAGCTCGAATAAACCCAATCCAGTCCGATACTTGACAACCGTTCTCGTCCAGGAATTCACCTCTTTGCAGCCGAATCTAACAAAAATGTAAACAATGTTTGGCATTATAATTATAGAACTACAATTTATGGACACATATCTTATATTTTCACACGGTCATGACCGCATAAGACCGACAAAAAAATCAGTTCAGTCAAATCATATTTCTATTCGCCTAGGCTATCTATTTCTTAACGACACGCTTGTTTGCCTTCTGCAAATAGTTTTTTATGTTATTTTCGTAAGAAGTTGTAATCTATGTTTTTTATTGGACAAATATTGACATGGTCAATTATGCAACTTTTAATAACATTTAATTGCAGAAAGTCCTGTTGTTTATGTAAATTGTTGTCTGAAACATGGAGGTGTGCCCATAACCCTAACGCGTTTAATGTGTCTTTATCCGCCCCGTTGGGCAGCAGTGATAATTCTCTAAGGAGAATGACACATAATTGAGTTGATATGGGAAACGAATTTGAGGAGTGTCAAAGCGTTTCTAAACTGTTCAAGCAAATTAAAGACTGAAGCATGACATTTGACACGGAGATTGCACCTGATGATCGCCTACAGCCGGAGGCCATGCATTTAACTGCATCAATCACAGATGTAGACAGCTGAAGAACACGATGGTGTATTTATAAGGTTGTTATAGTGCAGTTAGAAATGCATTTAAGACCATGTAAATAAATCCGCAAATAATTTTTGTTTTTGTTGGGCACAAACAGAATACGGCTAGGCTATAAATGCACATGCATTCAAATAGGCTATCAATTTCATTTCGTTGTGGAATTGTGTGTTATCGAACAAACAAACGCAAACAACCATGGTCTTTAAAATGATAGTTTAGGACAATTTTTGTATAATTTGTGTCCAATTTAAGCATTTAAAATTGTCGTTTGTTTTTCTTAGCCTGGGGCTATTCTCTCTGTCCGCTGCATCTTTCCATGATTTACATTACAGTAAGATTAAATGTCTCATCAGAATATCTAGGCCAGCGGGCTGGGGGATTTGCGGCGCCAGGGCATGGATTCTGTAGCTTTCCTGGTCGGCCTATTAGGGTGGTTAAGTGAAGTCTCAAAGTGACAAGTCGTCCCACTAATATAGGCTAACTAAATTATTTCCAAACTTGACAGCATTAACCAATTAATAAATCAAGGCCCAATGAATTATGACAGGTCTGCATCCAAATATTAAAAAGAGCACCCCTTTCTATTTACCTGCCCTTGCAATTAGGCTGCTGTCCAGGAGACCAAGTACGTATAACAACGAATAAGGCACATTAAACTCACTTCTATAGATAACGAATATAATGACAGTGGGCCTAATATAATTGGCATAATTTCCCCCTATCGAATAAAGTACAATGTCATATTATTATAACACATGATGAAACGTTATTTTGGCAGGCTTTTTCTTTAAAATATTAAACTTATTCTGTTATAAGCAGAACAAACTCACAATTGACAAGCTCCTTCAAGACATATACCAAAAATGCCTAATTTGAAGATTAAATTCAGAGTATTGACCCATACTCTGTTCATCATCATCATCATAATAATAACAATAATAATAATAATAATAATAAATAGGGGAAATTGTTATTTACCTTTTTCTTTGATCCAACTTCCTTTCGATCAGACACGTACTTCCCTAGTTTGAAGACGCCCGGTACAGGTCCTATCCGCAGACCGGCTGGGATGCTGCAGTCTGCAAACACACTGAGAGTGGATGCCCGGCTGGCTTGCATGGCTGGCTCTGCGCGCGGTGAGATCTGAACCATGAAGACCAAACGGTGCTTGATTGAGGCAAGAAGAGTCACGTAGATGAGGACAGGCCAATCTCCGCCCGCGAAGTGACGTGGTGGCGTATGTGATCCGGCTTTTCTAAGGACAGGCTAGGTACCCCCTCGGCACATTAACGCGCAAGGACGAGCAAGTGCGCGCGGTGTGAGAGAGTTTGTCTCTGTGAGCAGCTGTGGAGAAAGCCAGGGCCGCCGTGGTCACATGGAGACTTTCCCTCACCCTCGCACATAATGAACTGCTCCAAAAACGGTCAAGAGACAATAGGCCAGCGACCTTCCCATCCCCAAAATCCAATTTGTCAAGGACAGAGAAAAGAGCGAGCAGAATCAAAGGTCTGTGGCGACCATTAATCCTCAGCATGTGGCTTTGTACCCCAGACAGTTCCGATATTTTAACTGACAAATCCACTGTATAATTTCTCCATAAATTCTCCCCTTTTTATTGTTCCTTTACAAACTAGTTTTTGGGAAATCAGTGACTACTTTAAATCTACTTGGCTGCCTTCTTTAAGGTTTATATACTTCAAAGCACTCCATCCTTTCCTCCCGGGAGCTTTGTACGTCCCTACTTGAACAAAGGCAACAGGAATGTTTGGAGGACTTGTTAACTTCTGTTGAGTCCCGGCGTGTGCCGGGTGGAGATCAGGCAGGTACTCCACGGGACAACCAGAAAAATAGCTACTGCTTTCAAAATAACCACCATCTTATCATTTCACACTTGTGGTTTTTTTTGTCACGACTTCAGTCAAGAGAGATCTGACACACAGACATAGCCTTTTGAGGCCTCAGTTGCACATTTTGTTATCAATTAATTTCGATGGTACATACATTTTTGCGTAAAAGCGGCATGTTGCACAGTTTCATAAATAAGCTATTTTTTACATATATGTTTTTATGCTATAGTTAGTTTTAAATTGTGAAATAAATTGTGTGCTATTTGATCATTTTGTAAAACAGAATTTTGCTTCATTTTGTAGCCTATATTATCAAAGTATTGTAGGCCTAAATGTTGTCTAATCCATAATGAATTTCAAGATATAGATTTTTGCCTATAACTGTTTTGGCTAATAGGTTAACGCACAGTGAGTATGCATTTAATTAAGTATAATGTAATTAAATACAATTGTAATTAAAAGTAGGCTAATTCATTTGGAAAAAATAGATAGATTGATAGATAGATACATAGATACAAAATAGATAGCCTACATACAAAATAGATACAGATACATTTTTATCTGTCTATATATATAGGCCTATATACATACAGTAGATACATACATACATACATACATACATACATACATACAGTAGATACATACATACATACATACATACATACATACATACATACATACATACATACATACATACATACATACATACGTACGTACATACGTACGTACATACATGTATGTATGTATGTATGTATGTATGTATCTAATGTATGTATATAGGCCTATATATATAGACAGATAAAAAAAATAGGTAGGAGTGATATGGTTTCATTTCAAATTGAGAACCATGGCATCCAGAGAGGGTGGGTATGATAGTAAATGGAGGTGAAAAGGGATTTGGGACTGGTGACAGTGGCTTTGTGACCGCCGATTCTTAAAGGAGTCCACTCCCTTTGATGTGGCTCGAAAAGAGTTCGACTTAGAGACAGAACAAGAAGCCGTGGGCGATAAATCCAAGCCATGAACATGTCCATCTAACCTCTGGCCCTGAGACTCTACCGTCTCTGCTTAACTGTAGATGGGGGGAGAGGGGGTCCCTCTCCGGCCACGTAAAGGTACCCCACTGCTCCATTCGAGGACCCTTCTCTTCTCTCCACTTCATCAGTCAAAGAGCGTGAACGACACGCGAACAATCTCGTCAATAGGCGGACGCAAAAGGCCGGCTGCGCTGGAGTTATTTATTAATGTTGCCATTTGTTGCTGGTTCCCATCCACCAGGGAATAACGGGTTCGGCCCCCAAAACCTCTCACACCAGCCGTGGCGACTCTCATTCTCGTCCTGTGGCTCAAAGTCTTCCCAGTTCTCTAAGTGAAATTAATTATTCTTCGAGAGGAAAAGAGACATGTCCTTTCTGTTCCCTAACCCGGGAGAAGCATGGGTGAATCCCATTCCAATGCGCGCACTGAAGCACAGTGAACAGTCAAAGGCTTGGTGTCAGAAGTGAAAGCAGTGTTCGGAGCAAATGGGATGGAAAATTAAATGAAATTAAATAGCTTGACCGGCGGTATTGTCTGGGTCTTTTTCAAAGACACATTAATTACATGGTCGCAGCTTTATTCCAGAACAATATTGCGGAGCCGGTCACAGCATTCCACGAGTTCTACCCTCTTAACGAACTTCCCGAGTCCTTAATTTAATTAAATAACAAACCGCTGAATAATTGGACCAGGGGAAGACGTTTTTATGGGAGCTGGCCTATTTCCACCTCTCCAGGTCTTCAGAGAAGAGTGCTATAGCTAACGCCTCTGTTTTACAATCCGGTCGATGTGGGGTTCTGATTTAACTGGTTGGCCCATAACGGGTCATGAATGCAGAAGAACAACCCGTCTGAAAGCAGCGAGGCTACAGGGCCCAATGCCCCACCAGGGAGCTCTATTCAGCCTCCTAAACTGCCTCAGGGAGCCCGGGTTCACCTCTCTCCTCCCGGAGTGTCTACAATGCACCACTCAAGACCCACGGAGCTCCCTGACAACACATTTTTTATGTCGACCATAAACTTTGCTCAGGCTCCTTTCAAACAGACAAGCCACCTCTCTTTCGCAAACTCCAAACAAAATGCTTTTTATTCAGATTTCCCACGAATTCATTTGGGTTAGTGTTTTCGCTACACCGTCATTGTCACGAGCTTCATATACACTATTGCTTTCTACAACAGGTGCATGGTTTCCCTGACGCACAGTATGCAGACAACAGAACAGTTGAGCAGGTGTTATCACAGTCGCAAAATGTTATTGGGGACGTCTATGTGTTATGAGGCAGAATCCCTAGTTTGGAATTTACACAAAAACTATTTTAGTATGATAGCCTAAATACCTAAATCCTATAGGCCTAATCCATATTGGCTTTGCTCACTTTACAGGCTATACAATGATTGAATTGTCCTTATTTCTAGGGTGTTTGTTTTCTGTCTAGGTCACCCAGTTACTTGTTATAATCGCACAATATCTCCACCTCACGGGAAGATTCTGGCCTGACAAAAGGGCGGACCAGCTGCTGTAGAAGTGCGGGTGGAACATTACCGAAGCGTTTGAATAGTAATGATGCTTGTATGGGAGTCCCACCAGATGACATGATTGGGATTTTAACCCAGACTAATATTCAAAATCACATTAGAGATTGGCGAAATGAGAGGCCGGTGATTCAACTCTGTTCATGCGTGCTCTTATTTTTAAATGCTCCCTTTTAAAGGTGGGCCGCTCCATTTCAGTATTCAAAGTCTTAACAAAGTTTGTGCCGGCTTTTGAGGCAAATTTCCCTAACTTTAACTCTGTCTTTTCGGTTGAGAAGACGCAGATAATGGGGCGTAAAGTTGTCTGAATTGAAATGTTTCGGTGTACCTTATAAATTCATACCTTTTCTCACTCGAGCGCTTCAGAATGAAACCGTCACTCTATTCGATTCTCTCTGCTGTCGAGCGCATTTAGCGCGAGCTCTATTTGTGAAGTTCATTCCTAGGCAAATGTATTCAGGGAGGGCTCTTGGTGAATAGCGCAGCGTGTCAGCCGATCCTAATTGGGATTTAGACACTTAAAACATATGCATGAAGTGACAGAAATTCACAAGTTTCAAAGAAGTCAAACTTTTGGCCCTAAACAATTCTAGTGCATGGGAAAACAGCTTGCTTCCTGCCCATAGGTCGTTTCTTGATGTAGGCCTATAGCAGCACATTCAATATGGGTAAGTAAATATAACCTATAAAATGCAGCGCGTGCCTACCACAGTAGGTGTACATATCTAGCATGACCAGAACTTACAAAATTGTAAATTTGCGATTAATGGACCAGAAATGTTTAAATAATTATCAAAATGTATCATTGACGTTTAAACTGATGTTTAGAATAATCAATTAGCATACAAAAGATTACATTATTTCTTAGATTAGAACATTTATAGATATTACATGTAAAATTAATAAAGACTATTCGTGCCTATATCCTTAATGTATTTGAGCTACATGTCTTGACATGGAACAATACCAGTGAGTGTGGAATTAAATCATATCAAAGCTTAATAAGTTACTGGTGTTTTTGCTGGTCTATAATTGGTCGTTTTGTCTATTTTGACCATAGGCTATTGTGGAATTAAAATGAGAAATACATTTAGCCTTTTTCTCAGACATTTGTAAAGATACGTTAGCCAAGTAATATAAGTAAAGGATTATACATTTCAAAAACAGAGACATTTATATAATGGTCTTTGATAACACGTCGATAAAGATTTCAACATAGGCGAGGTAGGCAGGCTATTCACCATTTGTCTATTTTGTTGCTACCAACACGTGGAGTGTTTCCCTCTTGACCAGGCGATGGAGCTGGATAACAGCACCATGGATAGCTCCCTGTTGTTGCCACATATTAACGGGGGTCGTGCCCTCAACCACTGGTCTTTATTGTGTCAGTTAATTATATTGATATTAGCCTACAAAATATTACTTTATACAGCAGATTTTTGTTATTTGTAAAAAAAAAAAAAGTATTTTATTTATTTATTTATTTATTTTCGTTTTATTTATATGGTCTGGCTCTCATTTAGCTTGGATGCACATTATAACATTCAACAGAATATCATCTAATGATGTGAATCAAGGCCAAACACGGTCTGAGAGGGTCTGGCAGATCCTCATTAGACTGAGAGTGACATTTCTGGGTTCGTTTTTTCTCAGAAATAAACAGAAAAAAGTCGCAAACGGACTAATTGCGCCTGCGTTTCGGGTGGAATGAGCTTGTGGAAATGACGGCCACGCGGGAACGGAATAATATTGATTAACACTGTACATGTCTGTGTTCAGTATCATCCGGATAATTGCTGTATTCAGATCGCAAAAAGGGTGTCATGTCAGCTGGACGGAGACAGATACGGTCATAATGATATCTATTGGCTAGTTTCTGTTACAATTTATAATGAGTGTCATACTTTTTCCGTTTCGGGGTCTGCACTCTCACTATTCTGCTCTGAAAATGGCTGTTACGGGAGAACAGTCGGCCTATTACGCCCAAAATAATTTTACAGATCAATATAGCCTAATATTATTTATATTTTTACAAATGCAGTGACATTTTCCAGATGCTTGCTTTACAAGGATCTGAAATTTAACATGTTATTTGGCCTGCTTGCTTCTTGAAAGGCATGTTGTCGTATTTATTTAGAATAAATTAACACCAAGATTATCTGGGTTAATCTTTAGTTTTATAGTAACGAAAATGTTTGTGTCTGGTAGTTTCTCACTTCAGTTGGAGTTATGTATGACCCCTGTCAATTCCATCGATCAATCACATCACTTCGATCAGATACACTTGCACTTGCATTTCTACATGTTGTTACCGTAAGTGTCTTGGTGTTGTGTAACTTCAGCAGCCCTGTCACCCGCCCGACCATTCCTCCCCAGCTGGGACGTTGAGTGTGTTTGGCAAACACTGACGAGATCCGATCGTTCCCGATCAGCCAAGGCCGGGGGAGGTGAGGAAGTGGATGGAATGGGGACGGGGAGTGCCTGCAAGCCCTTGTTCTGCAGGCAGGACAGACTGCTGACTGACGGATCTGCCCCCCATCTCGCCTTAATCCCTCCACCCACCTCCCCCATGGCTTGAACCCTAGACCCCCCCATACCCACCCACCCACACATCAGATACTCAGTCAGAGTGCTGGACTCACCCCTTCAAGCCCCAGGAGACTGTTTTTCCTCTTTCTCTCTTACCCCCTCGTTGCTTCTCTCAGCTCAGGTCTTAAGTCCTCTCATCATAAATGTATTTCTGTATCACTCACCCTGTCTGATTTTTACTATCACAGTCTCTCTCCCTCTCCTACAGAATTTGGCATTCAGTGCAAATCAACCACAGTGGCAAATTACTTAAATTAAGGATAAGACACACCAGTAATGTATTGTTAAGAACTTTATTTGATGTGGATAGACAATCATTTGTAAGCAGTTTTAAGAGATATGTTAAGAACGTAGAAGAGGCTTCTGGACCCAACATAAGGGTTGTCAAGGCTAGGGCCTCGTGTCCAGGGTTCAGAGATCAAAGGTCAAATGCAGGTCATCAGGAAAAAGCTTGAGGGGTGGCGGGAAAAGGGGCAGGACGGTGTACGAAGAGGTCACCCAGCCTACTCCTCATCAGAGTCATCGGCAGCTCCAGAGATGATGTAGGTCTGCTCCTGCTGGTCTGTCTCCAGCACATCCTCATCTGTCTTCACCGTCCTGAGAGAAGACACATGACCGTCTCAGTCTGCACGTCGGGTGTCACCCTGTGGTTTCCCTGAGGAGAAGTTTGGAGACGAGGCCTTTCTTACCTTATTAGCACGGTTCTCCTCTCGGTCATCTCCACCGCCTGCTGCTGGGAGCGGTTCACCTTCACTCCATTTCCTCCAGCCACAACCCCGGGACCTCCTGCTCTTCCTCCACCCACTCCTCCTCCAACTCCTGCTCCCATTCCTCCTACTCCACCTCCTACTCCTACTGCTCCTCCACCCATTCCCACTCCTCCAGTTCCTCCACCCACTCCTCCTACTCCTCCTGCTCCTCCTCCCATTCCTCCTTCTCCAGCTCCTCCAGCTCCTCCACCCAGTCCTCCTCCTACTCCTCCTGCTCCTCCTCCCATTCCACCTCCACCACCTATTCCTCCACCCATTCCTCCTCCTACTCCACCAACATCATTTCCAATTCCTGAACCATTGGGTCCACCCATTCCAGTTCCAACACCTCCAACACCTCCAATATCCCCAGCTCCATGTCCTTCACCTAATCCAGCACCATAGCCTCCTTTACTCATATCTCCTGGACCCATTCCTCCACCTCCCACTCCTCCCATTCCTCCTCCTCCTCCACCCATTCCAACTCTTCCTCCCCCCACTCCTCCTGTACCCATTACTCCTTCCCCTGCTCCTCCCCTCCCTCCCCCTCCCATTCCACCTCCCATTCCTCCCCCTCCCATTCCACCACCCATTCCTCCCCCTCCCATTCCACCTCCCATTCCTCCTTCTCCCATTCCACCTCCCATTCCACCTCCCATTCCTCCTTCTCCCATTCCACCTCCCATTCCACCTCCCATCCCTCCTCCTCCCATTCCGTCTCCCATTCCTCCTCCCATTCCTCCTCCCATTCCTCCTGCTCCACCCACCCCTCCTCCTCCTATCCCTCCTCCTCCCATTCCTCTAGCTCCACCCATCCCTCCTCCACCCATTCCTACCCCTCCTCCCATTCCTCCTGCTCCACCCATTCCTACCCCTCCTCCCATCCCTCCCCCTCCCATTCCTCCTCCTGCTCCACCCATTCCTCCTCCTCCCATTCCTGCTCCTCCCATCCCTCCTCCAAAGCCCATGCTCATTCCACTACCGATGGCAGTCATACTGCTGCTCATCAGAGACATGCTCTGCACCATGGTGGAGAGGCGAGAGTCCTCGCCCTCAATCAGCTTCCTGTTGAGACAGGAAGAAGAAAGGGACGGGCAACCAATAGTTATGATTGAGTAATGACACATAAGACAATGGTTAGTGGTAAAGGCATTAAAAGCTCATACAAACAAACAGTTTCGGACCATCCATTACATTAGTATAAACAATGCTTATCCACTGTCTACAAATCTATTCACACATAGTGGGCTTGGCCCGCTGTGTGTTTGATGAATCCCTGACAAACCCCTGAGGTGTCTGCGCTGCTGCCTCCTCACCTGTAGGTGGTGATCTCGATCTCAAGAGCCATCTTCATGTTCAGCAGGTCCTGGTACTCCCTCAGATGCAGTGCGATCTTCTCCTTGGTGGACTTCAGCTCCAGTTGAAGGGCTTGGATGCGGGCCTGTCAGATGGAGACAGACTCCGAGTCTTCATGAGATACCCCTCACATAAAATCGACTTGATTTGAGACATCTGCCTGCATATGGGCTGCAGAGACTAGCTGATTGGGTAGGGGTCTCCTGTCCCTATATGTGACCCTATGGATCTCCGGTGCCTTTCCCTGTTCTCTCTGTCTGTTCCGGTCCCTGTGCCACCCGTCCATCCTCATGAACCCCTCTGCACCCCTCACCTGCGTGTCCTCCAGCTCTTTCTTGTGTCGCTCCTGGGTCTCTCGGATCTGGGCCTCCAGGGCGTCCCCTTTGGTCCTCAGAGACTCCATGTCACGCTCCTTGTTCTGGATCTGGACCGCGAGAGGGGGATGTCATGATCTCCTCATCACATGATGTTATGCATATGTGAAGTCTTAAATGGATGGGAGTTGGCTAAGGAGCATGGCATGCTATGCATAGATGTACAGAAGAGACTTCAACTGTCGCCAGCTATGGCTCATACTGGGACATTTACTGGAAAGGTTAATAATCAACATGGAATGTTAAATGTTTGGCTTGTTAAACCAAATGTTCATTCAGTTGACAACAGCAATAAGAATGTGTTTCTCTTCATCCGTGACATACTTCTTTCTTGGCGCCGGTTATCTCCTGCCGGACGTTCCGGACCTTGTCCACGCTTTTTGACGTTTTGCTGCTTATATCCTCGAACTTCGATTGATACCAGTTATCCATTTCCTAAACACACACAGGAGGAGGACGGTAGACCAACTCAATTCATGTGACCAACAAACACAGACACACACAGACAGACACCCTCCTGGGAGCAGGGCTATACCTTCAGGTTCTTGGCTGCAATGTCGTCGTACTGACTCTGGATCTGTTTGAGTGCAGCCGAGAGGTCCGGCAGGGCGAAAGCACTCTGAGCCTGGGCATGAGCCGCATAGATCTGCTTCAGCAGCTCCTCGATTTCCTGTGGAGAATCAACTTTTGGTGACTTCACCTTCAGGTGACATGAAACAGAATCCTCAACACTGACATGCCACCCTGGGGGATTGTCATGATCTAACCGGGATGAATCTTAGCTGTATGAGCACCCACCTGCTGGTGAACCCTCTGCAGGAACTCAATCTCCACCTCCAGCTGCTCCAGACGCTTCTCCAGAACAATGCGGGTGGAGGTGGCCGCGTCCACGTCCTAAGATCATGCACACACACACACACACAAACACACACACAAACAAACAAACAAACAGCTTTATAATGAGCCCGCTTGAATGGTCATCAGCGAAGGTGTAACATACTGTAAGGTAGATCAAACCATCAGTTATCTCACCGGACGGAAGGCTTCTATCTCCAGCTCAGCCTTCCTCCTCAGCTCCACGGCCTCCTCGTACCTGATCTTGATGGCCTCCAGCTGGCCATTCATGGCCTCCTTGGCCGCAAGCGCCAGTTCCTGAAACACAATGTGCAGGATGAGCCTCAGGAGATTGATGATGATGATGATGATGAAGATCATAATGATAAGGATGGCAGTTATAGACAGGAAGTCAAAGCTATGAGCAGTAATGCAGATACAGGGCCTTTCTTCATGCCTGAGCTGGTTCTGTGTGCGTGTGTGTGTGGGGATTCTGGGTGTGTGTGATTCACAGCTTCCTTTTTGTGACTGTGTAAAGCACAGCTGAGGACATTGTGCCTGGCTGCATGCTAACACGCTGAGACACCTTCCGCTGTGCCTGAGGAGAGAATACTGTTACCAGGTAGACAACCTTGAAAACACCAAGTTGACGTCTTGTAGAAGAGCCATTGTGGCCCAGAAGCTTCCTGTGAGAGTCAGCGAAGGGTGAAGCTCTCCGGGAGCAAAACACTCAGCTCCAGCACTCATGATCAGTCATGTGATAAACACCGACATAAAGAGGGAAAAAAAGAAGCTTTGAGTCATGTCATCGTGCCTTACCCTCTGGACCTTCATCTGATCCGCGACTCTCTTCATCTCCTTCAGCTGCTCCTCGTACAGCAGCCTCAGACCCGACGGCTTCTGGAACCGGTTCTGGTAGGCCTCGATCTCCGTCTCCAGCAGGGCATTCTGCTGCTGCAGGGAGCGGACCTGTTTAGGGGGAGAACAAGGATACCGAGCAGAGGGTTTAGACCTACCTCGCACCCACGCCAAGAAGCGACAGAGAAGGAAGTCTTGGCAGACATCCCAGATGTGGCTCGTCAGTAACAGACCCACGGAAGCCACTTTAATGGGATTCTACGTGCGCTTGGACTCGCAGTGCCCTCCAGCTACAACGCTCTCTAGGTGCTCCCTCGCCTCTGCCAGGCCTGCCATCCAGAGCCCTGGCCTAGCCTGTGAGACGCTGGCTGCCCACGGAGGTGAGAGTAATGGCCTCCTTCGTTTCCATAGCCTGGGGGGTGTGTCTCCACGCGCCCATATGCTCCGACGCTCCCAGACAAGGCAGCGCTCATCAGACTCATTCTATCACTGAGCTGCTGGAGGTTCCAGAGGACAGGAAGCCCACGTTGACTTAGTATTATGCATCCACGCTGTTTCACATAACATCTCGTAGCACCTGCGGCCCAAGCTTACTACCTCCTACGTGCGTCTGTGTGTGTGGACGTGTGCGTGTCGTGTCGCTTGGAGGGAGTGTGCGCAGGAGGCGGGGGCGCGTCTTTCCTTTTCGATGTAGGCAGCCAGCCTGTCGTTGAGCACGACCATCTCCTTGCGCTCGCCGCTGCGCGTGGCGAGGAACTCCTGGTTCTCTGCGGCGGCCACGTCCAGGTCGATGGCCTTCTCCCCACCAAAGCCAACGCACAGAGTCCCGCCACTGAAACCACAGATGTGCATGCATTACTACGCAGGTACACACACCTTGCCGTGTCACAGCCACACACACATAGATCACAGGAACAGTTCGGATCTAGTAATCTTCAAGGTTTGTGTTTTGAATCAGAGTGATGAAAAGTGTGTTTTCCAGCTCTCTCTCTCTCTCTCTCTCTCTCTCTCTCTCTCTCTCTCTCTCTCTCTGTCTCTCTCTCTCTCTCTCTCTCTCTCTGTCTCTCTCTCTCTCTGTCTCTCTCTCTCTCTATCTCTCTCTCTCTCTCTCTCTCTCTCTCTCTCTCTCTCTCTCTCTCTCTCGGGAGGGGGGGGGCTCTTGCTTGACTGAGGACCCCGTGGTGGTATGTGCCCTGCATGCCTCAGGTGCTGTCAACAGGCTCCCGCTGGCCCAAGGCTGTGTCATCCCAGTGTGATCAGGAGAGCAACTGATGATAGCGCGGACGTGTGAGGGCTGAAAGGTTCTGTCCCCTGGTTCTGGTGTCAAAATCACAGCCAGACGACAGGGACCCTCGGCCAATCAGCACATCCTCAAGTCCCACCCTGCCCCCCACCCACGTGTGAAGAGACAGCAGAGGGGAAGAGACTTGTCACAAGCCCATGGTGGTGACAACGGTCACGATTAATCACCTTTACCCTCCGCTTTGGTACAGCCTTGTCACATCAGTGCAGCCACTGAACATTTGGACATAAATCAAAACGCATGTCAAATCGAACGTACGACAGCCATCTCGGGGGTTCAGAGGAGCATCTTACCCGGGGCCTGTGGTGCGGGTTTTGCGTGCCGCGGACACGGTGCGGCGCCCCTCGGCCCTCATGCTATTGGTGGTGGCCAGGCTTCGGGAGTAGCTGGCCGAGGCTTGCCGGCCATCTTGCCTCCTGACAGGAGAAGGGCTGGACATCCGGACTTGGATAGACGTGGCGCTGGTGTCCTCAAAGTGGCGGCGGTACGACGACATTCTCTCTGGGGAGCGACTCATGGTGGCGGCCTCTGGGAGGGGAAAGATGCTCCGTCTGTCTTTCTGTATGACGAGTGGAGAAGATTTACCTTGGACTGTCTCTGCTCTACTGCAGCTCTCATACAGACCCTCCAGTTCCCGTCTATCTTTTATACTCCCACGAGAGAGCCTGCCTCCACCTGCCCCCACCATCCTGGTCTGGCCTCCCTCAGCAGTGTGCACCCCCGTCTCAACCCCACCCTGCCCAAGCTTGGCCCCCCACCCTGCTCATGAACCAACCTCTAAGGAATGTCTAACCTCTCCTCCACAGAGAGTCCGTCCTGACATACAGACATCTGTCAGACCACTGTTAGCAATAGAAACTTGAGGTGGTGCAATGGAACCCTCAGCTAAGGCTGGAGAACCTTGAGCTGGAATCATGGAAGCCTGAGAGGCAGCATACCATTGGGCAGAAGGTAAACGGCTAATGTGATGTGATTGGCTGTGATGGGAGGGGGGATAATTACACGGCAGAGAAGGATAGAGGTGGCCTGACGACATGGCAACAGAGGGACAAAGCATGTGCAAGCGCTGGCATAAATGACTTATTAGTAAAAAAAACTAAGAAAAAATGACATTATTAACTAGCGCCAAGGAGGAATTTTAAGCAGGGCGTTTATGCTTGACATGGCAGAGAGACATGAAATAAGGCAATGGTGGTCTGGCCTTGTCTGACCCTGTCTGGTCAAGTCTGACCTGGCTTAGTTTATAGCTCCCATACAGTAAATCAGGCTGGGGAAATAGATTTGTTCCTGTTTAAAGGCCAAGAACCAGCATAGCTTTACTCTTCCCTCTAGAAACCACTTGCTTAGGTAAAAAGACAAGTTCCATAACCTGTGCTTACAGGGGCTTGATTAGAGTGGGCCATCAAGGTGAAGTCATCTTTATAATAAAAACGAAGAAATGTAATCACGCAGTCACTTTAGACACTGGCAAGCATTTTTCTATGGACATCTGCCTTCCCACCGACTTAGGTTGGAGAAACCCTGACCTCCACCATGACCCTGAAAACCATTAAACTGTACAATACAGTGCGGGCCTGCATTCAACATTTCTATGACACATTTTGTATCTTTAGTCAATGATTGAATATTCCAGCGTAGGAGTTTTTCCTGTTGAACTCAGACCTGGCAGTTGTGTGTGATGTCAGGGTGGGGTGAGGGAGATGTGAGGATGGGATGAGGGAGAGCATGTCTCCAAGATGCAAATAGAAGCTATCTTCACCCACATATGTGCTCAGAACAGAATCTAACCATGACACAATGTCACAAACTCCATCAGAATGAATCAGGAAAAAGACATTGGTGTTTCATCATATTTCTTTCATACATCTCGACTGCATTACTGTTATCCGCTCAACGTGACTTTCGGCTCTATAGCATAAACATGATTGCTCCATTCAGAACCCCCCTGGATGTCAGGTTTTCTAAACACTGGTATGCAGAAGCTCTGCGGGGTTTGAGTTGAAGAGGGCCAAGGGAGGACCAATAGAATTCATATAGAATTCAAACAAGATGGGTGCTCTACTACTGTTTTCCATAGTAGATGAACCCCTGTTGTATGTTGGAGCTCAGGAACGCCGTTTTTTTATGCGGAAAAACCCAAGCAAAGAGAAGGGATCTTTTTTTCTTCAATATAATTTATTTTTTAATGAATATAAATTCAAGATTGGGTATGTTTTTTGACTGTGACAGTACATCGGTAATAATCTGTATATCAGGTTAACCAGGGCACTAAGGGTGTGGGGGGGGGGCAGGGGTGTTCTTCATGTTGACTAATGAGCCTGCTAATGTTCAGTGGAGCACCAGTGACAAACTCGCATTGAGATGCAGCCATGATTCGAATGTCTTATTAAATACAGTAGATCATCCTAGCAGTGGCCGGCATGTCAGACTCAAGTCTGAAGTGCTTCAATATGAAATGCACTCCCAGATTATTCAACCTCGTCAGACACCCAGGCCTATTCCATCTACTGCTACCTCTTGAGTTGTGGTGTCACTTATTTTACTGTTATTGACTGTTTGTATTTTGTTTCTACTATGTATTTTATTATTATCAAATTATGTATTTAATTCTTTTTTTTTCTGCTTTTGTTCGGCACATCGGTCAGCCTTGCTGTGTTAGAGTGTGCTTTATAAATAAAATGTACTTACATACTTACTCACTCGACATCAGTCATAAGATACAAACATGAATCAAATGGGTTTTAATCATTTCCATAAAATGAGTGTCTTTACATGTTCTCCATATTCACACTTGCTGCTTATATATTTACAAGACATTTTCATTGTAAAATGTATAATGAGTAATGTGTATAATGTGTATAATGTATAAAAGGCACAAAGCTACGTTTGTGCCTTTAGTTTGGGTCTAATCCCATCACAGTTTAATTTATTTTTGCATCGTCTGGAATGAACACTGCAGGCAGAGGCTGATATTCCAAACTCCAGTTCAAAGGTCAAAACAAATGACAGTTTCTACTCTGAAAAGCCTCTCCAAAAGGTCCAATGACTCAACCAAAGTAATGCCTACAAACTTGTGATTGATTCAATAAAAGCAATTACAAATAATAGGGAAATGGGTATGCAAAGGGTTAACCATTTACACCGCTGGTGATTAAAGAGACACTGACTTTATAAGCTGTTTATATTGAGTTTATAAAGTAATACTTTAACCATTTATACACGTCTTTAAGTCCTTATTATGGCACACTTAAAACATGATCAGTTCAGCTGCTCAAGCTCCGCCCACTCCTGCCAGCCACCAGGGTAATGCCGAACACTACAAGAGAAAAGGGGAGAAAAGAGACAAGGAAAACGTTGTAGAACTGCTTAATAACTGTCATTGTGTATTTGTTCAGCAAGAAAATAACTTAGTAGAGGAAAATAATGTTGAAATAATTAATACAGGCCAGGACAGGACAGGTGTGTTTGGGTGGGGGGAGGGGTCACTGAATGTGTTGGAAATGCTGAGGGTGGGTCTCACTCTGTGTATCCCAGAGAGACTGCGGTGTCCAGGGCCTTCATGCTCCTGATTCCTGCCAGGCAGGAGAAGATGATGTGGTCCGTCTGCCGGGGCATGTCTCCTCCATACCTCTCCCTGAACTCCTCGGGGTCCAGCTGCAGGGCAACACACACCTGGCCCACTGGAACGCATGTTCAACTGGTTAAGTGAGAGGACATGCTATCTAGACAAGGCATGGCCAGTTAGGGTGTAGGCCAAAGAGAAAACATTGTCTTACCTCACAATGGTGGGTCTTTGTGTTTGTTAATGTGTCTGTATGGAGAAGTGTATTTTATAAGCATTGTGTGTGCATGCATGACCGAGCAGGCAACAAAGCTGAATAAGCATTTTGTTCGCCCTATGAAAGAAAGGTGGTTGTTTTGAAAAGTGATCATATGACATCGTAGTTCACTACTCTAGATAGCAGTGAAAGCTTCTTAACAAGCCCCGTAGTGGTGGAAAGTCACAGATAGATCATTTGAATGTTTTGCAGGCTATTACTCACAAGGGACGTTGATTGACCCCGGCATGTGTCCGTACTCTCTCAACTCCCATGGTTCGCGCACATCTATGACGACACTAGACTGAGAGGCGAGGATTTGCTTCAGTTGGTCGTAGGACACATTGGTTTCGGAGGGCGAAGACGACGAGCTGAAACTACGCAATAAGTACGCTCTGTTGGTCCACAGGACATCTGAAAGATATACGGTTGACTTAGAGCTTGAACTTCCGTACATCTATCGGTTTTGAACAGTTTCGTTTGGGACTTTGTTTAATCAACATCTCACAATCAAAAACACACATTCTGAACTTGACGAAAAGAAGAAAAAAATAAAGTTATTTTAAATGAAGTTCAAGTTCACTTACAAGCACAGCGGGGTTGAGTCTCTGGCATGTTTGATGGCATTCCTTTCGAGGCACATGGGAAAGGAGGGACATTTCTTTCTAACAAGAGTCGGGGAATCACTCCCGAAAACCTTCTGCAAGCTTTGAGAGCCATGTCAACATGCACGTTTTATATACGTACAAATCAAAGCGTTATAATAACACTTATGCCCTCTACATGTCTACCTTACTAGCTGCTAGCTAGCTACTGACAACACTGTTATGAGTGTTCATACAAATTCACGACGTATACTGACGTGAGCGTGCGTACGGGTCACAGCAAGGACGGGACAACGTTGCGGTTTTCTATGGATGAAAACCATGCGCGATCAATAGAGAACTAAGCAAAACATAGAATAATGCTACTAACATTTATTGCAAGTGGCCCCAGTTGTACATACATATTTGCATGGATTTATATGCCAGATAAATTATTTTACTGAACTCCTGTGTTATTTTTCTCATCGCTCTGTTCCACACCACGGCAGCCACCGTAGCGCGTCATTTGTTGACTTCTGTGACAGTAGTATAGTTTCGGATTGGATGCTATCGACACCTAGCAGACCCTGACAGTTTTATAAAGTACAAAAAAATACTGAAAGTGTACCTATTGGAGGTGCGCATTGATAGCAAGTATTGTCGATAGTTATTTACCGTTCGTTAATGTGCATTTCACTTGGAACACGTTTACCTATCTTTGTCATTTAGGCACCGGTTTTGGTAGCAAGCTAGCCAGAGAGCTAACGTTAGCTAAATCCACAAGCTTTCCACCTAAATATAGAAGGTACGTTCAAGGTGTTTGACATATTTTAAACAACTAATCGGTGATGTTGTAAGGTAATACCTCAGAACTGTAGGTAGGTAGCTAACTTAACCTATGCTAAGGATTTGTGTACAATAACGTTAAACGGCCTAGCGAGCCAATGAGTCGTGTCCTTTAATAGTGACTCATTGTTGAAGCTTAGGTGTTTGCAGGGTTATTAATAGGGACTAACATTTATTTCATAGAACTGGGAAAACTGTCAGACCCTATTAATAACCCGACACAATTACGATCTTAACTTAAAGTTAGTTGACAATGACGCTAATGCTGTCTGTGTGATGCTTGTCGTGAACTTCGTAGTGGGGTTAGGTACTGGTCAGGTCAGACGCTGACCACATATGAAGGAATTCGCCTTGGGGTATGGTAATCCTTTGTGTGAGTGGTGATCCTTTTCAGCCCACCACAGTGTCTCCATCTCTTCTAGGTCTGATAGGAGAGTCCTTCCTCCATCTACAGATGCGACTGAAGGACCCCTTCTCCCTCAAAGCGGCCGACATGACCAAGCGGACCAACAAGCCGAGGAAGCCTCGGGACGAGGAGTCGTCTGACGAAGTCAGTGGTACGTATGGACTATGGACGCCGCACAATGCGCAAAGACACTAGGGCTGTATGCAAACACCAGGACCAGCAGAGCACTTCCTGCCGAAACGGCTTCCCTCTACATGTAGGTAACCAGTGAGACAGAGCGTTCCTTTTTGCTTTCCCTCCCCGGCAGGCCTGACCTGCCAGCACGTGAGCAGGGCGGTGGACCTGAGCCTGGTCAGGAAGGCTGTGTCGTCCAGCGTGTGGGCTGTGTGTTCCGACTGCCTCAGGGAGAGGTCGACTGTGGAGGCCGAGACCTCCGGCCTGCACGACATCTTCGTCTGCCTCAAATGTGGCTTCCAGGTCCGCTCTCCCTTCTCTCACTCTCAGCCAGGCAGCCAGTCAGCCAGTCAGCTAGGCAGCCAGGCGGACAGTCAGCCAGGCAGCCAGGCGGACAGTCAGCCAGGCAGCCAGTCAGCCAGGCAGCCAGTCAGCCAGTCAGCCAGGCAACCAGTCAGCCAGTAACATAAAGCCAGGAACTCCAGATGCATTTGTCTTGTGACAGTATGAGAAAGCAACTTCTCTGGGGAATTTAGTTTCACTTTTGCTTCCATGGGAGCAGTAGCCGTGAATAGATTATGGAAATACGATGTCACTGGACACTTTTATGTTCCCTGGTAATCAGATTTGTATATGTTGTTTATATAACCTGAATTGTAACAGGGACTGTAGGCTGGTAATTAAGATGTGTGTGCGTGATCGGGCCCATTTGTGTTCCTGCAGGGCTGTAACCAGTCTGAAAGCCAACACTCCTCCAGGCACCACCAGGCCCTGCACCCCGAGGCCCACTGCATCACCATCAGCCTCAGCTCCTGGAAGGCCTGGTGAGACTCGAACCTGCCTGTGTGGGGTCGCCTGTAGTCTGGCGTAGAGATACTTGGGATGTGTTTACCAAGATCAGGACATCCCCCGCCCCCCACCCTCCAGCACACTGAGAAGTCATCCCCAATCCCAATCTGACTCCTCCCTGTGCTCCCCTGTCTGTTCCCCGACAGGTGTTTTGAATGTAATGAAGAGCTCTCCACTCACTGCAACAAAAAGGCTCTGGCCCAGACGCTGGACTTCCTCCAAAAGCACTCCGCCAAAGCTGCCTCAGGTGAGTCATGCGGCTGCCGGCCGACCAAAGAGAGGACGAACTGTCTCTGTCTGTCAAACTAACCATTCAGGACTGGTGGAGACACTCTCAAGCCCTTTGCCTCTCTCTCTCTCTCTCTCTCTCTCTCGCTCTCTCTCTCGCTCTCGCTCTCTCTCTCTCTCTCTCTCTCTCTCTCTCTCTCTCTCTCTCTCTCTCTCTCTCTCTCTCTCTCTCACTCACTCACTCACTCACTCACACACTCACACTCACACTCACACCCACACTCACTCACTCAGAGCAATCATCTTGCTCCTTTATCTGTTGTAATAATGCTGTAGTATCCCTCCGGGGTTTGGAGAAGGTGGAGGTTAGGATGGAGGTGAAGAGAGGAGGAAGGGACCGCAGCACTCCACCTCCCCCTGCCTCCGAGCTGGTCCCTCTCTCTCTCTCTCTCTCTCTCTCTCACACCTGTTCCTTCTCTGGCGTATGATGTGGGGATGGAGGGGGGGTGGGGGGAGCAGGGAGAGAGGAAGAGACACGGGGAGATGGATAAGTGAATGTGTCATCATGTTGAGATGGGCCCAAACCTTGACCCACAAGGTCGAATTTGTCAAGCTGTGCTATGTCCCAGAAAGAACCTTGTGTGTGTGCGATATGTACGGTATGTTTCATTGTGGCAAACATAAATTGCAGTTTTATTAAACACGGGTTCAAATGGCATCATGGTATCAGCGCTGTGAATACATTATGTTGCCAGTGGAATATATTACTGAACATTGAGTGTTGTTCAACAGCGATTGAAAGACAGGCTACTTAATACAGTACCTTATGAATACAGAGGCAGCGGCTGGCTAGCAGGAATGCTCAAGATTGATGGAGGCTTGTAACAGCTCTCCATTCAGACTGGTCAGGGCCACTGGTAGAGTAAAGCAAGTATTGATGCTAATGAAATTGAGATGAACTGGAATTCAGAAGCAGCAGTTATGGGAGATATACCTGTAATTGTGCATATTGAGTTATGCTTCCGCTTTGTGGAAGAGATTGTAGGTTGTAGTCTTCTTGAGAGTATGGGGAACCTTGGTCAACAGGGCACTGGATAGATTCTGGTTCTCCCAGACCCAGGCTGGTCCCTTCCCCCTCTACCAGACCTACACTCATCTGGTCCCCTCTCCCAGATTCAGGCTGGTTCAGAGCCAGACTGGCCCCCTCTCCAAGACCTAGACCCAGGCTGGTCCCCAGACCCAGCCTGGTCCCCCCTCTCCCAGACCTAGACCCAGACCCAGGCTGGTCCCCAGACCCAGCCTGGTCCCCCCTCTCCCAGACCTAGACCCAGACCCAGGCTGGTCCCCAGACCCAGCCTGGTCCCCCCTCTTCCAGGCCTCTCTCCTAGGCATGCTGTGGTGTTGCAGGGGGGCCCAGCGATGCTCCAGTTCCACTCCTGCCGCGTGGCTGCACACATTAGAAGCATTAGACGCCTGAGCGACGCTCTCCGGCTGGGTTCCCTGAAGAACGAGAGCAGCTGTGTCGGGGTCCGGACAACGCTCCCCCCCCCTCTCCCCCACTGTCACCCCCCTCCCTTCCCAATCCCCCCACCTCGCCGAGCCCCTGTCCTGCTGCATGTCTCGGCACCTCTGGGACGGGCCTGTGTGCCAGGCTTGTGGGATCCAGGGTCCAACACGGGTCCAGGAGACTGGATCTCAACAGCTGCAGCATGCTCCCTGGGCCCAGCACAGCCTTTGACTGGACACACACAAACACACACACACACACACACACACACACATACACATACATTCACACTTTTAACACATTGTGTTTAGTCATGCAAATGCTTTTACCCCCCCCCCCCCCACTCCTCCCCCTTACCCCGTCTTGTTATATACACACACACACTCATATAAGTACACAATCACACAGCATAAGTTGAGTTATTGATTTGTTTATCGGTAGCTAGGAGTTTGTTTAGTTCCCCTCGACCTTCGTGAAGCTCATCTTCAGAAGCCCGGATCCAGCTGTGCCCCCCTGCTGGATCTGTAGTGGCACACAACTGCATGGCTGTCGTCTCATCCCCACACTCATCCATCTGCCTCTTCCATGGCCCTCCTTTTCATCCCCACACTCATCCAACCAGCTCCTACATGTCTCATCTGAGGCCCGCTCTCAGGCCAGACAAACAGGCTCCTGGTTAAAGGGCTCTAATAGGTGCCCCACTGTCTCTCTCCCTCTCTCCCTCTCTCTCTCTCTCTCTCTCTCTCTCTCTCTCTCTCTCTCTCTCTCTCTCTCTCTCTCTCTCTCTCTCCCCCCCCCCATATACACACACACAACTCGGTCTGGTCACCTCTAAGATTACCTGTCCCCCCCACCCCCCACCCTCAGACCCCCCCACCTCACCACCGGCAGGCTGAATAGGTGATTGTAGCCCGCAGATGGACTGGCTGGAGGACTAGGAGAGCTGGTGAAATTGAAATTCCAGCTTGAAGGCCAGGGTATAGGCTCAGCGCAGTGCAGTATTCTCCTCTTCGCATTGCCCCCACCCTGGGCACAAAGGAGCCCCAGGAAAAAATGTTTCCTGAATCCATAATAGTTTGGTACAACAACAGTGCCGAGAAGAAAGAAAAATCTATTAAGCATGCTCTCTCACCAACAAGGCCTTCAGCTCAAGTACCCGAGCCCTAGCACAAGGGGACTTGACCTCAGTGGCAGTCGTACAGCTGGCTGGCTCTGTGCACTAAATTAAAATGCTTGCTGTGAATGGGCATCCGAGGTTTGTCGGCTCCAACTCGTTACATCCCTCTATTGATCTTCATCCATCCAGCGGTTTTCCCTCTCTTTCTTTTGTCCCTCTCTTTTTGGTGAAAACCTGGCGTTGCCCACAGGAAAGGATCATGGGCACGGTATAGGATCATAACCAACATGGTATAGGATCATAACCAACACAGTATAGGATAGTAACCAACACGGTATAGGATCATAACCAACACAGTATATGATAATTACCAACACGGTATAGGATCATAACCAACACGGTATAGGATAATAACCAACTTGGTATAGGATCATAACCAACACGGGTATAGGATCATAACCAACACGGGTATAGGATCATAACCAACACGGGTATAGGATCATAACCAACACGGTATAGGAGCATAACCAACACGGTATCGGACGCCGTCGTGCCCGCCACTTCCACGTTGCAGGGTCTTGGGGTTCCGTTTTAATTGTTCCTCCAACATCTAAGGGTTTGTGGGTGTGTTCACGGTATTTAATTTTTGTTCTCACAGCTACAATGATAATAAATTAACAAATAATAATTGGGCATTCTTGCTTTATTGGGAAAGAGAGTGAAGAATGAAAGGAAACGTAAGGGAGAGAGAGTGTGAGGGGAGGAAAGGTTCTGGGCCGGATTAGAACCCACACACCTGCGGTAAGGCTTGTGTGGTACGCGACATGTGAGCCACCTCACAGCTGTTTCTTCCTGTGTTTTTATTTTTTGAACACAGGACATCTTTTAAACGATGATGGCTGGACAGGTAAGGGGGTGGTCTTAGCCTCCCTCGCATCCGGACCCGGCGGTACAATCTGTCTTGTCTTTCACCCTCCCCCCTGTCTCCGACCAGTCACAGCCCTCACACAGTCTGTGTGCGAAAGGCATTCGCGGGGGCCTGTGGAGCAGGCTAGCTCGTAGCCGGCCCGTGCTACAGGCTGTGCGTGTGCCGGGCCGGGCTGTGGCGTGTCAGTGGGCTGGCGGTCAGCGGGCTGGCCTGCTCCCCGGTGGGGGCCTGGGTGGGCCTAATCAAGGGTGACTTGCTGTCTTAACCCACCACTGAACATTAATGTAGGACACTGTGGTCAGGACTAGCTCGGAAAGTTGTGTGTGTGTGTGTGTTTAACGTGGCAGTGGGCTCCTCTGGCCTCAGATGGCGAGGAAGCAGGCTTTTCATGCCCCGCGGGCACAACAAATTAACAGATTAATCAGACATTTGGTGTTGCCTGGCCTTCCTCTTGACTGGCTACTCTTTGCTGCATGACAGGACCCTCCCCTCTCCCTTCTTCCCCTTTCCCCTTCTCTCTTTGAACTCTGGGAATAGTTTAAAGAAGGGAAGCTGTCAATAGTTATAATATTGTTGCAGCAGCGCGTAAAGGGCCAGTAGTCAGCTGGTAATGAACCTTGCAGTTATGCCGATAGTGGCTTTCACGTTCATACCCGATTAAACTTGGTGTGCCTGCTGCTGCCGGCATGTAACCCGGGCAAATATTTTACAAATAAAGAAGTCCTGCGCTCTCTTTCACTTGTGTGAAAATGAGCAGGGATAAAGGAGGGGGGGGGGGGGGGGTGTATCAAGGTGGGGGGGGGGGGGGGCTGTTAGGGATGGCGGGGGGTGGGGGGGGTAGCATGGTTAGTCTGCCCCGGGGACAGGCGCCACAGTGTCACTGCTGCCCATACTCGGTGGCTGGGCAAGGAGGGCCAGGTGGTGTAGCCGAGCGCCGCACAGTCAAGCGTGGACGCGGCGCATGCTGACATTTGCCTTCCCTGACTGCTGCGGGGAGAGGAAAAATCTGCTTTTCCATATGCTACTGCTCTCCACCCCCCCACACACCAACCCCCTCTACATCCACCCCCCCCCCCCCCCCCACCCCAGCCCCCCCCCTACAGTCCCAGCCAGATGGCGGAGTGAGCATTGTTTACCTTGGTTGGGAGTCCCACTTAGAGGCTCCATAGGCATGCCCATTCCTCCACTCTGCCAAGGAACAGGTCGCTCTCTCTCTCAGCTGCCCACCTCGGACAGTCACATGGTGTACAGAACGCCTTGTGTGTGTCTTTGTGTGTGTGTGTGTGTTGTTTTTTGTGTTGGTGGGTTGTGCATAGGGTGTTGTGTGAGTGTGTGTGTGTGTGTGTGTCATGAGTATTGCCATATGGCTCTCTCCCTGATGGCTTAGCAGATACAGACAGACTTCCAGATGTTTCTGAGGGGGGGAGACAGATGCTGTTGGCACCACTGGGTGGACTGACACTATAGAACACACATGTACACACCATCTCTCTCCCACGCAGTGTCTCTCTCTCCACCACACACACACACACACACACACACACACACACACACACACACACACACACACACAGTGTGTATAACATCCCACAGTGAGATGATTGACACCCAAGTCTGATCCATAATGGATGATGGTCTGGTGTCTACTTCAGAAGTGTAGCCACTAGCCACTGGAGGGTTATGTGCTTTACTATGTTGAGGTACTGCCCGTCGAATAAAAGATACATTAAAGACAAATAATTATTCACCTCCTTTCAGACAATGAACCTTTTTCAACACGCCTGATAAAAAAATGGGTGAACACAAATGTTATAATTTATTATAACTAAATTCAAACGGGGTGTTGTATGCGGGGGGGGGGGGGGGATCAATGTCAATTTATGATAAATAATATGGCAATATATAGTAAAAGGATAAGGAATGAGCTCTTATTGTTCCATCTGTTATATTTCATTGGCGGATATTACCCCTGTTGTAGATGAAACTGAATCCCTCAACTTGACTGCCTGTTTAAAAAAACAACTAGTGACAGTGGCAGGCTTGAAGGACAGGTCACTGTCTGCTTACTCAGGTCTAGGAACCCAATTCACTTCCTACATTTCAGCTCTCATAAAAGGCATTGACATTTCTGTGCTTGGCCAGTAATTCAATTCGATTTTCAAAAGTTTTTTTTTATTTTTTTTTATCACGTACCAATTAAGTCTTAGGTTAGCGACTCACAAACAACACAAAACATTCAAATGTGAAAGGCTCCAAACAATTCCTATGTAAACACAGTAAAAGCAGTTGAGCAAAGCTGATTTCAAAAGTAATGCCTGTCTTTTTGGCCTTGTTTCAAATGGATTCTGCTGTGGGAATGAACTAGAAGGTGTTTGTAAGCTGTCTTTTTGGCTGAAGGGGAACAGCTGAAAGGAGAGCTGTGAAGGGAGTCTCACTGTCTGCCTTCCTATTTACTGATGTGACTGGAAAGATCCCAGAGTTGGGATTGAGTGGTGCCGGTGATTTTGTTTGTGTGCTTGATTCTCCTTGTTGAGTTCATTCTTGCTTTTTCTCTGCCGCAAACACGTCCTGCCGGAGCGTAAAACGGGACACACGTCGGACGTCTCTCTCGGGAGAAACACTTCTTGTAGACCCCGTGTTGTGTACAGAACGGGCCTCTCTGGAGAGATCTCCAACCGTTTGTCGCGTCTGCCCTCCTGAGCGGTCCTGGAGCCTGAGGACCGTGCTGTCCACACACTGGCTGCCTAAGGGACAGGGAGGGCTCGTCCGGCAAGCGGCCCACCAAGGCCACGTCATTAGCAAACTCCGAAACTGACAGGCCCGTTGCTGTGGCTATTGTCAAAGTGACTGTGTCGGATATTTGCCTTTTTATTCGAGGCTGCGAGACTCGGGCGTCGCTGGTGAAAAGCGATGTTGTGCAGAGAGTGAAGGATGTTGCCGTGAAGAGGAGAAACGACCTTGAGAGGGACATTTCGCAAGGAAAACCAAGATTTCAAGGAAAACAATTAGCATGTGATCAAACACCATATGTCACATGTGATGGAAGGCGTGAAAGAACGGCTCGGCAGTTTTTTTGTTGTTGTTATTTATTTAATTCCTTTCGCATTCCACCTCTTTGAATTGCGGTCTTTCACCCCATCTGTAGTGCGAGTTTGTGTGCGCGAGCGTGCACGTTTGCCCGTGTGTGCACGCGTGTGTGTGTTTGTGTGTGGACAATGCAAGTGGAGTGTGTGTGCCTGGTCTTGTGGCGTCCAGGGCATAATGCCTGTGCGCGTGAAGCCCCTCGAGGTCAACCAGGTATAGAAAGACGGACGGGCGGGCGAGCTGGAGGCCAGCCGACAGTTCGCTCAATAGCTGAATACCAGGGAGCAGAAAGATGCTGTATGGAGTGGAGAGAAGAGAGGCGGAGGAGGAGAGGCCAAGGGTTCTGCAGTCATAATTAGGATTTCCTGAATGCTGGGTTAACAACCAGTGGGAGGACGGAAGCTCATTGGCCGAGGGGCCAGGGGGGACCGGGCCCAGAGTATAATCGGGGCTCCCTGACTGGTTTAGGGTGAAGTGTTTCAGACTGAGAGGTCTCGTCTCTCATGGTGTTCTCCTGATGGATGTGCGACCGCAGGGCGGCGACCCAAGGCCCACCCCTGGCCTCCGCACCCTGTACCTGGGGAGCCTGGGGCGGGGGAGGCGAGAGGGGTCGGGGATGTCAGGCACAGAGCACATCCAGACACACAGGACACCAGGCCTGTTTAGCACCTCTTCACTTCCCTACCCAGCACAACAACATCATTAGTCCACGTTCCAAAGGCAAGAAAGAATGAGTCGAAGCAACTTGAGTTTGTATGAAATACTCCTGAAGCAGTATTATGGTATTTGGCGCAGGTTCCGCTCCCCCTCCCCTCCCCTGTGTTGAGAAGACCAAGCTGTATCACACTCTGAGTGGGGCGGGCGGGGGGGGGGGGGGGGGGGGTGGGGGGTAGCCAGGAAGGCAGCTTGCTGTCTAGTGGTGCGTGAAAGATGGGCTAAATTGTGTGTGTTTGTGTTTGTGTGTGTGTGTGTGTGTGTGTGGAGAAGTGTGGAGAAGTGTGGGGGTGGGGGAGGGGGGGGGTCTACACAGCCTAGGGTCCTCTCACTTGTTTTGCTCGTTAGTGCCTAATGTGTTGGAACACCCCCACCCCCATGCTCTAATGGCACCGATGACAGTTGAATTAGCACTGATGGCCTGGCAGAACAGTTAATTGTTGATTGCTTGTCCCGGGCCCTGTTGGCATGTACTAGCTTGTAGTCTGTGTTTGATTGAATTAAGATGCTCCTGACTTGTTTGCTCTCATTGGCCTAGTTTCCTCCTGTGTTGTGTGATGTGAGACTAGGGGAAGGGATGCGAGGAAGGGGAAGGGAGCCGGTAGGGGCTGAGTAGAGAGGAGAGGGTCGGGGAGGACAGGAGAGGAGAGGAGAGGGGGGAATAAGGAGAGGAGGAACAGCTGTGTCTAGAACAGCCCTCCCTCCCTAACCAGTGGAAGCGTGTCCAGCTGTCATCTGTTCTCCCATATGACCCGCTTCTACTTCCAGCTGCTGCCACAGCCCCAGCCTCCCCGCTACTAAACCTCCGCCTCTAAACCCCAGCCTCTAAACCCCAGCCTCTAAACCCCAGCCTCTAAACCCCAGCCTCTAAACCCCAGCCTCTAAACCCAGCCTTCGAGCCTCCAAACCCTAGCCTTTAAAAACCCCAGCCTCTCACCTCTAAACCCCAGCCTCCCGGTCTCCAAACCCCAGCCTCTAAACCCCAGCCTCCCAGTCTCCAAACCCTAGCCTCTAAACCCCAGCCTCTAAACCCAGCCGCCAAACCCTAGCCTCCAAACCCCAGCTTCCCCTGCCTCCAAAACCTAGCCTCCCAGCCTCTAACCCCCTCCCGTCCTCTAAACCTCTGGCCCGACTCTCCGACCTCTCCCTGCAAACTTGAAACCTCTGTGCAGCATTCCCGCCCCCTCTCCACCCTCCCTCCGTAGCTCTCCTGCTCACTGCGTCCCTCTCCCCCCCCGCAGGGCCCAGCTCCAGGCTGATCAAGCTGAGGGAGGAGCCTCTGGACCTGGCCGACCCGCCCAGGGGGAGGAGTCCCGCGAACAGCACTCTGGTCCCCGTCAAGGGCATCAATAACCTGGGGAACACCTGCTTCTTCAACGCCGTCATGCAGGTAGGGCTCCTACCCGGTGGGTCTCGGGTGGGCAGGGTCGTGCACATTGGATTTCGCCGTGCCGAGGCCAAGACGCCACTGTGTTGTGGTCGTAGATGTGTCGTTATCAAAGCTCGGTGGGGAGGTTCTCACGGCTTTGGAGGAATGGGATTCTGTGTTTCCACTAGGATTCTCCTCGTCTGTCCGAACAACCGAACAGCCGAAACAAAGTTCACTATATTTTGGAGCATCTTAATGTATTAGTCGACTGTTTAATAGCTAATGTAATATTGCACATATATTTGTCCTATTTCCCTTAAAGCAATAAGGTTAGGCTACTTTAAATCACCAGTTTACTTAATTTAAATTTGCAAGAACTTTAGACTAATATAATAACAGGTTGAAATGAACTGACAACATAAGTTATAGGACAGTTGTCAAGGACGCAGAGTGGTGTGCGTGCCCGCTTGCGGCGTGAAGCGCGTGTCCGTGCTATTCTCCCACGCGCACTCTAACAATCACTGCTGATGCCTGCTGATGTACAGCCCTATTTCTGATACCGTGGCGGCAGAAATCTTGCCGTGGCGGGCCGCCACGCCAAAATCGACATAGAGGAAACACTGGGATTACGGATCACTGGGATTGTTATAATCTGTGGAGTCTTCCATGCCGGTGGGTGTTAACGCTGTTCTGAGACACCCTAGAGACGGGGGGTCTGGAGAAGCCTGTGCCGACCTCCTCTGTGCCGACCTCCTCTGTGCCGACCTCCTCTGTGCCGACCTCCTCTGTGCCGACCTCCTCTGTGCCGACCTCCTCTGTGCCGACCTCCTCTGTGCCTCCTCTGTTCCCCCCCCCACCCCCCAGAACCTGTCCCAGACCCACCTGCTCAACGACCTCATACAAGACGTCAAGGAGAAGGGTCACAAGCTGAAGATCCCTCCCCCGCCTGACACCAACCTGGTACTGTCCGCTGCCACACACACACACACACACACACGTGTTAACCTCGTCGATGTGATGTGTAGATGTGACTGTTTCCATCCCGGCTGTGATGCTGTGCCGTGTGTGCAGCAGGGCCCGCTGACGGTGACCCTGGCCAGCCCCGAGCCGCTGACCTCAGCCATGTTCCTGTTCCTCCACGGCATGAGGGAGGGGGGGAAGGGCCCCGTCAACCCCAAGATCCTCTTCAACCAGCTGTGCCACAAGTGAGAGCCTAACCCCACCACCCTCACCACCTAACCCCACCACCCTCACCCCCTAACCACACCACCCTAACCTCACCACCCTCACCCCCTAACCCCACCACCGCGGCCCCCTAACTCCACCACCCTGCTGGTGCTGGTGATGTTTCTGCTTGGCTGGTAGGTGGCATGTAACTCTGTTACGGCTATCTCCTCGGAGTCTCACGGCAAATGCGTGAGCTTTGAGCACCTTTCGAAATAAAAGCGCGCCGTCGGAAGTTCGGTAACATAAACAAATAAAAGTTCGATTTTTGGACGGAGCCAAAGCACGCGACCCACTCCACACCAGCTTGCGACCCACTTTTGGGTCACGACCCACCAGTTGAGAAAAGGCCGCCCTAACCCCACCACCCTCATCCCCTTACAGATGAATATGGATGAATGAATCCTTTTCTGCTGTGCTCCACCCCACCTGGTCCAGGCCTGTGTCTGTTTCTGCTCCCCACCTCCCCCCCCCCCCCTCCCCACACACACACACACACACACACACACACACACACACACACACACACACCAACCCCCTTCATGTTGCAGCTCCACCTGTGTGTGTCTGACCCCAACAAACCTCCTGCCTGGCCCGGGCCTCTGGTGGTGGACTGTCAGAGCAGCCAGGATGCTCGGCTGGTCGCTCGTGTGTGTGTGTGTGTGTGTGTGTGTGTGTGTGTGTGAACCCCGTGCTGAATGGTTGGTTGGTTCTTGTGTTTGAACAGGGTGAACTGCAGGTTGTGCACAGGCTGGGAGACAGGCCTATGTTTGTGTGTGTAGAGTAAGTCTTTAATGTGTGTGTGTGTGTGTGTGTGTGGTGCAGAATGGTTGGGTGGCTCGTCGAGTGCCAGCCTGTCAGCCGGCTGGGTACCTCTCTGGTGCTGCTTTGATGTGTTCCCAGGTACCCAACCTTCAACTAACAGGCTTGTGGATGTGAGATTGTGTGTGCATGATTGTGTGTGTATGATTGTGTGTGTATGATTGTGTGTGTGTATGATTGTGTACATGTGTGTCATCTCACCTGGTGCCACATCAGCCTGCAGCACACAGTGTACTCGATGGTGCATTCACACAAGCACGCCCCCCCCCCCCCGCCCCCCCCCCGCACACACACGCCCGCACACACACACACACACACGCTCACACGTGTGCGCACACAAACGGGCCTCTTATCGTGGCCTTGCTCATGCTTACAGTGCATGCACACATGCACAGGCCTTTATCCAAACCCACTCACAGCACACATGCACACTTCAGTGTGTGGCAGTTTACCTTCCTCACACATTCACTCACCCACCACCCACTCCCAGAATGCCCTGCTCCTCCTCGTGTTGCTGCTACTGTGAAGGCTACCTCTCTGCTACAGATCCTATATCTTCTCCTGTGTGTGTGTGTGTCTGTGTTTGTCTATGTTTTTGTGTGTGTGTGTGTGTGTTTCCGGGCAGCTCAACTTGGCTCCAACCATGATTGAAGCAGGAGCCTTGCCACTGTTTATTTGCTTTTGGAGACGGAATCTGCTTTGTGCGTGTGTGTGTGTGTGCGTGTGTTCCCCCATGACCAGCTGGGCTCCTGCTGCCCGGGTCCCTGCTAGCCGGGCCGGGCCTGGCCTGGCAGGGCTGCCAGCTGGACGGGTTGGTCTGGGCCCAGCGCCAGGGCCTGTGGTCTGGAGGGTCAGCACCACACTGTGGACCTGGTGCCAGCGAGGCACCCAGCTTGTGCTCAGACCCTCGGTACTCTGTACTCTCCCCGTGTCATGTGTGTGTGTGTGGGGGGAGGGGGGGCTAGGCTTGGGCTTGTATGAGTAGGGTTGTTATTATTATTATTTATTTATTTTTATTTTTTTTGGGGGGGGGGTTGAGTGACCCTGTGTGGGGGTTGAACACTTCCGAAACATAAGTAGTGGTTTCATGTGCAGTTTTGCCTGTCGCTCTGCTCACCTGTCTGCTTTAACCTCGCCCGACAGACAGGCAGCAAAGCAATCCGGTCACAGGCACGGAGAGACAGGCTCTCAAATGTAGGCAGGGAAAGGAGTGTGCGTGTGCGTGTGTGTGTGGGGGGGGCAGGGGCAGGCTTGTGTCTGGTACTAACTCATCCGCTGTTAATAGTGAGAGAGGGGCAGCTGTGTGTGTGCGGCGGGGGCCCAGATTGGGGCGAGCGCTGCAGGGCCCTTCTGCCTCTCTTCCACTGCGGTGAGCTTCCAGGACACACACTCCACTCTGGTCCCCGCCCGCCCGCCCCTCTCCTTCTCCTTCTCCTCTTCTTTCTGCCCTTCTCCCTGCGCCTCTCCTCCACTCCACTCTCCCCCTCCCCCCCTTTTCTCCTTCTTAAACACCAGCTTCTTGCTGCCACCAGGATCAAGTTGGAATTCCTGGAGTCAAAAGCGAACATTCCATCGTTGCGAAGGAGACATTGCATGTAACGCAAATCAAGGACATATGTGCCCCCCTCTCCCCCCCCCTCGTTCCAGCATGGTGCAGAGACGAGAGGGCAGAGGGACTGAGACATGGGGGGGGGGGGGGCAGGTGGCCTGCTGTCCACAGCTCTGCTGTCCCATCCCAGACCCCCCACACTTTCCCCGACGCCAGCCTACCCACGGCAGACCTGCTCCGCGGTGGCAGCCTATCACAGCAGACCACGTCCGGCCGCCGACGCTAGCAGACTCGCCCGGCGTCGTCCGCCCGCCGGCAGGCTGAACGGGACCCTCATCTGGGTCCGTCCCGACCCCTGACCCCCCCCCTGCCGTCGCTCGGGCCTGTTCATTCATATAAAACACTGTGTTTCGTTGACTCGGTTTTTAAATGGTCACACTCCCACTTCGCCAGTACAACACCACTACATCCGGTCCCCGTCAAAGTAAAAGCATCCGAACCGGAAAGACATGGTTAACGGGGCCGACCTCGTGACCTACTTTCAGCCTCTCGACCCCGTTTTGGGGGGGAGTTGTGTGGCTGTGGCCGGCCAACAGGTTGGCACGCCTGTGGCCCGTCTGGCCGGCTGGCCGTCTGGCCCCTGCATCTGGCCCTCGCAGCTGTGCTGCCCGGACGGGGGCGAGCTCAAGGAGACGCCCGGGACGGCTCGGGACGGCTCGGCCCTGTGACGGTAGGAAGCCGGGATCTGGGCTGTAGCGTGAGCACTACATTTACATGTAGCCATTTAGCAGACGCTCTTATCCAGAGCGACTTACAGTAAGTACAGGGACATCCCCCCCCCCCGAGGCAGGTTGGGTGAAGTGCCTTGCCCAAGGACACAACGTCATTTGGCATGGCCGGGAATCGAACTGGCGACCTTCAGATTACTAGCCCGATTCCCTAACCGCTCAGCCATCTGACCCCCTCACTAAAAGCTTTCTCACCCGCGGCCTGTTTTCCAAGATCAAGAAGTTGATCTTATGTTATATTGATCGATTGATTGTGACACCTAGGTTAACAGACAAGATAGCTGTGTCTCAATACCCATACTATCATAATGTATTGTATGCCCAAAACATATTTAGTGTGTGCCAACACATAGTATGTCAAATGCAGTGTGCAATTATTTATTTTTTAGTACCCCAATGTCCTACTGCATCCAGAAGCATTGGCAGTGTGTGAGCCTATTCTGACCCACATCCCAAAACCAGCCTGTCTTCGAGGCATGGTTTTATACAAAGCAGTATGTCCCAGTTTGGCACATACTGCATGTACAGTTGGTACAAAATCCCTTTTTGATCGTGACACCATAGAACGTACGGTAGACTAGGCGACCGACTTGTCTCAGTATTGTGCGGCCTGACACTTTATCCAACTACAGCTGATAAAACGTTGTAAATGTAGTGTCATTCGTAAAACGCCACGATGTGGACGCTTTACCTTGAATCGGACTGAACATAATAATACCAAAGTGCAACATTATGTCAGCGCGTCGTGTGTCGCGGCGCGTGAGTTTGTGTCAGCGTGCGTGTCACGGGGGGGGGGGGGGGGGGTTGCGTGTGTGTGTGACCCGAGCTGGTTTAATGAAACCGGCAGAGTGAAACAATGTGTGCCTGCGAGGCACCAGAGAGCGAGGCAGCGCCTCTCCGGCTGCACCCAGGGAAAGTCCTTGAGGAAGAAGAATGCCTATTCTCTTTCCTCATTCAAGCCCCTCTATGCAGTTGATTGCTTTGTGGATGTGGCTGATTGCTTTCTGTCTGGGTGGAGGCGGGTGTTTGCGAGGCGGCAGGCCCGCCGTGTGTTTGTCCCAGTTTTCCTGCGGTGCCAAACGAGCACATTGGCAGCATGTGTTTGTGTGTTTGTGAATGTGGGTTTAAACAAATTCCATTTCGATTTTGGTGTTATTCGTGGCTTCGGGTTCTATGTCCAAGCTTTGTTCGCCTTCCCTCACTTTCTCTCCCTCTCACTCTTTCTTTGTCAATCTTTCTTCCCCGTTCTCTCGCTCTCTCCCTCCCTCCGTCTTCCCAGGGCTCCTCGATTCAAGGGTTACCAGCAGCAGGACAGTCAGGAACTTCTGCACTACCTGCTGGAGTCTATCAGGGTAGAGGAGACAAAGGTGAGGACACACTTTCTCACGCACACACACACTCCTATACAGTACACACTCATATGTACGCACACTATCATGTTCTACTCTTGCCCAAACTAAAAAATGTTCATTATTTGAAACATTTATGGTACACTAATTCATAAAAAAAAAAAAATATTAATTGGACTAAAGGAAAAATGTAACTTGTCCTTGTAACTGGTCTTTGGATGACCAAGCAATAATAATGATTGGCTTGCCTTACAACCAACCTGTTGGTTTTCCCAAATGGCTAGCTGCTAACGCTAGTGTTTAACTGGTTTACGCTGGGAGTGATAAGTATTGGACGGTACTAGCTGGATAGCTGTGTATCATTGGGAACTGTATCGAATCGTAGCGTACTGCAGCTCAACTTGGGATGAAGCCAAGAGGCCATTATTGATCTGTTGTGTCATCTAGTTGGTACAGTATGGTATTACCATCAAACCAACGTTTAGCTCCCCTGATAAACTGACACACACAAATGCTCTCTCTCTTTCTCCCCCTCTCTCTTCTGCTCTCACTGTCTTACCCAGTAACTAAGGGTAGCTATCTAGTGTTCCAGACAACAGATAGTCAAAGGCACACGTCCATATTTTGTGCGTGTGTGCGCGCGGTCTGGTCTCTGCCTGGCTAGCCATTGTGTCCTAACCTGGTGCCATGTTTCTGGCAAGTGCAGAGTCCTACCCCCTTGTGAAGCAATTATGACCCCCACAGAGCTGAGCTCCAGGTCCCCCCCACCCCCAGCCCATCCCCGGGCGCCCCCCAGCCCACCAGTGTCTCAGTGGGCCCCTGAAGGAGCAGGAGGAGCGGGTGTGGAGCGGCCAGCCCCGCAGGGGCCTCCCCGGCTGGCCCTCCTCTGGTCCTTGGCTCCCGACTTGTGAACGGTGACAGTTGTGCTACTTGGGGGCCTTGCAAGTGGCAGGGCCACGGCACCATTGTGCGGTCTTGGGAAACCCACAGCTGCTGAATGAGTTGCAGGACTGGGCCATTATGCCACAGGGTCACCCCCTCCCTTTCCCTCCCTCAGCCCCCCTGCCCCTCCATGCCCGCCCACCCCCCCCTCCCCAGCCCCTCCAATCAGGAAGAGTAGGAGGGGGGGAAGCACCAGCTCTATTCATCACAATCAGGCACACTCATGTATACATTTATCTCATTTACACCCACGCATATATACACGCACACACACACACACAGTATACACACCATTTCAACATTTCTGACGGTTCCTGACTCACTTAAAACTCTTTGAGTGTAACCATAGTAACCAATGACAAGTCGCAGCATACAGAAGCTGGTTCGGCAACACTTTGTCGCCGTTGTTGACCATCATTCGGCAACCAGAAGCCCAACACTTAACTATGTTCAGTTTCAAAAACAAACACACCATCTCTCTCTCTCTCTCTCTCTCTCTCTCTCTCTCTCTCTCTCTCTCTCTCTCTCTCTCTCTCTCTCTCTCTCTCTCTCTCACTCAATGCCTATTCCAGCGAACTAGAGGGTCTTAAGTGTTTGTGTTGATTAGTCATTAGGATCACATATGTAAATATGCTAATGAGCCCACAGTCAATTATCACCAGTTAGCTGAGACGTTTGGTACTCCATTCTGAGACCCAAGCCTCTCTCCTCCTTGACCCCCCCCCCCCCTTGTCCTGCGTGGGACAGAGCAGTCTGTTGTTTTGGGAAGGAAGGGTAAAGGGGGTGGGGGAAGATCTCTGCTGGTAACTAATTAGTGGGTAAATCTAATTCTGTGGAGGGGTGCTGGGCCGGGCCGGGCCAGGCTGGGATTAACGAGGCTTCTGACCTAGATAGGCTGTCCAGTGCGTGGGTTCTGGCGGTGGGTCTGGGGGAGGGGTGTGACTGGTTAGGTCCACAGACAGCCACGGCCAATTATCTATTGATTGGTGCTTTACTGTGGCTGTGTGTCTTCACAGCTCTTGCACCAACATACTCACTGACCATGTCATCTCACATAACAGAGCAGGCAGACGACGGGCGCACACACACACACACACACACACCTCTCACACCCCCAAGTGCCCATTCAGAGTTCTGGTTCCCCTATAGAAGTATCATCTCACACACACAAACACACGTACACATAAAAACACACACAACTTTAGATCGGTTAAAGGCATTGAAAGAAATAGACGGCAACATCGAATCATTTGATGACTTTTAAGTAAGCAATATTTTACCCACTAGATCAAATAAATACAATCAAATGTTGTTTGTATGACATTTTCTACTCAATGTCACAAAGAGCTTTACAGACGCCCACAGACATCACTGCCTGGTAGCCAACCTCAGAGAAGCCAAGCCAGCATTTGAAAGATTTAACATGCCGTTTAAGTTCTCTTTGTGTGTGTGTGTGTGTGTGTGTGTGTGTGTGTGTGTGTGTGTGTGTGGAGTGCAGAGGATCAAAGCCAGCATTCTGAAGGCCTTCAACAACCCCACAGAGAAGACAGCAGATGAGGAGACCAAGCGCCAAGTCAAAGGTTTTAAAACACACACACATACATACACACACCATGGTTGGGCTCGATTCTTCAACATTTTTTATGTGAAATTTACTTTGAAATATTACGTTTAAAAAACAATTTGCAAAAGATATCTGTGTAACTGTACAAAAGCGGTTGAAATAATGGGGAAAAAATTAGCTTTTAGAATTGTTATTCCAGTTTGTGATTCGGAATGTATTTAATTAAGAGAGAACTGACCCCAACCCTTTCACACAAATCCACTGGAACCCTGAAGACCACACGCCATCGACAACCCGCCTCGCTCACAGAACCAGTTCAACAGCTCCATCTAGTGGCGCTTTCATTCAAAGCGACAAACAGATAGCAGAAAGAACAGGATGTTAACGAGCATCAGGAGCGCACAGCTCCTACAAGACGTGAGCAGCGTCTAGACCTGGTCTGTGTTTACCGGGCACAGACTATAACATCATATACATAGAAGACTTTTTTTAATACAGCACATTTCATACAAGAATTGCAGCTCGAGTTGCTTCACATAAAAACAATAATACAAATAAGAAAACCCTTCTGAGGCCGCAGTCTTTGCGGCATCTCGAGCCACAGTCGTCGTGGTCAATAAAAATGTAACTCGACAAAACACAAACCAAATGTCTCCCAAAAACGCAGCAGTCACACACCTCAACTACAGTATTGCACACAGTGCAGCATCAAACAATGTGGTGAGACAGTCCTCCAAAAGACCCGTGGACAGAAAAGAAACGTGTCGGCGTTCCTGAGGTAAACGTGCTGCTTCCAGTTCCCTCAGGCCGAGCATTCCAGTCTCGACCAGCTCCTCTCCTGTACACCACCTGTACGACACGCTCTGCCCGTCAGCCTGTCCCTGCATCTGATTGGACATAACCCCCATTTTCTGACCCTCCCTTTTCCTCTGCCAGCCTATGGGAAGGAGGGGGTGAAGATGAACTTTGTGGACAGGATCTTCGTGGGCGAGTTGACCAACACCATCATGTGCGAGGAGTGCGAGCACGTAAGCCAACCTGTGTTCGGTGTGTGTTTCCCGCGTGTGCTCATATCGGCAGACGCTACGTGGCACGTGTTGCGGATTTTAGCATGTGTTAGGGTGTGTGTGTGTGTGTGTGTGTGTTTGAACAAAGCTGGTCTGCTCGCCCCGCAGATCTCCACTGTCAAGGAGGCCTTCATGGACATCTCCCTGCCCATCATCGAGGAGCGGGTAAGGCTGGCGTCACCGCGCGATGGCATCTGCCCCCACAGACTGTGTTGGTATAAGCTGCAGGTGTAACCCCGCCCACCCCCTCCGCCATTCCAGATGTCGAAGCCCACCAACCCTGGCCGGCTGGGCAAGGTCATCCGGGACCAGGAGACACACGGGCCCCACGGCGACGAGACTCTCTCCTCCGCACACGCTCAGTGCATCAAGAACAACAGGAAGCAGGGCGGACAGGTGTGTACGGGAACGAGAGACGGAGAAAGAGGGTGTGTGTGTGTGAGTATGGTTGGGCTGTGATTAGGAGTGTGTGTGTGTGTGTGTAGAAGAGAGAGAGCGTGCAGGTGGAAGCATTTATGGGTTTTGATTAGAGTTGTGTGTGTGCAGAAGCAGCAGGACAGGAGGTCTTCAGGCCATGTTGAGGACAGGGAGGGGGCAGCCGACGCCCCCCCAGAGCGCCCCCAGGAGGACGAGGCCCGCACGCCTGCGGCGGCAGCAGCCGCCGCCAGCCAATCGGAGAGCAGCGAGAAGGACTCCGGCCCCCAGGACAGCAGCAACGACGCCGACAGCGAGGCCTCCGAGAGCGAGTGGGCGGCCCGCCCCCCTTCGGCACACGCCCAGAGCTCCGGCACGGCCTCCACCCTCACCCCCTCCCCGCCCCCCCTCGCCTCGGCCCCGTCCCCCAAGCCCCAGCAGGGCGGAGGCGCCGTGGAGCAGCTGGTCAGCGCCGTGTCCAAGCTGGGCCTGGGCCCCGACGGACAGGAGGAGCAGGGGGGCGCGGGGCACCGCGAGCAGCCCCTCCACCAGGGCGCCTTCCAGGCCCTGTCGCACAGCTACACCCCCTGCTCCAAGGAGTGCTCCGTCCAGTCCTGCCTGCACCAGTTCACCTCCGTGGAGCTGCTGATGGGCAACAACAAGCTGCTGTGCGAGAGCTGCACCGAGCGCAGGCACAAGCAGCTCCGCAAGAGCACCGTGGCAGGTCAGCGCGCGCACACACACAGACACGGACACACTCACACACAGACACACACACACACAGACCCACACACACACACAGACCCACACAGACACACACACAGACACAGACACACTCACACACAGACACACACACACAGACCCACACAGACCCACACAGACACACACAGACACACACAGACACACACAGACACACACTTATACTCACCCGGTACACCAGGCACCTACACACACCGTGAGTCGGACAGACATGCACACACTCTGACCTGAAAGTGTTTCTCTTTACCGTGGCCTCAGAGAGGAAAGCCGAGAAGGTGTACACCAGCGCTCGCAAGCAGATCCTCATATCAGCACTGCCCCCCGTGGTCACGCTGCACCTCAAGCGCTTCCACCAGGTTAGGCTGCCTCCCCGCGACACACACACA
Source organism: Hypomesus nipponensis (assembly GCF_054491055.1). NCBI lineage: Eukaryota > Metazoa > Chordata > Actinopteri > Osmeriformes > Osmeridae > Hypomesus > Hypomesus nipponensis. Next base: position 13,852,320 of record NC_140362.1, read on the forward strand.
CACACACACTGTTACATACACGCACACAAACATGGATACACACGCATACACTTATACACACACTCATAGACACACACCCACTTCAACGCACTTAGACGCACACTCTCCGTTTGGCTGTGGTTCTGGGCTGTGTGACCGTGCGGTTGTGGTTCCTGCGTGCAGGCAGGGATGAACCTGAGGAAAGTGAACCGCCACGTGGACTTCCCCCTGACCGTGGACCTGGCGCCCTTCTGCTCCGCCTCCTGCAAGGTGCTCGCCGCAACGCCCACCCCATCCTTTAACACCCCCCCAACCTTCGACACAACAATGACCTTCTCTCTTCCACACACAAATCTCTCGAGAGGAACCTCGCGCTCTCACTGTGTCTCTCGTTTGAGATCTATAGACAAGGTGAACATCATCGTGAATGCCGCAGTAAAGACCAGCTAAACAGAGATGGTCTTTGTCAAGATTATTGAGGCTCGATTGGCATTTATCATAAGACACTCGAGGGTATCGAGCACGACGATGAATGCAGGAGAGACTTAGCTTCCAGCACGTTCTTCTGGCTTTGTCTCAGTGTGAACTCGGACACCTGTGATGACACCTCTGACGCGTGCGTGCGTGCTTGTGTGTGTGTGTGCGGATTTGTGTATGTGTTTGTCTTCTCCCCGAGCAGAACCTGGTGTCGGGGGAGCGTGTTCTCTACAGCCTGTATGGGATCGTGGAGCACAGCGGCTCGATGCGGGGGGGCCACTACACTGCCTACGTGAAAGTGCGCCCCCCCCAGAGACCCTCGGAGCAGCCGCGTCGGAACCAGCCAGGTGAGGGTTTGCCCGTCTCCACGCGAGGCCTCGTTCTCTTTTCGATTTCTTTTTTTACGTCGGCGTCGGCCGCCGACCGCCTTCCTCCACGCCAACCTTGAAGGAAAGCGCTTTCGAGGCGAGGCACACAGTTTTTTTTTTTTTTTTTGTCCGGTGGGGAGATGTAGAGATGTCATTTTCTCTTTCAGCTCTCAAGGAGAGCGGGAGGCCTTTCACAGGGAGCTGAAATGTTCTCGGATGCCTCCCTGGTGCACTGTGAGCCGCCGTCCTTGCTGGTTAATTAGATAGCATAGAGCTCGCCCTGCATTGTTCCGGATGCTTCTAAGACGATGGCACAGTGCGGCAACACAGAAACTAACAGCTCAAATCCAAGAGTCAAAAACTCAGGCCGACCTTCACCTTCTCTATCCATCTGTTCAGTGTATTTCCCCCGCCCTTACTTGACCATTGTAGCATCAGGCAGGTCTGGACAGACCAAGGTCTAAGATTGGATTTCAAGTGACTTGGCTCTCTCCATCGTGTGTTCTCTTTTCTCAGTGCCAAGTGTGCTTGAGGCGGAGAGGGGAAACCATATAATGTGTGTGTGTGTGTGTGTGTGTGTGTTTTCCAGGTCCCAGAGAGGCCAGTGGGTCCAGCCAGGGTCAGTGGGTGTACGTCAGTGACACCACAGTTCAGACTGTCCCAGAGTCCAGGGTGCTGAGCTCCCAGGCTTACCTGCTCTTCTACGAGGAGCTGCTGTAGGAACCCGCCCACTTTCCTACGACCCCTCTACCCCCCCCCCCCCTCCTCCTCCTCCCCCACACAAAGGACCCCCCCCCCGTAGGAACCTGGCCTAGGTCTGGAGTCAGGACTCGCTCTGCATGATGGGACTGGCTAGGGCCGGAGGACCCCAGGCTCGCTGCATGCATGGCTGGACTGAGCAGCTTCACAGGCTGGCTGGATTTGCCTGGTCCTGGTCCTGGTCCTGGTCCTGGTCCTGGTCCTGGGCCTCGGATTCCCCCGGCCTCAGAATGGGCCTCCTTATTGTGCATCCTCTGGGCCAGAGAGTTTATTTATGTCCAGGTCCCCTCAGGGTGCCAGAAGGAGAGGGGGAGGGAGTGCGTTTATCAATCAGCACCAATGAGGAAAATGCCACAGTATTTATACTACAGCCTGTTGCTGTGATCTGGATTGTATTGTAGAGAATGTGCTAATGTCTGTATGTGACTCCCATTAGGATGATCGTGAAGACTTTTGTTAAGATTGCCAAAGAGACAGGCAGCAGAGTACTTTCCTGCCTAGGGTGGACTGCAGTGTGCTGGAGTGTGTTTCAAACCAGAGTGTGTTCTTGGCAAACTTTCAGTCTATGGCCCCACAAACCAACACACAGAGACAAGGCCAGACTCCTGCCTAGATCCTCTGTGGTCACCTGACTGTACACTTGATTTCATTGACTTTATTCGTCTATCCATCATAACACGGTTGAGGGTTGAGACTGTGAAACAAACCTTTGGTGAAAGAGCTGAAAATTACAGTCACTGTCTTACTGTCACATGAGCCGAATGCAGGCCAATGATTGGTCAATCTGGCATTCGAACCCGTCTGATTCCTTTAGGTTCTTTTTTTTTTTTTTACATTGTTCATTGTTTTTACTGAAATGGTGCACATGCTGTTTGTTTTATTTTCTGTTGGTTTGTTTTGAAAAATTGCCAAATGATTGTGGTGGTGAGGCTCCGCCTCCTTGCTGACAGGTTAGTGATGTGTGGTGGGTGTGGCCCAGACCTCTCTTGTGCCTACGCTTCTGGTGAATGAGCATCTGCATGGTAAGAACATGTGTCAAGGTACACACACGTTAGCATACAGTACAGAGTCTACAGGCGGCGTGTGCGGGTGTCAGAGATGTATTTATTTACGCTATACATATGCAAAGATACGCACAACAGAGTATTATGTATGGGGCTCGTTAGTGGGCCTGTTTGTGTCCACGTGTGCGTGTGTGTGTGTGTGTGTGTGTGTGAGAGTGAGAGAGAGAGAGAGTGTGTGTGTGTGTGTGTGTGTGTGTGTGTGTGTGTGTGTGTGTGTGTGTGTGTGTGTGTGTGTGTGTGTGTGTGTGTGTGTGTGTGTGTGTGTGTGTGTGTGTGTGTGTGTGTGTGAGAGTGTGGAGCAGCTGTCACTTGCTCTCCTGGGCTTCCTCTACGGCCGTCTGGTTTGGTTTCAATCATGAATCTAAAGTGGGGATGTATGAATCACAAATCTATCAAAGCTAGAATAAATCTAACTTATGAACAAGTGTACAAGGGACTGCTGGGCTCTGCCTGTGTTTGTACTGGTCTCTCCCTTGTGTTCAGCTCTGTCTAGAGGCTACAGAAACAAAGAAAGGGAAAAGGCTTGTTTTTCCTCTCCCTTTCTTCCGGAATGTGTGTCATCATCTCTCCCTTTTTGCAGACAGCGGCGGCAGCTATTAGAGCTGGCTGTCACTGCGGATCCCAGGGTGCCATCTTCAGTGCGTCGTCGCGGCGACGAGTGCAAGGCCGCGCTGTTTCGGGGACATGTTGTGAGCTGGTGAGGAGGAGGTGGGTGTGGAAGCTGGAAAAGGGCAACGTCGAATGGGATTCTGTCAAGGCAGCTCGCGAAGTGACAGCCTCCACCAAGCTGCTAAGAGCGTACAGCATGGTGTCAAACCTACCGCCGCGGACTCTGCAAATCGCTCCTGAAATTTGTCTGTTTGGAAGAGCAGGGCCACTTGCTCTGGGACATTCTGCTGATGAGGGGTCACATGTGATTACATCTGTCTTAATGAAAGGCTGTCAGGCTACCCGTGGAAACTAGATGAGCAACAAATGTAAAGCTCATGTCTTTAAACAACCAGTAAGATGGAGTGGTTGGGATACTGCACTACCTGTTTAACCCAAACCAGGTTTGGTGTGACTTAGTTTGACTGGTTGGCTTGGCTGACTTGGCTGCAGATGAGTAAAAATGAGTGTTAAATAATAACCAAAACGCATAGATTTCCGAAGTTGCATTATAATGAATCCATTGTAAGAAGAGAAGGAGGTTCTTAATAAAACAATAAGGATGGCAAATTAATGTCGTGGTAATACATTTGTAACCTATTATTAACCATATGTTCAAATTTCTTATCAGAATATTATGTTATCTTATCAGAGTATCATGCTAGAGTGTAATAGTATGCGCTTCAGATTTATTTTATTTATTTATTTATTTATAAAAATAACTACATTGTAATTGTGCATTTTTGTGGTAGGCAACGGATGCGGTGTGTACAGCGCGTTTGCAGCATGCTCTCGCGGACACGCGTAATCTCCGTTTCTCGTGCTAGTCGTGACTTGAAGCACCTCCTTCACATTTCTATTTCCAGGTTGTAGCCATTTTGAGAGCTAAACGGTACGGAAGAGCTTACTTGGAAGAGGTGGGAAAACATTATTGTTGTTGAGACAAGCCTACTTTATGGTGTAGGGTTTCAGTTGCTTTTATGGTTGGCTTATACAATTAATCTAAAACATATTTGCTAGCCCACGTTACTGATTTCAAATCATTGGCCAACGTTAGCCATGCTAGCGTAGCTTCCATGGGCCGTTCTTCTATTCAGCTAGGTAGGCTAGCTACAATCTAATGCGCTGAAAGCCTTTTTCAATAGGGCCCAGAACTGTGTCTCCCTGGCGGATAGCTAATGCACAATTCACTGTGAGCCATATGGATAGTTGTGAAGCGTATCTTGGCATATTTTACATGCATGCATAACAAATCATCGCAAATCAAACAGCGCAATTTGGTTCATTTTGGCCCCTCGGTGCGACCTGTAAATAGTTGACGTAGCAAGCTAGCTTTCGATGGCTAGCTATATAGCTATATCATTGTAGGTATCAGAGACGTCTGCGTGTGTTGTTAACTGTATTTGAAACTAGCTTTGAAACCTAATAACCTACACGGATCCCCGTCCGTCCTTACACAGATCACATGATATCTCTACCCAGGTTGTTAGATAGGAACCACAGTGAGCACATCGAGATGTGGGACCAGGGTGGCCAGCCCTGGCCGCAATGGCCGCTGAGCCAGCAGCAGTGGATGCAGACGTTCCAGCACCAGCAGGATCCAGGTGGGTGACCTACTCAGAACCGTACACGAAGCCCAGAGATGGATAGAGATGCTCATCGCTGAGCTAGCTATGTCACACAGTTGCATGTAGAAATGACAAGAACTCTGGCTTCCCGTACTTTCTCATTGCAGGAAGTTAATTACACACGTAGCTAGTAACATGTTCTTAAACCACCTAGAACCACCTGCTGATGTTTGAAGTCCGAGTCTTGTGATAAACACACTCCTCTCAAGTGAACAAACTCACCATTGTTCCTGTGGTTGTCATTTTGTAGGCCAGGTAGATTGGGCCGCGCTAGCCCAAGCCTGGATTGCCCAGAAGGACTCTACTGGCCCAGGCCCGGCCGTGGACCAGACAAACCTCCAGCCCAATGGCCAGGAGCCTCCAGGATTGGACCCAACACCCCCCAGCAACCACGGGCCCTTCCAGGGCGACCCTGCCTTCGGCCGGATGTGGCAGCCTGGTAGAGACCCTGCCTAATACCGCCGAGTATAGCATTAGCAATAAAGACTACACCTTTAGCTTGAAATTGAAGAGCGGGTCCTGATTAGCATACAGCTGACCAAAAACACAGTTAGCAATGGATTCGTATCTTGTGTTCGTGCCCCCCCCTCCCGCTTATATGACGTCTGTAAATTGTACTTGTGTCTCCCTCCTCCCCCAGAATGGAGCATGCATAGCCAGCCCCCCCCTCCACCCCCAGAGCAGGCCTGGATGCCCCCAGGGACGGGACCTATGGATGTGGTGGCGCCCTCGGAGGACAGCAACAGCCAGGACAGCCTGGAGTTCAGCTCCGACGGTCCCCGCGGGGCCTACCCCCCAAACAGCCATGGGTATGGGGCTCAGCCCGACTGCTACGCCACGGCCCCCATGGCCATGAACCAGTTTGATTATCAGGTATGCAGACATGCACTGGAGGAACCTTGAGTTCTGTTTTTTTGGTTTGTTTTGTTTTTTCCTCTCAGAAGAGGGTTCTGTAGGCGGAGAGGCGTAGCCGGAGACTCTTGTTTTCTGTCCCAACAGCTGCTCTGTTCACAGTGATGATGATGATGAGGAGTGGGGGGGGCAGCTGAAAGTAACCATAATGAACCCCCCCTGCCATCCCAGGGCTCCAGACTGCTCGAGCCAGTCTAGCTGGACCAGCTCCCGTGAAAACCTGCCTCCTCACTCTCTCTCTCTCTCTCTCTGCAGCACGGAGCAGCGGGCAACTATGGCCCCACCCCGCCAGGCTTCCACCCCCCCTACTGGCAGGGCCCCCCCCAGGGCAGACGGGACAGACCCCCGGGCTTCAGGGACCGCCAGAGGTCCCCCATCCAGCTGCCAGTCAAGCAGGACAATGCTGCTGCTCTGGGTGAGAGACCTCTGTCACAAACACACACAAGCTTACATATTGCGCACACACACAAAACACCATCACTGCCTACATCATGACACGCCCGCCCCCCCCCCTCCCCGCTTAACCCCGAGTGTGTCGTGGCGAACGACCCGTCTCCGTCCCCAGACGCGGTGAAGAGGCGCACGTTGCCGGCGTGGATCCGCGAGGGCCTGGAGAAGATGGACCGGGAGAAGCAGAAGAAGCTGGAGAGGGATCGCATGGAGAAGGAGAGGGCCAAGATGGCCAAGGAGGAGGGCAAGGCGGGCGGGCCGCCGGAGGAGGAGGGAGACCCCCGCATCCCCCGCAAGAGCAAATTCGTAAGAGAACCCCCCCCCCCCCCCCCCTTGTCCCGCTCAAACACCCCCACAAGCGACCGTAGAACCTTGCGGTGGTTGTTGATGGCCATCTTCTCTCTCCCCTCTGCCTGCTTCAGGACAGCGACGATGAGGAGGCCGATGAGGAAGAGGCCGGGGAGGTCGAGGAGAGGGGCCCCGCCAAGAAAGACGCGACGAGCCGTAGCCCCTCCCCTGCCCAGGAAGGCCACAGCGAACCAGAGATGACCGATGAGGAGCGAGACTTCCAATTGGTACGTTTCCCCCAGGGTGGTGAGGCTCCAGCCGTGTTCAGGTTCGAATAGCAGCACGTGAGCCAAGCCGACCATGTGTCCGGCCCCCACCGTAGAAGGCGCCCTCATGTGCTCGAGCGCTCCGTGTCTTTCCTCAGATGGTCCTGACCAAGACTCTGCTGACGGAGATCCTGCTGGAGGTCACCAACGAGGAGATCCAGCACGTGGCCAGAGACACGCACCGCAAAGCCACCAAAGGTCCGCTGCGTCCCCCTCCTCTCTCTTCCCTGCCCTGCCCCTCCACCCCCTCCCCCAGCTTCGTCACCACCCCGCCCCTGCCCCCCCCCCCCCTCCTTCCCCCTCCGGCCTCTTTTCCAATCTGCCCCGGCCCCTTCCCCCCCCTCCCCCCTTCCCCCACACAGCCCTCCGGGGCCTGACTCCCAGACACCAGTCTCTCATCCTGCAGAAAGTGTACAATTCCATGTGTTGTGTTCACAGTCTCTTTTTGAAGTGTCCCAGTGCAGCCTTCTGTGTGTGTGCGAGGTTGGCTGAGTCGTGTGGCGCCATCTACAGCCTCAGCCAGCCTCTGCGGCTGCAGTGGACGACGGGCGGATGAGGGGAGGGAGGCAGGGAGGGAGGAGGGGGAGCGGAGGAGAGCCCGGGATGTCACATGAGTCCTCGTACCAGCTGAGACTCTCCTCAGCACCCGAGTCAGAGCCTCGGACTGCAGGCCGGCTCCGAGTAGCTCTCCCCTGCCCCCCCTCCGCCGCACCCCTCCCTCAACGCAGACAACCGAAGTGGCCAGTGCTGCATTGACTCTCTCCCGTCCCGCCATGTATTGACATGTTTGAATGTGTGACGCAACTTTGGTTGTTGTTGTTTGTTTTTGTTTTTGTTTTTTTTTGTTTTGTTTGCCTGTTAACCCTTCTCTTCTCTCCATTGTGTTCTCCTTGTGTCTCTTCACGCACGCCCCGGGCCGCCGTGCGAACCGTGCGTTATCTCTTGGCTCTGATGATCAGACTATGGTGGCTGTGTGTGTGTTAACATGTTGCTCCTGTTGTTGATGTGAATCAAAAGCTCCTGCCAAACAGCTGGCACAGTCAAGCGCACTGGCTTCTCTGACTGGCCTGAGTGAGTACCCCCCTCCTTTCTTTACCGGGGGGGGATGTGGGAGGGAGGGAGGGAGAGAGGGGTGGGAGGGCGGAGTGTTGTGTGTGTGTGGGGGAAAGTGTCTAAGAAGCTCCAGCCTAGTCTCGTTGCAGCCGTTCTAGTCATTTCCGAGGCCGAAAGCAGGCTCTCCTAGACTTGAGAAGTGTCTTGGGTGTGTTGTTGCAGAGTGTGTAGTACTCAGATGCATGCCTGCCTTAACAGTAAGTGTCTGGGTTGTAGCTTAGCTAGGAAGGTGTAGCTTAGCTAGGAAGACAAGCCAGCGGGGGTGGGGGGGGGGGTTGTCTATGGGGTGGTGGGACCGAGGGGGGGGGGGTGGGGGTGGAGTGTGTGAGAGCCTTGTGTCTGTCGTCTCCTCTGTGCTCACGCGGCGGGGGGCTCTGTTGTGGCAGGTGGACTGGGGGACTACGGCTCAGAGGAGAGCGAGGACGAGGAGCCGCCCAGCGCCCGGGCCTCCGAGTCGTCCGACACGGACGAGGAGGAGCTGCACCTGCGCATCCAGGAGAAGCAGGACGCCTTCCGCCGCAAGGAGAGGGAGCTGCAGGCCCAGCTGGAGAGGCAGGCGCAGGAGGCCGCCATAGCCCGGGGTGAGGCGACCACACGAGGACGCAACATGGACAAATATGCACCCCCCCCCCCCCCCCCCAAAAAAAAAAAAACCCCACAAAATATTCATAGTTTGGTGTGATGTGCCGCTATCTGAGGTAACCGTGGTGACTGTGTTTCTTCCCTCCTTCACAGAAATGGCTTTGGACAGAGTGAGCAGAGAGAGGGCTGAGTATGTGGAGGGCCAGCTAGACAGTCTGCAAAAACAGGAAGTCAGGGAGAGGGAGGCGGAGCCCGCGGTAGAGAGGCGAAGGTCACGCAGCGAACAGGAAGCCAGCGAGGTTAGGGGGGCGGGCCGGGGAGGGAAGCGGGCCGCCACGGTCTCCCCGAGCAACGGACGCAGCAGCTCCTCCAGCTCCAGCCGCTCCAGCAGCCGCTCCTCCTCGCGTTCCTCCTCCTCGGCCTCCTCGCGCTCCTCCTCGCGCTCCTCCTCGCCGCGCAGGAAGAGGAGGCGCAGCAGCCGCTCCTCCTCCCACCGAGGGAGCCGCCGCAGCGGCAGCCGGGGCTCCCGCCGTCGCCACGGTGACAAGGCCCCAGAGAGGCGGCGGGACCGGAGCGAGCGCAGCTCCTCCAGGGAGCGCCGGGCCAGCAGGGGGCGCAAGAGCAGGTCTGAGGACCGGGCCAGCCGCAGCAGGGAGAGAGACAGGGGGAAGGAGAGGGAGAAGGAGAGGGAGAGGGAGAAGGAGAGAGAGAAGGAGAGGGAGAAGGAGCGGGAAAGGGAGAAGGAGAGGAAGCGTAGCAGAGAGCGCAGGGACAGCTACAGCAGCAAGCACAAGCAGAAGGCCTCCAGCAAAGACAGGGAGAGGAGGAAAGACAGGAGCCGCAGCCAGGACAAGGACAAGAAGAAGAAAGAGAAGGACAAGGAGTCAGACAGGAAGAGAGACAAGCAGAAGGCTAGGGACAAAGAGAGGGACGTAGTGGTGGAGGAGAGCAACGGAAAGTCCAAGAGGCGGAGGGAGAGCGAGCAGGCAGAAGCCCCCAGCGACAGGGCGCCCCGGCAGGAGAGCAGGGCCAGTAAGAAGGGCTCCGCCAAGCCTAGCAAGAGACACTCGGACTCCGAGGCCAGCAGGTCTAGCCCTGAGCTTAGCAAAGAAAAGAAGTCTAGAAAATCCAAACGTAGTCGCTCCAGGTCGACGGAACGTTCTCACAGGTCTGGTAAGAAGGCAAGCCGCAAACACAAGTCTAAGTCACGATCAAGGTAGTATTCATTTTTCTCCGTCCCTCTTTTTCTAATAATCGATGTCTCTATTGTGTGTCTGGATGTATGCGTCAAGGCCTTTTAGCCAGTGGTATTTGTAACAACTATTGCCAAGGGCTCGCTCAAGGGCTATTTTTTGAAAAACCTTTTCTGAAGAAACTACCTCCTAGAAACTGTTTGCTTTTCAGAGAATCATGGCCATCTTTGTACAATTCTGCCGAGCACCAGCATAGTTAACCTCCCGTTTAGAGGGGGGCGCTAGGCCCCGTGTGTTATTTGTTTAATATGACGAGCTCAGTGCTGTTCAGCTGCCCAGCCTGCCTCACGCAGAGCCCCTAGAGAGCAGCGAGGCCCGTCTGGGGCGTGCTATATGCGTGTCCTTGTTCCATGTGTATTTGTAGAGTTTAAAGCGTGTGTCTGTTACCGTGAGAGGGAGAGAGAGAGTGTATGTGTGTGTGTGTGTGTGTGTGAGAGAGAGGGGGAGAGAAGAGCAGCACTAAGGCCCCCCCCCCCTCCTGCGTCTCTCCTCCAGGTCCAGGTCTCCGTCTCGTCGCCGCCGCTGAGGAGATCATGTCTGTGCCCCTCTTAAATTCCATGAGTTTAACAGGCTTGTCTCATTGTCGAGGCAACAGTGTAGGTGGACTCTCCAGACCCCTCTCCCCCCCCCCCCTACTCTCCCGCTCTCTTTCTTTCTCTCGACCCATCCTCCTCTCCATTTCTCGCCCTTCTACTTTGTAAATATGTGTTCTTTTTAAGTGAAGCCTGAAAACAGGACATTTGGAATGCTAGGGTTTTGCCTTGTATCATGCAAAGCAAAGTGCTTTGTAAGTCTGTAGAATCTTTAAAGGTGTATTATTTTAAACCATAACAGAATTAACTGAAATCACAATGTTGATGTAATCCAATAAAAGTGAAATGGTCCCTTTCCCTGTCTGCACTGGTCTGTTTGAACCAACTTGGATCCAAATAACTCCCTGAAAATGTGTGTTTTAATCAAGTTATTAAAAGAATTGTCTGAAATTGTCAATTATAAACATTTTATCACTTTTCATTACGTTATATCTCCACTGAAAAAAGAAACGCGTGCTCCTCTAGTTTGTAAACTCACACGTGATTGGCCGTTGGTGCTAAGACTAGGAACTATTTGTAATAACCGTGTTTCCAGTCGGAAGAAAGCATAATGGGGACACGGTCACATTGACTAGTCTGTCCTATACATACAACGTTAAATAATAAATATGTATTTAAGCAACATGTACTGTAAGAAGTTTGGGGAGCTCGTGCAAGGGATATGTAGCACAAGTTTGAAGAGAGACGGGGCTGCGTCGGGAAGGAGAGCGTTCAGCTGGACCTCAGTATGTCAACGTCGCGCTCTGCTTCTGAACCGTCGCGCATATCCATCTGTCCAACTACGCCCGGTACCAATCCATGTCAGGTAAAACATCTACAGCATGAACCATGAGCTGCTAATGACTCGTGTACTTTTATCCAAGCCAGGTCAAACAGTATAGAATACACTGCAGGATTTCTTTAATCAGTGTTACTAAGTGTGAGTTGACTACTTTTCCCTCACTAGCCTACTACCAAAAGGGTGCACATTATCATCAGTCCGGTTAACGTCAACAGCCTGTCGTTTCCCTGCAGGGCCTGCTACGCTTCGCAGTCCACCGTGGACCCAGACGAGGTGAAGAAGTTCCAGGCACTGGCCAGCAAGTGGTGGGATGAACAAGGGGAATTTGCAGCCCTCCACTCCATGAACGACTTACGGGTGCCTTTCATACGGTCTGTGCGTTTGTCTGAAGCCAATGACAATAACAATTGGTCACTTCAGCTTTTGACAATTTTACAGAGACCATTCAGCGTCTGTTGAAGGGATGGCCACAGGGTGGATTGCTAGGACAGATAGCAAATCAAAGCGATAGAGAGCCTCCACATCAGCACTGTGCTAGAAAAGTGGAGGGGGTGCAGTATTAAGGAGAGAGGAGATGGGGCTATTTTAACCGATTTGATCTGCTGCCCTGACCCCATCAACTCTGTGCTGGCCATCCAGCCTATAATACCCCAAACACCCCATGTCCTGTTGATGGGTTTCCGTAGTGACAGCTGATGTGGCCACACCCTCCAGGCAAGACCCTGCTGTTGCTGGGCTGTCAGATAAAGAACATCAAGCTGTTTTTACACTGATAGGTGTGTCATCCCAGCCCCGAATCTGTGTGGAGATGGACTGACAGGCCTGGGGTTGGGGCCAATTGTTTTTGCTCTGTAATGTACATAAGGGATGATATTCAAGCCTTTTTGTCATCGCAACAGTGGCCAGGGGGTATTGGGACAGCGAGAGGTGTCAGAAATATGGAGCACAACAGGCCTTCACCCACCCCAAACAGGCATTCAACCCCACCCACCCACCCCACCTCTCCTACCCTCCCTATCCTACCTCCTTTCTGGCTCCACCTCAACCCTGCCCCCCCCCCTCTCCTCACCCCAGTGTGGAAGAAGCCCATTGGCTTCAGTGCATTCCACCCCCCAGCGCTGTCAGACTGTCTCACAGCGACAGGGAGCACAGACTCGCAGACTAGTTCAGGGAGTGATCTCGGACCTTAGGGACTTCCTGTTGACCTCTGACCTCTGTCCACAGGGACAACCTGATGAGTGTCCACGGGGGGCGCCACCCCGGGAAACCCCTCGCCGGTCTACGCATCCTGGACATGGGCTGTGGAGGAGGCCTCCTCACAGAGGTAGCACTGCTGCGTGCGTGCGTGCGTGTGCGTGTTTCTCAGAAAGCAGGACAAGTGGGAAGGGAGTGTTCGACAAGGAGATAGGCTGCCGTCTTCCCGCCATCCCATGTATAGCTGTCTTTGGTTTTCCAATTGTTCGAATCACCAGCATTCAGATCACATCCAGCTCTCCTGGGAGGTTCCTCCTCAGTTGTCGGCTGTTTGACGCGGCCCTCCGTGTACCAGCGTCCAAAAATACACCCAGGCGTCCGCCTCAGCGCTCGGCTCGGCTGATGTGACTGGTCGTGGTTTGGTGGAAGGGACAGTCGGTACTTTACTGTTGTTTACGTGTTGGTTAGTTTGGATATCTCTCTTCAGACGTTGCTTTCCGCCGTGGACGTACCAGCTGTTAGGGCTGATGCGAGCAGACAGCATCAGGTCCCATTATCGCTGTCTGTCTCCCACAAACACGATATACTGTACACACTGTGTGTTTGTGTGTGTGTGTCAGAATCCTGTGGCGAGCGTTGTTCCCTTCACAGGAGATCAGCGGTGGAGGGCTGACGAGACTGGGGGAGGACAGTCTGGATTTCTCTCTCAAACACGTGACATTGACATTGTCTGTTTTGTCGTCCACCCATAAGGGGGCGACAGATTCCCAGCTTCCGTTAGTAATGCAGTGAAATAGTATGCAGAGTCGTCTTATTGTGATGTATAGTCCTTCATCTGCAGCACCAACCAGACAGCTCTTTAGCGCCATCTGCTGGCAATTAGTTAATCCTTTTTATGTCAAAACATGTTTTTATTTTTATACAACGAACAAAAGACACAAGGTCGATCAGGTGATGTGAATGTGCGTGTAATTTTCTACCATTCTGTGATGAGCAACTCCTATGTTGAATTGACGGTTAATCAGAGATGTATCCTGTTTATACAAGCACTCTTCTCCCTTTTCTTTCTGTAATCTGCAACAGAATGTCATATTTTCTGTATTGTAGTCTGTTTATAATATCTATCCATTAGATCAGGGTGGAAGACCCTCAAAAAGCACATTCCTGCCTTCTTGCTTGCAACCATGATCGTTTTTGATCAACATTTGTTTACATCCAGCTCCTGAGATGTGTTTCCTAGGGGGGGGGGGGAGAGAGAAAGTGAACTAAATGTCCAGTTCTCTTTACCACTTTGGCATTATGTAATCTGGTGACTTGCTGTAGTCCATCTGGACTAAAACTGTACTCATCACTCTCCTTCCCTCCACCCCCAGCCCCTAGGCAGACTGGGGGCAGACGTGTTGGGGATTGACCCTGCAGCCAACAGCATCGGAACAGCAGAGCTCCATACCTTCCGAGACCCGGAGCTGCGGGGGCGTGTCAGCTACCGGGCCTGCACCCTGGAGGAGCTGTCCCAGGGCCTGGAGGGGGAGGCCGGGGAGGCGGCGGAGGCGGAAGAGGAGTCGTTCGACGCGGTGGTGGCCTCCGAGGTGGTGGAACACCTGGCTGACCTGGACACCTTCGCCCTCTGCTGTGGGCACGTCCTGAAGGTAGCTCACGGGACCTGCTGCCTGCTGCAAAGTCATCGTGCGATGCTCCGTCTGGTTGTCCTATGAGGAGGAGCGTGTGTGTGTGTGTGTGTGTGTCTGCCAGCACTCGCACACGCTCTATTTGCACTATGTTTGTGCTTGCTGTTAGTACTGTGTGTGTGTTCACCAGATGTGTGGGGAGGCCAGAACCTATTCATCTCCTCTAATGCCTCACATCCTTTTAGAGCCGCAGCCAGACTCAGGCTGCAGTCCATTCTATCTGGCTGGAGCAGACCCTGTGAAGCTGAGCTGTACCACGCGATGACGCTATGTTGCATTGCTCATTTGTAAACAGTGGAGGTCAGGAGGATCAGTAGATAACGTGAGAGAACAATGGAGACCTGTAGATAGCACAATAGAACAGTAGAGAACACAGTGAATTGGTGAACTACGGTTTGGGTAGACTTTCCCCTGTCTTGTGGCTGTTCCACTAACACCTCCCTCTGCTCGCCCCCTGTGGCTGTTCCACTCACTAACACCTCCCTCTGCTCGCCCCCTGTGGCTGTTCCACTCACTAACACCTCCCTCTGCTCGCCTCCTGTGGCTGTTCCACTCACTAACACCTCCCTCTGCTCCTCTCCTGCCAGCCCGGAGGCTCTCTCTTCATCACCACCATCTCCAAGACCAACCTGTCCTACGCCCTGGCCATAGTGGCGGCAGAGCGGGTACTGGGCATCGTGCCCAGCGGTACCCACGACTGGGACAAGTTCATCACCCCTGTGGACCTGGAGCGCCTCCTGGAGTCCAGTAGGTCTCCCGCGGTCTTCGTCATCCCCTTCCTGTTTCCTCCCGTGCCTTCCTGTTCATCTTCTTGTTTCTCCAAGTCCTCGAGGTCTCCCTTTGGTTATTGACGCATTCTTCCGGATGTCTCTCTTCCTCCTCCAGATGGGTTTAGTGTGGAGAGTATCCAGGGCATGCTGTACAACCCCGTGTCTGGGGGGTGGAGCTGGACGCAGAGCACCAGCGTCAACTACGCCCTGCACGCCGTCAAGAGGAAGGAGGAGCCCCCGCCCGGCCACACCCAAACAGGCCCCGCCCACACCGGAGGCAGAGATGCGCCCCCTCCTGGACACAGCTGAGGGCGAGGGAGGGTGAGGGGGCACAGGAGGGGGGGAAGACTGTGATGGAGGAGAGAGGACTGAAGCATCTGGAAGGTTCTTCCCCGGAGATCTACTGTAGGAGATGTTCCGGAGCAGACTTTGAGGATGGAAAGACGGGGTCGGGGATAGAAGAGCTCGTCTGGACAGTCCTTGTGTGTCTTGTTGGCAGTGTGGTGTTTTTTTTAGCCAGCCGACTCTAGACAGCAGTGCTGAGCTGGTGTGACCTTGTTTGAAGCGCACACTGCTGCCAAACTGTCTTGAAGACTCACCGTGAGATGAGCTGAAGTCCGAGTGTTCACGGCCACGGTGAGGGGCGAGGGGTTAGATGTACTGTTCAAAAGGAAAAAGACCGAATCATGCCTAATAAACAGATGAAACATGTATGGATTTCATCATTCACCTCTCTATCCAGTTCTTATCTCAACCGCTGGCTGGCTGGCTGGTCTACACCTGTCTGGGTCTTTGTACACATCAACTGTCTATCTGGTTTGCCCATAGTATAATCGATGGTTCCATTCACTGCACAAGATATCTACTGCATAATAACACGCTCCATCAAAAGAAGTGTTGTTTCATAATTAATGGTTGCGTAAGAAGCCCTGTTGTCTCTGAGCCACATGAAGCTGTCTGAAGAGGCTCTCTCCTGACCACACAAATATAGGACTGGGCTGTATCCCATCTCCATGGCAACTAGGGGAGGGTAATTGGCCTGTTAGTGAATTATTACATAACTCCACCCCAAGCCTTCCAGGAGTGTCACTCCTAAAGCAACATCAACAAACCTGCCATGCTGAAGGTTCTGGAAACAGTTGGAACTCCTTGTTCTGCTTATGGAACAGTTGATCTGAAATTTCTGGTGCATATCAGCAACATAGATGTTCTATTACTGAGAAGAGGTGACGTGTGAATTACCCTTAATTCAGTGTCCCACTCAGCAACAGGCTTCAGATTTCGAAAACCGCTAATTGACGATTATGGATTCTCGTCGGTTAATCCTAAACGCCATTATATGTTAAGATATTGATTAAGCTTGCAATGTTGAAGCAGCACGTCCTATGATCTCCCCACACACGCGTTTGAAAATGTTGAGGGCATGCCTGTAAATGACAGGACCGGGTTGCGGACGACACCGTGTTTTTAGCCTACTGCTTCTCGCTGGGTACGTAACTGCCCTTCAGTTAAAGAATCCTTACGAAATCAGTTGTTTTGCAACAGAGATGCGGAAAGCAATCGCTACAGAGAACTCGCTGTACCAATGTATTTTCCGAGATGACTGTCCATATTCATTTTACAAGTTGTTACCGGGTGAGTAAAACTACAAAGTCTATTGTAATTTGTGTGTTAGGCTGTTGCTAAATTAGCCGAGTCTGGCATCGACACTGGTGTGTGTTGTTCGTGTGTTTACATAGCCTACAGGTTGAAAACATATTTTTTTCATTGTTTTAACAGTGAGTATTATGGATTAATAGCCTACTATATAATATGTAACATTAAAAATTCCACTCATAAAGAGGAGGATAGAGGTAGTCTAATTAATACATGTTTGGATCTCTTATTGCTCTTTAGCTAATACCGGTGGATTATGAGTGCTGAAACAGTTTGCAGAGACATCTGCTTTAGCCCAGTTCAGATATTCAGGTGGACAGGCTGCAGGCTACAGTATGTTCCCCGTCAGCTCGCATCGTTGTTAGTTTTACTGAGATGCGAGGGGAGTGTACTCCGGCGAGGCGCGGTGACATCACTGGCTTCCATTGGAACAGACAAAGGCTCCGAGCTCTGGCGGAGGATGCCGATGTGGGTGCGGGCACCATCAGGGGCGAAGATGCTGCTACCTCCCGCTCGGTTGATCGACACCATGTCGCCAGGCTGTATAGCTGTCCAGGCACTTTGATGAGGTCCGGTGGAGGTTATTGGGTGGAAGTTGGAGGGCAGGCCTACCGAAAGAGACCATGTATTGGAGTGCTGGCTTCGCCTCGTCCCGGCCCTGCGTGGTTGAGCTCGGCCGAAACCACAGCCTGCCCTTTGGGTTTTGTGGCTCTGAGGAACACCAGTCTTTATATGGATACTTTGCCGCTGTTCCTTTACAGGATTACAGTGCGCTCGTGACGGGACTGGGTACCGACTCATGGTGGAAGAAGACGCTCTATGTCACCGGTGGAGCGCTCCTTGCCGCCGCCGCTTACCTATTGCACGAGCTGCTCGCTATCAGGTAGGATCTCCGTTAAAAACTCCGTACAGAAAATGCTACCGTGAATGACATGTCTTCATATCCTCATCACGATCCGTGTATATGGTGTTATGTTGTAACCGGACAGGTTAAAAACGTTAGACCCTTGAATACACAACAATACCAACAATGTATTTATGAACACGGTTTTATTGGTATTAACAAAGTTTAAAACAGGAAACTGTCATCCTATAAAATACTAGCAGAGGAAATAACACAAGAAAACAACTCATCAATTCACAGTTAGAACAGGGTGGCCAGACTAGGCGCCGGCAGTGGAAATGGGTATTATCTGCAAACCTGTAAAGAGGCTATAGTAATCTAACCGACCGTGTGGTAACCCTATAGTGGAAAACGTCAAGATGTGCAAAGTTTAAGCAGTGATCCCCACTGAGATCAGTCTGTGCAAAGCGTGTAAACAATGACACTGCAAACGTACGTGCAAAAACTGCAAACAATCTGGCACTATAATAGCATGTGCAATATGCAAACAGCTGGAGGCTAAATGAGCCAACAGGTAAGATCACCACCCAGTATGACAACACAGAGCCCCAGGTATGAAGATAATCGATATAAATATGGTGACACTGCGGGCAGCCAGTGGAAAGTCTAACCACAATTTAAAATACACAATTCCCTACTCTAACGGGGAACGGATTCGAAGGCCAATCACCGTTCGACAGTACTCACGGCCCAACCCACGGCCTAGCCAACCGAAGTCCAGGAGGAGGTTGAGGGACAGATGCGAGCCTGTCGGCCACGCCTACGAGGCACTGACGTTGTTCCCCCGTGCGTTAGCAGCCCAGCTCAGACTGGGGAAACAGGAAACTATAATCCACACCAACAATAGTTCGTCTCGGGGTAGTCGTCCACACTGCTGATGGCGTCTGCTTCTTCTGTGTGCTGGGGAAGTGCAGGAGGTGTATAATTAAACGCAACCAAATGTAACGATCACGGTTGCAGTTGTTCTTACACACATAAAGTAATAGCGGGGCTACTTCCCTTTATGGCGTGGAGTTGAGTGCGTTGAACAATCTGATGGGGCTTGGAGGCACCGTGCTGACCGATCATCCAGGACTCGGGGAAGAGGGCGGCTGGCTCCGGATCTCGCCTCCGTGTGTGGAAACCGTGGTCGTCCGTAGTCGGGTGCGAGCCCTGAGAGGAGATCTTGGTTTGTTCTTATGCCTTTACCCAGCCAATCCCGTAGGTGGTCAAATCAGCCCGCCGATAAGGAACACCTGTAGAGAGATGTCACGCAAACACCGACACAGCAAACATACAGAACGATATCGGCTGTCCCGCCCCCAAACATGTGTTCAAATGAATGACATTTGCTCCCGTTACAATTCCCCCCCACATTAACAGTGGTCGTCCCGAGCACTACTGTCTGGTTCAATCCTCAGGGCGGTACCGTGCTGGAGGTTGACCCCGATTGTGGCGAGCTGGGTACCTTGGTGGGGTACCCGTTGCGGTTCCTTGATGGTGTGTAGGGGTTGGGCCATGATCTACAGGTACATTAAGAGGAACTACTAGATCGTATACAGGGGCTTCGGGGGCCGGGGCGACTGGAGCAATGGCAGGAGGTGGCGTTGCTGTGGAGGCCGTTGGCGCTGCGGCCGGTCTCAGCGGTGCGGCTGTGGGTTCCTGCTGCTGTTGTGGCATCAGTTGGTGGCGTGCCAGTGGGATGTATGGCCAAACCGGTTCTGGTTGCCAGGTGTCGTTTCTATGTGGGTTCGCAGGGGTGTGGTTGGTTGGTGGTGGATCACCAGGACAGGATCTCAAGTTGTTACGATGGATTGTTCGAATAGGACCATCTTTACCCTCTGGCCGTATAGCAAATACTGGCCGGTCCTGGTAAGGCTGGGAGACGACTACAAAGGGTAATGGGAGCCACTGAGGGGCCAATTTACCTTGAGCCCGACGGCGAAAATTTCTGATTAGCACCCTCTCTCCAGGTAGCAGCGGCAAGGTACGGGCATTGCGGTCATACCGTTTTTGGTTCCAGTTTACACGACGCTCCGCATTTCCCCGTACTGCGTCATAAGCTTGTAGAAGTGAGTGATAGTGCGTTCGGACCCACCCGTCTAGATCAGCTCTTTGTTGAGGTGGTGCGACTTCATGTAGCATGTCCACTGGAAGCCTGGCGTGGCGGCCAAACACGACGTAGTGTGGTGTCATCCCGGTGCTAGCGTGGGAGGAATTGTTGTATGCTTGCAGGAGGGCTGGAAGATGAACTGGCCACTGGGCCTGGTGCTTAACCTCGATTGTGCTCAACAGGGACAGAAGTGTGCGGTTAAGCCTTTCGCAGGCCCCGTTGCCCTGTGGGTGGTACGGGGTAGTATGTACCTTCCTGCAGCCATACATGGCACATAGTTGTTGCATTAGGGCCGACTCGAATGCTCCCCCTCGGTCGGTGAGGATCCGTTCTGGGCAGCCAAATGGGAGGATGAGAGCAGTCCACAGTGCCTTCACCGTTGTAGCAGCCGTCTGATCCTTCGTGGGCACGGCCAGTGCGTAGCGTGAAAACAGATCCGTGATGACCAAAATATATTGGTAAGGGTCCGCGGGCCTTCCGAGTGATAAAAAGTCCAGGGCCACAGTTTCAAATGGAAAGCTGGACGGAATGGGGCACAGGGGGGCTTTTGGTTGTTGCCCCCGCTTTCCTACCACACAGGTGGTACATTCGGTGGTCCATGCCCGGGCACTTGCACTCATTCCCACCCAAAAGAACCTCCTCCTAAGCAAGGACATCATCTTGTCGCCGTGAGCGTGACCTGCCGCTCTGTGGTATTCCTCCCATATCGATCGAGCTTGGCCCTCTGGGATGACAATTTGTCTTACTGGGGCCCCAGTGTCAGGTTCAGTGACGTGCCTCACCAAGGCTCCATCTTGAAGCTCCAGATGGTCCCACTCTTGAAGCAGGCGACGGAGTTGTGGGGACAAGGCCGAACGGTTACCGGTGACTGGAGGTTCTGCCTCTAGCCTCCAGGCCTGGAGGAGTCGTAGGTCTGGATCCTCTATTTGACGCGTCGCCCATAGGTTTGAGCCAGGGCAGGGTTCTACTGACGTCGTGCACGCTGTGGCCTGTGTGGTGGTGCTGGTGGCTTCTCCTGGAAGTCGCGACAAGACATCTGCGTTTCGGTTGGCCGTCCCTGGTCGGTAGCGTACTTCGTACGAGTAGTTGGCCAGTTGGGCCACCCATCGTTGTTCGGTTGCCCCCAGTCGTGCGGTCTGCAGGTGGACTAGCGGGTTGTTGTCTGTGAACACAGTGACTTGGGCCCCCCACAAGTAGTCTTTGAATTTGTCTGTAATTGCCCACTTCAAGGCCAAGAGCTCCAGCTTGAAGGAGCTGTAATTTTTGTCGTTGCGCTCAGCCGGAGCGAGGCTACGGCTTGCGTATGCTATGACCCGCTCTTTTCCATCCTGGACTTGGGACAGGACCGCTCCTAGGCCATCCAGGCTGGCGTCTGTGTACAGCTTGAAAGGCAATTGGAAGTCCGCAAAAGCCAGTATGGGGGCACTAAGAAGAGCCTGTTTCAGGTTGTCAAAAGCAACTTGGCAGTCAGCTGTCCACTGGATTGGGGCAGAAGGTCTATTAGCCTGGCCCTGTAGGAGCTGGTGAAGTGGAGCGGCGACTTTGGAGAAAGCAGGGATAAATCGCCTGTAGTACCCCGCGAAGCCTAAAAATGACCTCACTTGCTTGACGGTCGTGGGCGCAGCCCAATCGCGGACAATGGCCGTCTTGTCTGGGTCGGTTGCCACACCCTGACTGCTAACCACATGCCCCAGGTAGACCACTTGCTTCTGGAACAGATGACACTTACGGGGTTGTAGTTTCAGGCCATGTTCTTGAAGGCGGGTAAATACCTGTTCTAGGTGTTGTAAGTGGGTGGGGAAGTCGGGCGAATAGACTATGACGTCATCGAGATAAATCAAGAGGTGATCGTACACTTGTGAGCCGAGGCAACGTTGCATTAATCTCTGAAACGTAGCTGGCGCATTGCAGAGTCCAAAAGGCATACGTTCAAAGTGGTAGAGGCCAAAGGGTGTAGTGAACGCAGTCTTCTCCTGGTCCTCTGGTGCGACATCCACTTGCCAGTATCCGCTCGCCAAGTCGAGCGTGGAGTACCATTTGGCTTGGGTTAGGCTCGTGAGGGACTCCTCAATGCGCGGCAGGGGAAAGGAGTCTTTGTGAGTCACGGAATTAAGCTTGCGGTAATCCACACAGAATCTCCACGACCCGTCTTTCTTTTTTGCCAGGACCACTGGAGCTGCCCACGGACTCGAACTTTCTTTCACCACCCCACTGTCAAGCATGCCCTGCAATAAGGCCCTCAACTCTGGGTAGAGGTTTGGAGCGACAGGGCGGTAGCGTTCTCTTATTGGGGGTGCTGTGCCAGTGGGTATCTGGTGGGTGACCACTGAGGTCCTTCCAAAATCTTCATCGTGTGCAGCGAATATGTGTGACCACTTCTGCAGGAGGGCCTTCAGTTGTGCTTGTTGATAGTCATTCAATTCCTCCCCACGTAGTGCCAGTGCCGGGTGCTCCTCGGTTGAAGTCTGCCCTACGTGCTGTACATCGACCTCAACTATCTGGGGACCAGTATTGCGCAGCACCAACTTCGACCGCCCTTGTACATCTCTGGGGTCAATCTGGGTCACTGTAGCCAGGGGGCGTCGTTGAGGTAGTTCCAGCGGGAAAGGATTAGGGTTGCAGATGCGCAGGGGGACCCTCCCACCACGGGTCCAGCTCAAAGATCTGGCCACTCTCCATTCGTGCCCATGGTCTTCTAGGTCTTCAACCAGGACCAGGCAATCCTGTAGGCCAGCTGCTTGTGGAACTTGGGCCCAGATAATAGTCTCTGTGGTAGGAGGTAACCTCACTGGGGACTGCCGCTGGAGTCTAGCCACCCCTTGTAGCTCCATCTGGCCCATCGACGTATCCGCTTTCTGGCAAGCGGCAAAAGCTGCATCCCAAGCCTTCTCTGCATGAGGAGAGAACACAGATTTAAATGCCGTCACTCCTGGGTGCCCCCTACGGAATACCTCTGTCCAACAATCCGCCACCACATTCATTCCAAGGAGGCCATATTCTGTGTTTATACAATCATCCCTCACAATAACCACACCCTTTTTCTTAATGTCTATTCCCCCAATACTAAAATCCAAGACAGCATAACCCACATAAGGAATACGAAGACCATTGGCCGCTTTCAAGGTTAGCCATGGTATACCACTGGGATCTTGTATGCACTCCCCCCCAAAATAGTGCTGGAACAGTGTTTGGCTGAACATGGTGACTTGGGAGCCAGTGTCAAGTATAAATGGAACCCGTTGCCCTTGAACAAACACTTCCACTTCAGGGCATTTGCCCACCATTGAGGGCCTTTGTGGGGGTACGATCTGGGGCCCCTCCCGGTTCACTCGCCCTGCTGTGACCGGGGATACCGAAAACCCGGCTGGTGCGGCCGTCGCCGTGGGCAAAACCTCTGAATATGCCCAGCCTCCCCGCAGTCGCGGCAAATGGCTCTCCCTTGGCCATCCCATTGGTAAGACGTATTATCCGGGGGGGCAGACCCTAGCCGCTGTCGTCTCGGGTCATGTTCTTGACGCCAAGCCTGTTGGGGGTTTGCACCCATGGCCGGCAGTGCTGTAGCACCGGTGGCTGGTATGATGTTTAAACGCCCTTGCAGCTGTTCGACGATGGATTTACTTAGGAGGCTCACCTGTTCTGTCAACTCTTGACGCAATTCGGCTCGGAGGGCTTCCTTCATTTGCTGCCAATCAGAGGTGACCGTTGAGGGCCTCTTGGATGTTGTGGCAACAGTTGGGCAAACTTGGGCTTCTTCAGTGTGGCCCAGTTCACGCTCCAATGCTTTTGCCTCTGCACAGACCTGGACAAATGTAAGCGTTGTGACCCTTCTGAGCTGTCTTTGCAGTTCTTGTTTGGCTAATCCCTGCCTCAGGCCCATGGAAAACTGGGTGCGCAGCAGTTCGTCATCCGAGCCCGCATCCTGGGGGTCTCTTGCTCTCCACCTGTGATGCAGCTCCCGCAGCCGAAGAGTGAACGTGCCCACATCCTCTCCAGGTTCTTGTTTACAGTTAAAGAACTGTACTCGCAGCAGGGCTACTGGTTGCTGGCCCCCATACAGCCTCGCCAGGGCGTCCAGAATCTTTACATCCGTATTTCGATCAGCCTCTGCCAACAGCGCCACCTCCCTTTTTGCATTCCCTTCCAATACGCTCAACAAAAAGTCTACCCGCTGTTCGTCATTTAGCCCCTGGGCCCGAATAAAAGCCTCAATTTGGGTTCGCCAATCTAGAAATTTGGATGGTTCTCCTTCCCCGCTATACTTTGGCACCCATGGCCCACTCATGAACCATGGCATCATTGTGGGCACTACTTGGGGTTGTGCCCCCGCTACCATTGGCTGCCCGCCATTATTCATATTGCTGTGTACGTCAAGGGTCCTGCCGACTACGCCAAATTTGTAACCGGACAGGTTAAAAACGTTAGACCCTGGAATACACAACAATACCAACAATGTATTTATGAACACGGTTTTATTGGTATTAACAAAGTTTAAAACAGGAAACTGTCATCCTATAAAATACTAGCAGAGGAAATAACACAAGAAAACAACTCATCAATTCACAGTTAGAACAGGGTGGCCAGACTAGGCGCCGGCAGTGGAAATGGGTATTATCTGCAAACCTGTAAAGAGGCTATAGTAATCTAACCGACCGTGTGGTAACCCTATAGTGGAAAACGTCAAGATGTGCAAAGTTTAAGCAGTGATCCCCACTGAGATCAGTCTGTGCAAAGCGTGTAAACAATGACACTGCAAACGTACGTGCAAAAACTGCAAACAATCTGGCACTATAATAGCATGTGCAATATGCAAACAGCTGGAGGCTAAATGAGCCAACAGGTAAGATCACCACCCAGTATGACAACACAGAGCCCCAGGTATGAAGATAATCGATATAAATATGGTGACACTGCGGGCAGCCAGTGGAAAGTCTAACCACAATTTAAAATACACAATTCCCTACTCTAACGGGGAACGGATTCGAAGGCCAATCACCGTTCGACAGTACTCACGGCCCAACCCACGGCCTAGCCAACCGAAGTCCAGGAGGAGGTTGAGGGACAGATGCGAGCCTGTCGGCCACGCCTACGAGGCACTGACGTTGTTCCCCCGTGCGTTAGCAGCCCAGCTCAGACTGGGGAAACAGGAAACTATAATCCACACCAACAATAGTTCGTCTCGGGGTAGTCGTCCACACTGCTGATGGCGTCTGCTTCTTCTGTGTGCTGGGGAAGTGCAGGAGGTGTATAATTAAACGCAACCAAATGTAACGATCACGGTTGCAGTTGTTCTTACACACATAAAGTAATAGCGGGGCTACTTCCCTTTATGGCGTGGAGTTGAGTGCGTTGAACAATCTGATGGGGCTTGGAGGCACCGTGCTGACCGATCATCCAGGACTCGGGGAAGAGGGCGGCTGGCTCCGGATCTCGCCTCCGTGTGTGGAAACCGTGGTCGTCCGTAGTCGGGTGCGAGCCCTGTAGAGGAGATCTTGGTTTGTTCTTATGCCTTTACCCAGCCAATCCCGTAGGTGGTCAAATCAGCCCGCCGATAAGGAACACCTGTAGAGAGATGTCACGCAAACACCGACACAGCAAACATACAGAACGATATCGGCTGTCCCGCCCCCAAACATGTGTTCAAATGAATGACATTTGCTCCCGTTACATTATGTCTGTGTAAAAATCGGAGGATGCAAGGTGCATGAGGATGATGAGGATGAAGATTGTCATTATTGCTTTACAGGCCCATTCACTTTGGCTAGGTTATTGACTGCGGCTGCACCAACAACCCAACCTCTCTCTGTTTTCTAGATCGTTCGTTGTGTTTATTGTAGCACAATCTGCATGCAGAGATGGTCGTAAAACACCGACCATTCGGACTGTACTGTATGAATCACGCGTCTGCTCATGTGCCAGGTCTCGTGCCTGCCCAGCGACTTGAACATAAATAACCGTTCCTCGGGCTCTGCAGCAGTCACGATGCCCTGATCTGACATACCACGTGAGCTACGTTCACTCTGTTCCTATATGTAAAAGCGGACGAATAAAAGATCATAATTGAAATCCTTGTCGTCTTTTGGTATCAAGGATTACTCCGCCTATATTTTAATGTTGGGAAAAGTACGCCCTTGCAATAATAAAGCCGTCACTCATGGATTTAAGAAAGAACATCCGGTACCCACGACGGACGGGACCGGTGTTCCAGTGGCTTGTTTTATGGGCTATAATCTGTCACTGTTTGTCGTTCATTAATCCTCATATGAATCACATTCATTACCTATATAGGCTACCCAGTGGTGATGGTATAAGCCTTTGGCTCGTGTTGCCTCTTGGGATAGTTCTATGATTCACTGGCCCGTGCAGTCTGGGAAACTGGTCATTGACTTCGACTGACTGCTTAGTTTTTCACCATCTTAGAGAAAATGGGCTGTCACAATGTCTGAACCGTTTCAGCACTACGACTCTCTGGACAGCGATAGTAAAAAACGTCAATTTCCTGATCTGCTCTATAGAGATCAAACAACGTGTAAACATTAAACTTGCATGTTTCATTTTGACTGAATAGTCATCAGTCTGACTTCAGATTAAATCTGATTTAGTTATGGACTCTAGCTATCACTAACCCTAACCCTGTGTTTGTATTTGTCAATGTCTGTCTGTCTGTCTGTCTGTCTGTCTGTGTGTGTATACAAACAGTATATTTCTCTGTGGGGAGTGTGGGTAGCATCCTGCTCTGCTGTGTCACCCTGGCTATAAAGAGCAGCAGCTGCCCCCCTCCTTTCTGCCCCCCCCCCCCCTCTCTCTCTCTCTCCCTCTCTCCTTCCCTGGGGGGCTTGGAGCTGAAAACAACTCCCATCCTCCAATCAGAATCTGCCTTGCTGTTAGGCTACACACTGACTGTTCAACTCTTTTCTTTTTGTCTCTATCTTCTCACTTCCTTCTTAATTCTCTTAGCGCTCTCCCCCCCTCTCTCTCTCTCTCTCTCTCTCTCTCTCTCTCTCTCTCTCTCTCTCTCTCTCTCTCTCTCTCTCTTTATCTGTTTCACTCTCTCTCTCTCCACCTGTCCCTCATCCTGCCTCTCTCTCACTGTCTCTCTCTGTTTTCCCCTCCCTCCCTCCCTCCCTCCCTCCCTCCCTCCCTCCCTCCCTCCCTCCCTCCCTCCCTCCCTCCCTCCCTCCCTCCCTCCCTCCCTCCCTCCCTCCCTCCCTCCCTCCCTCCCTCCCCCCTCCCTTCCTCCCTCCCTTCCTCCCTTCCTCCCTCCCTCAGGAAGGAGCAGCAGCTGGACTCTAAGGACACCATTATCCTCCACCAGTTCTCCAGGCCCAACCACGGAGCCCCCAGCCTGTCGCCCTTCTGTCTGCAGCTGGAGACCTACCTGCGCATGCTCGACCTCCCTTACCAGGTACCACACACACACACACACACACACACACACACACACACACACACACACACACACCCTGTGTGCTCACTGTGTGTCTCAGGATGGACAGAAGTGAAGTGTGTCATATAAGGATTTGGGGGAAATCCCTAATCCCTCGCCTCTTCCTGTTTGGTGCCCCTGCAGAACTACTTTGATGGGGGGCTCTCGCCCCAGGGGAAGATGCCTTGGATAGAGTACAACCACCAGCAGGTTTCAGGGTCAGAGTTCATAGTGGACTTCCTGGAGCAGAAGCTGGGCCTCAGCCTGAACAAGCACCTGAGTGCCCAGGAGAGGGCGCTCTCCCGTGCGGTTACCATCATGGTGGAGGAACACCTCTACTGGTGAGACGCACACACAGATTCTCTCTCACACCCTCACATTATACAGTAGACTCATGTGCACACAGTCGCTCTCCAAGACTGTTGTCTATTCCTGAGGTGATTTTGTAAGTGTGTGGTGAAGATAATACTCATCCTGCCTCTTTCTCTCTTTCTCTCTCTCTCTCTCTCTCTCTCTCTCTCTCTCTCTCTCTCTCTCTCTCTCTCTCTCTCTCTCTCTCTCTCTCTCTCTCTCTCTCTCTCTCTCTTCTCTCTCTCTCTCTCTCTCTCTCTCTCTCTCTCTCTCTCTCTCTCTCTCTCTCTCACTCGCTTTCTCTCTCTCTTTTCTTTATTGATTGCATTCCCTACCTTAATTAATATTTATTTCACTCTTTATTGATCTCTCTCTTTGTATCTGTCTATTTCTCTCTCACACTCTTCATTGATCGCTTTCTTCCTCTCTCCGTTTCTTATTTCCTCCCCTCTGACCTCTTTTCTCTCCTCCTTCCATCCCCCCTCCCTATCTCAGTGAGAGTGGGCTATGTTTAGACCAACAGAGGGCTATTGATTCAATTATTTATGGATGTCCCAGGGCAGTGGGATAGCATGTTTCTCAGGGTATGTATGTGTGTGTGCGTGTCTGTAGTCAGGCTAACAGAAGGCCTTGCACTGGAGGGAGAGGA
Source organism: Hypomesus nipponensis (assembly GCF_054491055.1). NCBI lineage: Eukaryota > Metazoa > Chordata > Actinopteri > Osmeriformes > Osmeridae > Hypomesus > Hypomesus nipponensis. The sequence goes on from NC_140362.1 coordinate 13,880,268, forward strand.
TGTCAGGTGTGGGACTGGGATGTATGGTGCCTCTCCTTTCACTGCCCGTCCAGAGGCTAAGAGACACACACATCGGCCGCCTTTCATCTGGAACAATGAACCTAAACTGGATGGATTTCACAAGCTAATTGCTTTTATAATGACATACCCCCTGTGCTTCCTGTTTGTGCGCGTGCAGTGAGAAGGGGAGGGGGGGGGGGGCTGGGCAAGGGGCGGGGGCGGTGGTGATAGGAATATTGGCGCTGAGGACCAGAACGATAACATTTCTCCCCGGTCTAACACTCCAGTCACGACAACCATCATCCTCCTTGCCTGTGTGTGTGTGTGTATCCAGGACCATCGTCTACTGTCAGTGGGTGGAGCACCAGGAGCAGAGCCAGCAGCTGCTTCCCGTCTGCGGCCCCCTGAGTGGCGTGCTGCGCTGGGTGCTGGGTCAGCTGACGAGCGGCGTGCTCCAGAGAGAGATGTACGGCCAGGGCCTGGGGCGGCTCCCCCGCGAGCACATCTACCTGCTGATGGAGAAGGACCTGCGCACGCTGGCCGATCTACTGGGTGAGAAGGGCGGAGTGGGAGAGGAAAGGGGGAGAGAGAGGAGAGAGGGAGGATGGGGAGCAGAGGAGGAGGAGGAGCCTGCGCTGTGTCTGAGTTCTGCTTCCCGTCCATCCCCCAGGTGAGAAGCGCTACTTCCTGGGAGGCTGTGTGTCTCAGCTGGACGCTAGCGTCTTCGGCCTGTTGGCCGTGCCCATGTGGAGCCTGCCGGGGTCGCGACCCGAACAGCTCATCAAAGGTAGGAGCCCCTGTTGATGCGACAGCAGTTCCTGTTTCCTGGTGTAATCCTCCCATTTTCACCAGTAGGTGGCAGTGAAAGCCAGCATGCGGTGTTGGGTTATCATCAGCACGAGTGAATTCACGACAGGGAATACCGACTGGTCAGACATTCCTTTTCTTGATTCCAACTTGTGGTCCCCTGCGTCCTCCCTCCCTCTCGCCCCACCCTCCCCAGGTGAGCTCATCAACCTGGCCATGTTCTGTGAGCGCATGCGCAGGCGCTTCTGGCCCGAGTGGTTCGTGGACCTGGAGGATCTGTACTACGACGGGGAGACAGACAGCCGCGGGTCTCCCACTGGCCCTGCGGACCTGGGCCTGTTCTCCAGGACTGACACCCTGGAGGAGAGCGAGGACAGCGGCCCTCGGAGTGGAGACAAACACGCGCACGCGCACTGCCGTGCACACTCCACCGACACGGACGCATCCCTGTTTGACTCTGACGTGGGCACGGACTCAGACAACGAGCTGCAGCTCAAGGGAAGCCCTGACCCCTGTCCGGAAACGGCGAGCCAAATAGTCTGATGACATCACTGCTTTTGCCGTGGCAGTCCCAGGGCCTGACAGGGCCTCTCATGATCTGATAGTCCAATGAGGGCATCTCTGATAAAACAGTTCCGTCCAATCAGAATCAGAAAGGGTTTTATGAGTGGACTTCCGATGAGCTGTTCGTCCAATGAAAGGGTTCGTTATGATTACCATTAATAATGTCCTTCCAGAGCTCTGCACTGGTGTCTATATGCCGTGTATGACAACCTGTTAGTCAAGTGACTTCTTGTATGAGTTTATGGACTTCCTGTTTGGGCGTGTCATGCTGTGACGTGTGCTCCCGTGGTCTGGCAGGGTCTTATTGACCTTCAGTGCCAGAGAGACTGCCACTTGGACTGGTAGAATGGAGGGGTGGAGAGATGGAGGGATATAAAATGGAGAGATGGAGGGATATAAGATGGAGAGATGGAGGGATATAAGTTGGAGAGATGGAGAGATGGAGTCTGGATATATGGAGGAGGATGTTGACCATGGTGAGCTGGTAACTGGACAAGTTTGGACGCAGTTCTACTTTCTCACCACCAGAGGCCGCCGTAGCTCTACATTACTGTATGCCATTCTTTCTTCAGCCTCAAATAAAAAAAAATCTAAAAATCATAAAGTAACACCAGATTAAATGTGTCCCCTAGTCAAATTAACTGTGTATGTGCAGAGTGAATAGAGATGAATGTGATTACTGTGATTGATTGTTGGATTTGACGTTGGGTTGTTCATTTCTGACTGACCAAACCAGTGGCACTTTATTTTATTTTTTTATTTGAATATCAACATAGTCTATGTCAAACTGTTAATTTATATAACGGCTTGTTTTCTTACTGCTCTCAAAGAGAGCACACAATTGTTTTGCACACTCGTGTTTCATTTGAACTGATTTGTCATGTGATTGGCTGTTCTAATCAGATAGTTGTTGTTTTTTTAGGCTGTTTGATTGGAGGACAGAAACACTGCTTGGTCTATCAGTAGTTAGTAGCACTACATACAACTGACGTGTGTGCGTGCGTATGTTTGTTTGTATTTGTGTGTACCTGCAATATAAATCAGGATCATAGTAGTCAGTAGTTCATTGCAGAGGCACAACATGATAAATACGAGACTACCCAATCAGAATAGCCTTTCTAGTGTTGTTAAACTTCATGTGGTGACGAGGTGGACCAAGAAATCTGACCTGTGGACCACCATGTTATATGTGACAGTACTGGAGCCTAAATAAAGACATGCTGTCATCATTTCCGACCTATAGAGACACGTGTGTTTTGATCATTTCAACATTCCACAGCTCACCTTGTATTTACTTCAACTCCGTGGACTATGTGTCAATCCGTTAAGAAAATAACCAAGCAGAGAAGAGGGGAGATAAGGGGAGGCAATGAGAGAGGAGGGAAGGGGGTGGAGAGGAGAGGGAGAGGGGAGGGGAGGATAGGGGGAAGAGAGGAGAGGAGAAGCGAGGATAAGAGAAGAAGATGAGTGGAGAGGAGCGTAGGATCAGGAGCAAGTGTCCCAGGAGGAGGAGCAGGTGCAGGCTGCCAGCGAGGCCCTGGGGCCTGAAGGGCCAAACAGCTTCACACAATCTGCACTCCTCTTTTAATTTTTTTCTCTCTCTCTCTCTCTCTCTCTCTCTCTCTCTCTCTCTCTCTCTCTCTCTCTCTCTCTCTTTCTTTCTCTCTGAACAGATCAGTGATCCACAAAGAGAGGTAAACACACAGAGGCAAATTAAAAAGGAAACTCCCCTGGTACAGCAAACACATTATCCCAAGTCAACACACACTCATGCACACACACACGTGCACACATACACACGCGCACACACACACACACACCCTGCAGCATCCCAACCAAAGACTTGTCTTTTAGACTTGATGTGGAATATTTTCCGTTGTAGTCTTAAAATGATGTGTCTTTCTAGATCCACATAGACCTCCTGCACATCCCTCCCTGCAGGTGCAATCTGTGTTATGCTAGTTCCTTCTGTTTCTGACCTGGATGTGTGTATTCAGTTGGTTTTGGCTGTACCCAGCCCTTCCAGCCCCCTTGGCCCTCCAGCCCCCCAGCCCCCTGGCCCCCAGACCTCCTCCTTGGCAGGGGTCCGTCCATCTGCCTCCCCCCTGAGTCCTGAGGGATGGGAGGCCACTGCGACCCCCCACGACCAGCTGCTCACCCCCAGAACCTGCCTCTTGCTGCCAGGTAGTACCCATGCACACACACACACACACACACACACACACATACAGTTAAACACACACTGGTCCTGGCAGGCTCAGGTGCTCACCACAAAGGCAGGGTTAGAGGGGAGCCGATTCCAACAGGTGGCGCTGTTTTCTTTTCTAATTACACCTTTATTAATTCATTGGCACACCGATGAGATGACTCTGGCTCTCTGATCGCTCACAGGATAGCTGCCAAGGATTGTCCTCTCCTCTGCTCACCTCTCCACTTCTTTTCTCTCCTTTTCCTGTCCTGTATGATTTTCTCCTCTCTCTTTTAACTCCCTCCCCCCTCCCCAGTCCCCCCCCCCTCTCTCTCTCTCTCTCTCTCTCTCTCCAGAAGCTTACAGTCTAATTCCCCAGTTGTCATGCCATAAAAACAATAACTAGCAATCCCAGACGAGACAGAGGGCGAACCCAGCAGCTTTTTTCTCTTGTTTTTTATATTTGTCTTTATCTTCCCCTCTTTCTTTCTGAGAGTAGAGGATGTTGGCAAAGCCTCTTTAACTCGCTGGTATTATAGAGGATTAGTTTGGGCCCAGATCCCTGTGTATGTGTGTATGTGTGTATGTGCGTGTGTTTGTGTGCGTGTGTTTGTGTGCGTGTGCTTCTGTGCCTGTTTATTCCTTGGTTGTGCTAGACTCGCTAGGTAAACAGTTTGTGTGTCACACTTGATTGCATTTCAGAAATTAAAAAGTGTGTGTGACAATGGGCTGGGCCTCTGAGGGCTGGGGTATACAGGCTGTGAGCTGGGGCCTGTCTGGGGGCTGTAGTCCTAGGGCTGGGGAATAGAGTCTGGGGTCTGGCTGGGGGCAGAAGGCTGGCTGGGGGCTGAGAGCAAGGGACTGGGGAATAGAGTCTGGGGGCAGGCTGGGGTTTGGCAGGGGGGTGACATGTTAGACCCAGGGGCCTTTGGGGACATGGTTCTCTCTGTGACAGAGTGACCCTCCCTGGCAGCCAGAACAATACTGACAGTCCTGGACAATCAACACTGGCCCATCTGTCTCTCTCCTGCCCTCCCCTCTCTTCTCCTCCCTCTTTTCATTCCCTTCTTCCTCTTCCTCTCGCCACAGAGGAGAGACAGGGGCATCAGAGGGTGGAAAGAAACGGGCGAGAGGGGCAAAAGATATATATTATTTAAACCTTTTCAGCTAACTCTGGTCTTTAAAAGCCTGTATTGTATTGTCCTCTGGTTTTATTTCGTTACCTAGGCTATTTAGACGGCACAACAATGCACTCAATATTTGTTTTTGTTTACAAGCACAACACATTTGTGTGGTGTTTTATTTGCATTCCGTAATTCCGCAGGTGCCAACCGAAGCCGGTTGCTCCGCTCCTGCCTCATATCCCACCTCTGTCGGCGGGGAGCAACTCAGAGCCGCGGTCTGCCTGCAGCGCACGGGTCTCGCCAATATATAATCCGTTGTTATCTTGTCACCACGTGGAGCTCTGCCATCCCACGAGACAACACCGAAATTCATTAATCTAATTTAATATGTTGTATTGCCCAAATGAGGCGCGAGGTGGCTTTGCTGCAGGATAAGAGCAAAGTAAAGCTCCGTCCCATAAGACAAGCACAGCCGCACCAAGCGCTAACGGTAACATGCTTCATTAAACTCTTAATTACCTATTGTTACTAACTAGTTCGTGGTGTTTTAATGAGAATCTACGGGCGGTTAAATGTAATCTAAATTTTCTAATCTACTGGTCCATTACCAAGGAGTCAAAATGTTATTGGTTTTGTGAGTAATCAGACTTTTAAATGGCGTTGATTCCGTTCCCCAAGGCCTCGGAAGGGGCTCGACTGTGTAATTGAATTCCGCTTTTTTTCTTCTTCTCTTTTTGGGAGAAGTGGAGGTTTTCTCTTGTGCACTCAGTCACTCATCTCGAGGACAGTCTCCTCGGTTCCGGTTGGATCACAAGGTTGCTGCGCTTCACAACCTCCGACGCACGGGTCACCATGGCGACCCCTTCACAAGAGAGGCTTCTAAAGCTGCCAAAGGAGCCAGGCCAGACACAGTCTGAAGAACTGATGTGTGTGTGTGTGTGTTCATTTATGAGAGTGTGCATATGTGTGTACGTGTGTGTATGTGTGTGCACTTCAGTCATGTCCCCTCTGTTACCTGGAGCCAGATAAGCTCAAGGATTGATCACCATGTGTTTTCTGTGAGTGAAGGGGAATCATTCTCACCCACATGCTGTGAGGTTAATATGAGCCAAACACATGCAGACACACACACGCTCACACACACCGGGTTCAGCCCTCTTATAGAGTAGTTCCCTAGCCTCTGTCTGTCTTCTCAGCAGAACCTGCAGAACTGATTGAACCTTCTGTCTATCTGTCATGGGAGTTTTGTCTGGGGCTGCCCTGTCCTGTCTTTCTCTGTACAGTCGTGGCCATAAGTTTTGGCATTGACAAATGTTGTGTTTTGCAAAGTTTGCTGGTTCAATGTTTGAGGAAAATGTTTTCACATGTTTCTATAGAATACTGGAATACAATAAGAACACATTTCATATATTTTTTAAGCTTTTTTGGGGCGAACATTTTCAATATATGCAAATAGTCCCCTCTTTTACAGCAGTCAATCTGCTCCTAAAATCCAATCAGCATGATAGAGTGAGCTAGTTCACACTTTCCCCTGTGCTGATGATATGACTCACTGAAATTATGTTAGCAGTCATTTTATGCCAAGGCCCAGCATGCTTTGCAAACACTCAATAGATGTCGCTCCCAATACATTTGGCCACGGCTGTATATCTGTGTGTTTGTGTGCGTGTGCATGTGTGTGTGTTAGGAAGACCAATCAGAATGCACAGTAATGGAGGGTTGTCTTGTTGTTGTGTGGATCTTGTTGATGTGTGTGTGTGTGTGGCTGTGTCTGTATGTGTGTGTTGTTGGCACTGATGCAGGCCTGGTTGTTGCGACTACAGTTTCAGGTCAGACAGGTGCAGCGGGGAAGTCTTGGATTATTACTGAGGATATAACCACAGGCAAATACATTTGTCTTCTCTGCCCCTCCCTACCCAACACCCTTATTTCTCTGTCAACACCCCCCCCCCACACACACACACACACACACACTGATGATGGATGACAACCTTGAGCAATACGTAACTGAACCAAATACAGGCACATATGACCGGGGACAGTCGTCCGCTCTGACAGGCTCCACAGCGGCTAATGAGCTGCATCAGTCAAGTGGAGTGGAGCAGGGTACACCTCTCTCTCTCCCTCTCTCTCTTTCTCCCATCTCCATCTCTGTCTCTGTGTGTCTCCTCTCTCCCTCGCACTCTTCCTCGTTGTCGCTCGCTTCTTTCCATCTTCTCCCATCATTCCGTCTCTGTCTCTCTACCCATGTCCACCGTACACATTAGACACTCTCTAACGTTGCATCAGTGAACTGCATCCACTCGCAACGACGCACCAGAACGCACAAACCCAGTCGAGACCCGATCCCCCCCCCCCCCAGTTGTAGAAACTCTGGATGATATGCTGATCAGATGAGTTGACCCTTGGATGACCACCCCCTCGCCCCCTCAGCACGGTGTGGACCACAGCTGCGGACCAGAGGCCCCACCTGTACGCCAGCTGGCTGCGCGGAGCCTCACACCGGGGGCAGGATCTGAGGCGCACGCCGAGCGGAGAGAAACACGTCAACTCCCCCTCCTGTTCCCTGCTCCGGGGTGGCAGCCACTGACAGGAGGCACAGCCGTAAAGAGAGGAGAGGAGAGAGATGAGAGGGGAGAGACAGAGGAGAGAGAACCCCGGCCTTTGTGGGAGATCGACCAGGAGAAGGCGCCGAGCCAGAGGTGGAGGAGGAGGAGGAGGAGGAGAGGAAGGAGGAGGAGGAGAGGGCATCTCCAGCTGTCACATATCCTCTTTGCTCGGGAGGTGAGGGGAGGCGAAATGTCAAAATATTTGAATAAATTCCCACGGAAGGCTGTTAGGGGTGGGTGAGGAGCGGGGTGGGGGTGGGGTGTAGCAGCAGAGAGGGGATGTGAAAAGGAGGGAGGGGGGGAGGGGCTGAGGGGTGCAGGATGGAGGAGGAGGAGACTAGGATGGCGGCAGAGAGGGTTGGGTTTTGATGGTGGGAGGATGCACAGAACGAGTGGAGAGAGGCAGTGTGTGTGGAAGGGGGGGTGGATGAGACAGGGGGGTAAGGAGGGAAGGGAAATGAACTGTCGGGAGGGGGCAGAGGGCAGGGCGAGGCTTGGAGGATAGCCGTGAAGCCTTCAGAGGAACACAAATGGAGACTAAATAATGGTAGTGAGCTGGATGTGGCCACTCTCTTAGCACAGTGCCAGCAATAAGGATGTTTGTCAGGTGTATAGCCCACCGGTCCTCTCCTGTCTTCTCCTTTCCAGAGCATCTCACTGTAAACTTTAAAGGACAGTCTCATCTGCTGAACATGTACAGGAGTTTACTCAGTCAGAGGCCATGATGTTCTGTATGTATGGTGTCCCAGAAGCCCCAAGGGGGCAGGGGAGGTCACAGTCTCCTCTGAACTCTCCAACACCCTGTGTTTAAAGTATACCTCTAATCGCATCAACACACAATAAACAATATCTCTCTGTTTACCACCCCCCCCCTCCCACCACCACAGTTCCCCCACCTTCACACACACACACACACACACACGCACACATACGTGCACAAACATACACACACACACACACCACCACCTTGCATTTGCATCTAGCTGCTAAAAACAACACTTATCGTCAGGAAAGATCAAGGTCATGACTTTCCATGGCAGCTGATTTCCTGAAACCAATTAAAGTGTTGCCGGGCGAAGTAATGCTGGAGGTCACAGAGGCACGCAAAGACTCTGGGTGAGGTGGGTATGAGGGTGTGTGTGTGTGTTCCTGTGTGAGGGGGGTGGGGGATTGGAGGAGGTGGGGGCAAGGGGAGAGGGTGGAGGCAAGCGGCTGGCTGCTATCGCCCTGTAGCACTTCTTCTGCCAATGCTCATTAGCTTTGCAGATTCTGTCATTTAGACAAAAGCCACAGAAAAAGTCTGTAATCAGACCGAAATATTTAGGGGGCTCCTCAGATAAGATGAACTTAAAAGGTAAAATATGAGCTAATAACAAATATTATCATCTTGAAGTATGAGCTTATCATCTTGAAAATAATAAGTGGTGAATATTATCAGATGGATGATTACTAATGAGGACTGGGTGTGATGAATTGGAATGTGTTCTATACATGGTTTTACAGAGTACAAACTGAAACCGAGTTGGTCTGATCAGGGCTTTGGATGGAAACTGTTCTTCAAGGACATCCTGCACATCCACTTCTCTCCTCTCCTTCCCTCTCTTCTCTTCTCCTCAGCCTTTCTCAAGACTAACAGATCCTTAATTCAAATACGCCTTTGACAGCTGGTGCAATGCATGGGCACAGAGATCCACGGTGTCTCTGTGTGAGAGAGAAAGAAACCGAGAGAGAGAGAGAGAGAGAGAGAGAGAGAGAGAGATTAAAAAAACTGACTAGAGAGGAAGAACAGGAAAGAAAGAGAGAAAGGAGGCATGTGTGTCCATGCGTATTTGCATAAGTGTGTATGCCCTGCCATGTGTGTCAGCGTGTGTGTGCCAGTGGAGCAGATCAGGGAGCTGCCAAAGGGACGCACCCTGGTCACTGATGCTTAAAGGACCTGACAGAGCTGCCTGTCAATCACTCTGCTGGTCACACGGCTGCCCACTGGCGCCCAATCAGAAGCCCCCCACTCCCTCGTTAACTCTGGTTGGCTGGACACCAACTGAGAGTGCCTTGGTGCTGTGACTGGCACTTCCGTGCACAGGTTGAAGGGAGCATGCTTCAAACACCACATCACCACTGAGGCCTGGAGGATTCCAGTCACACAAGAGAAAAATGCGGTCTGTCCTAATGATTGTGGATGTCTAAGCACGTTTGGAAAATGTCCTTTGTTAATCCTTCTGGTGTAGTTTATTGTAAAGAGTACATTGAGGAAGCAGAGAGGCAGAAGAGGAAGATTGAGCAGGAGGATAGGAGAGGAGAGGAGAGCAGGATAGGAGAGCAGGATATAAGGTAGAGGATGGGGAGAGGAGGAGGAGAAGAAGGAGAGAGAAGATGTCAGAGGGGAGAGGAAGAGAGGACAAACAAAGAACAACAGGTTAGGAGAGGAGGCAAAGGGGACAGGAGAAAAAGAGAGAGTATACAGAGCTGTTAGTGGGAGAAAGGAGGTAGAGAGGAGGAGGGGATGAGAAGAGGATAGACAAAGAGCTGTTAGTCAGAGCAGGAGAGATAAGCAAGCTCATACAGCTGTTGGTCGATCATTACCTGGTCTCCTCCTCTGAGGATGTCTGCTAATGACAGAATCACTGTCATTCACTTGGGGTATTCCGGTATTCCGTTGAGACAGGCTGCTCTTTTACGGTGACAGTAAGACCTGAGTGCAATGGAGACTGAGTGGATCAGCAGTTAGTCTGAGGAACTGACAGTCACGATGTGGACACACACACATAGACAAACAGTCCCAAGGCATACAGGTTTGAGTAGCCTATAATGTTTACCATAGGAGGTGTGTGCATGTCTGTGTGTGTGTGTGTAGGTGTTGGTGTGTGTGTGTATATGTGTGTGTATATATGTGTGTGCAGAATGGAATGGGAATGTGGTCCACACTTACTCTCTGTGAGATTTCTACTCTATAAAGCCATTGGGTTGTGTGACATACACCAATTTAGCCAACACACATTTATCTACATTTTAGAAATGCTTAGGCACTAAATGAAATCTGCAAAACAACCATTCTAGGAGATTCTAACGATTTAGTATAGAGAACTATAATTCCCATAATACCCCACTTCCCCACGACCATATTTAACCGGATGTTGATAATCGAGGTGTAAACAGAACTGACAGATCGTGTATGCGGTTTTATGAATAGAGTTGTCTCTAGAATGGAAAGAAGACACATTCAGTACATTAATGGATCGTTTAACAACGAACTGGTGTAAGTTCAAAATACCTTATATTAGTTTCCTTGACGTAGCAATGTCCCACAAAACTTGGTTTCTAGCTCGCTATCGTTAGCTTACGGGAAGCCAAGCCCAGCTAGCTGGACTAGCAAGCTAGCAAGCCAGCTAATGTTTTCATTTACCTGAAGAATGCACGGCTATCTTAGCTTAGCACCATCCCCATCACTGTAACTGGCTAGCTAATGAATGATAAACTTGCAATGATGATCATTGTCCTCTGAGCTTCATATTGCGGCTGTGTGTTTTCATAACGACCATGTTAGCAACTAGAGTTGTTGCAATGTCATGATGATTTTACCAGATGTACTTTGGGCGAAGGCCCATATGAGAACAAAGTACACAGCTGGTAACAGAAAAACAAAAACCTTCTGGTGTTTCTGCTCTTTACACTAAGACTAACGGGGAACGGGCTCGTTCTAGATCAAGCGAAACGTTATAATTGTATTTAGTAAAATAGCGTTTTACAGGATACAGGCTAATGCATGTGGTTGAATGAATGTGGTATACAGTATGGTTTGCTAAATTAGCTTGCCCGTTGTTCCTAATCGAGCTAGTGAGGGTTCAAATGGTGGAACATGTTGTACATGTTTGATCTAGCTGTGTTTGTGACTGGGTGCCTCAGACTCTCAGGGCACCAAGACTAATAAAGTCCTTGGTAGTCTGTCACTGAACTCAAGAGCTTGTAGTCCCCTCCCCAATCATACCCTTCCGTCATACCCTTAACGCCTGACTTGGGGCCTGGACAGAACTGTTTCTTCTAAATATACCCACTGAATGTCCTCCTTGCCTGAGCAAACGGCAACAAACAATTTTTTGCTGATGCCACAGTAACAACCTCAGGACCTTCAACCTCTTCAACAGTTGTGTGTCCTGGAGGAAACACTGGGGACACACCACTCGCCTTTTGACGAAGTGAAAGTTGAGTCTCAGCTCAGGCTTCCAGCTCAAGTCTTTGTGGAATGTGAGATTTCACATCGCCAGGCTGTGGAAAGCCATTTGGTACAAGAACGAGTCAAACACTAAAACCGCTCAGATACCCTGTCTGTCATTGTTCTCACTCCAATGCTTTTGTGTGTGTGTGTGTGTGTGCACATGTGTGTATTTGTTTCTAACCAACAGGTGATGTGTCTAACCCTCAGGTGATGCATGCAGCTGGGTTCCTACGCTGTGCCCTCTAGAGCAAGACCCTGCGAGCCAGACTGCTTCTCTCACTCCCCTCGCGCACCCCCACCCCTCCACCCCCACCGCGCCTGCCCTCTGACTTCCCCAGGCCCCCAGAGCCCCCTCCACCCCGCCACCCTCATCCCTCCCTGGACCTGGCACAGGAGGTCCCTATGCTAACCTTGCTCAGCATGTTCTACTACATCTGTCTGCGGCGTCGGTCCAGGAGCGGGACTCGCGGCGAGGCCCTGACCAGCCGGCGCGCCGTGGAGTCCGGCCAACGGGCGGTGCTGCCGGTCAGCGTGGAGGTGGACCAGTACGCCAAGGAGGTGCTGGACTTCAGCTCTCACTACGGCAGCGAGAACAGCATGTCCTACACCATGTGGAACCTGGCCGGCGTGCCCAACGTCTACCCCAGCTCGGGCGACTTCACCCAGACCGCCGTGTTCCGCGCCTACGGGAAGTGGTGGGAGCAGTGTGCCAGCGCGCCGCCCGCCTTCCGCCGCACCCCGCAGGGCTTCCACAGCCAGGACTTCCTGGAGCTGGCCTTCGAGGAGCCCGTGTACCCCACGGCCGTGGAGGTGCTGGAGACCTATCACCCTGGGGCCATCGTCCGGATCCTGGCCTGCTCCCTCAACCCCTTCTCCCAGAACCAGCCCTCCGATGTCAGGTAGGGCTACACAAGGGGGCCTGGGGGCTGGGAAGAGGAGGCGTGTGTGTCTGGGGTGGTGGACTTGGGATGAGGGAAAGTGTTTGTTGGATGGAGGGCATCAGCCCGGAAGTTGACAAGACAAAAGTGGCGGAGGGATCTGACGGAGGGCCCTGTCCCTGCCTCTGTCTCCCCTCCCAGGTGGGAGGTGCTGTGGTCAGGGGAGCCCACCAAGGTTCTCAGCCCCCAGGCGAGGCAGTTTTCCCCCAGCATCAAGCAGCTGAGCTTCCCCACCAACCTGCTGCGCCTGGAGGTCAACTCGTCCCTGCTGGGCTACTACACGGAGCTGGACGCCGTCATCCTCCGCGGCGTGAAGGAGAGGCCCATTCTGTCGCTCTACAAGATGCCCGTCATCGACATCGGCGACCTGAGCGACAGCGAGGATGAGCTGGCCGAGCTGGGGCCGTGCGGGCCGGGCGGAGACGGCAGGAACGAAAGCGGCAACGGCTACTTCGATAAGCTGCCCTATGAGGTCTGTGAAGCAGGGGCGCACACGCACACACATGTTAAGAAAGGGGTACTCGCACTGCAACACGCACAATCCCAAGCCTTTGTGCAACACACACTAACGCACACACTCATGAACAAACAGGTACTCGCACTCATGGCTGCAACATACACTTTCCCCAAATGGTTGTGAAACGCACACACACGCCCGCAACACACACACACACACACAAAGAGGCACTCAGACACTGTAGCTGCAGCTCATGGAGCTATCTGATCCCCTGCCTCCAAACCCAGTAATTTAGGTGCCACGGAGGCATGTCAGGTGGTGTGAGAGGAGCTGACTGCAGCAGCAGTCTGGATGTTCTCCCCCCCCCCCCCCCCGTATCTCCGCTCCAAACCGCTGTCACCCTCCTCACTCCTCACAGCCCACGCCCCTGTGTGTCTGAAACACAATACAGCTATTATCTGCCAGCTGATAGCCTGCTGAACACAGTGCACGCACGCACACATACTTACAGACACACACACACACGTACACAAATATTCATCTATTCTGTTTTTCTCTCTGTGAGGGCGGCACGTGTGCAGATTGCACAAACAGGCCGACTCACTTCTTCTCAGATCACGCTTTGTGTTTCAGATAAGCACTTCACTGGGTTACTCTAACCTGCCCTCCTCTCTCCCTTCTCCTCCCCTCCCTTCCCCTCTTCTCCCCCCCCCACCCATCATCTCCGTTCTTCCTCTCCACGCTTCTCCTACTCTCTCCTTTGTCTCCTGCTCTCTCCTCCTCTCCTCCTCTTGTTTCCTCTCCAGCTGATCCAGTTGATAGTGAGTCACCTGACCCTCCCAGACCTGGGTTGTCTTGCCCAGACGTGTAAGCTGCTGCACCAGCACTGCTCGGACCCGCTCCAGTACATCCAGTTGAGCCTGCAGCCTTACTGGGCCCGCCTGTCGGACGCCTCTCTGGACCACCTGCAGGCCCGCTGCGCCCTGCTACAGAGGCTCAACCTGTCCTGGACCGGCAACCGGGGAGCCCTCACCCTGACCGGCTTCAGCAGGTAGGCCCCTCTCACCCTGTCACCCTCTCACCCTGTCACCCTCTCACTCTCTCACCCTCTCACCCTGACCGGCTTCAGCAGGTAGGCCCCTGTCACCCTCTCACTCTCTCACCCTCTCACCCTGATTGGCTTCAGCAGGTAGGCCCCTCTCACCCTGTAACCCTCTCACTCTCTCACCCTCTCACCCTGACCGGCTTCAGCAAGTAGGCCCCTCTCATCCTGTCACCCTCTCACTCTCTCACCCTTTCACCCTGACCGGCTTCAGCAGGTAGGCCCCTCTCATCCTGTCACCCTCTCACTCTCTCACCCTTTCACCCTGACCGGCTTCAGCAGGTAGGCCCCTCTCACCCTGTCACCCTCTCACCCTAACCGGCTTCAGCAGGTAGGCCCCTGTCACCCTCTCACTCTCTCACCCTCTCACCCTGACTGGCTTCAGCAGGTAGGCCCCTCTCACCCTGTCACCCTCTCACTCTCTCACCCTCTCACCCTGACTGGCTTCAGCAGGGAGGCCCCTCTCACCCTGTCACCCTCTCACCCTCTCGCCCTGACTGGCTTCAGCAGGTACGCCCTCCTTCTATCTCCCTGTCACTCTTTCTCACCCTCTCTCTTTGACCGGCCCTCACCTTAATCCCCCCCTAAAGCCCACCCTAACTGACTCGCTTCAGGATGTATGAGGCCGTTCACACTACTAATACACATCCTTAATTCCTTCCCTCCTGTCCTGACCCCCAGCTTCCTGAAAGTCTGTGGCTCTGGCCTGGTGTCTCTGGAGCTGTCGTGTTGTCACTTCCTGTCGGAGGCGTGTCTGGAGGTGGTCGCTCAGGCTTGCCCCGCCCTCCAGGAGCTCAACCTGGCGTCCTGCGACCGGCTCCACCCCCAGGCCTTCACCCACATCTCCAAGCTTCCACAACTCCGTAGACTGGTGCTCTACCGCACCAAGATCGAGGTACGTTCCTCTACCAGGATAGAGGTAGGCAGTCTGCTCTACCAGACCCAGAAAGAGGTGCTTTCTGTGCTCAGGTGTGTATGGGTGAACCCAGAGCTCGGGTTTGTAGGGCTGAACCCGACAATGGGGTCCTGAGGTGCATAGCTGTTCAGGATCAAGCCTGTACCAAACCACAACTCTGACTATCTCCTCATGTCTCATTGTGTCTGCTGGCAGACAGCCTAGTGGTGTGTGGCGGGAGGTGTGTGTAGGGGAAGGCTGGTATTCTAACGGGCAGATGTGTGTGTGTGTGTGCGTGTGTGTGTTTGTGTGGCGTTGTAAGGCTTAGACGTGTGTGCGTGCGCGTGTGTGTGTGGCGTTGCGAGGCAGAGGGGTGTCAAATGTCAGTGGTTGTTTACCCCGTCAGACAGAGCAACTAGTGTCTGCAATGGCTCTACGTGTCGTGCTG
Organism: Hypomesus nipponensis; assembly: GCF_054491055.1. NCBI lineage: Eukaryota > Metazoa > Chordata > Actinopteri > Osmeriformes > Osmeridae > Hypomesus > Hypomesus nipponensis. Next base: position 13,895,613 of record NC_140362.1, read on the forward strand.
TCATTAACCTGTCACCGGGCTAATTACAGCGCTCTCTCACTGTCATGGTGCCAGAGAGGAACCCTTCATAATCCACACCCTCCACACACACACGCTCGCACACACCCCCACACACACACACACACCCACCCCTGCCTCTACAGACTGCTGGATTGTGTCGTAGCTGCCCGAGCTCAAGAGAGCGGTGCAGACACAGACAGGGGCCCCTTCCCGGAGCTGAGGAAGGTGTTTAGAGTGAGGGGAGCTGGGTGACTGTTCTGTCCTATCAGGTGTCTTCACGCTGCCGGGGGGGAGAGGGCCAGAGCCAGGTGGTTTCGAGGGATATTAAATGACACGACAGTTGTGGCTCCCACACACACATTTTTTTGTCTCGATTTACTGCGTGTTTACAGAAATGACTGCATGCACCCGTTGAATTTTGAGCTGTTTACTGACTCCTCACCCCCCCCCCCCCGCCCCCCTTCCTCTCTTTCTGTCTGTTGTCGTCGCTGCTGCTGCTGCTGCTGTTGTTGTTGTTGTTGTTGTTGTTGTGGCTGCTGCTGCTGTAGCAAACTTCCTTGCTCAGCATTCTGACCTTCTGTGTGGAGCTGAGACACCTCAACCTGGGCAGCTGTGTGATGGTAAGAACACGCGCGCGCACACGCAAGCGCGCGCGGCACGCACACACACATGCTGTGTTCCTACCCCTCCCTCTGACCTCCCCTGTCCCACCCCTGCAGTTTGAGGACTCGCACACACAAACACCCAGACCGACAAACACACACACACCCACCCACAGTTCCTACCCCCCCCACCCCCCCGTCCCTTCTCACCTCCCTCATCCTGTCCCCCGAAAAAGCCAAGGACACACCAACACACACGCCCCCCCCCCCCCCAAACCGCCCTCTGACCTCCCCCCCTCCACCTGCCCCCCCCCCCCCCCCACGCAGATCGAGGACTACGACGCCGTGGCGAGCATGCTGGCGGCGCGCTGCCGCTCGCTGCGCTCCCTGGACCTGTGGCGCAGCCGGAGCCTGACGGAGCGCGGCCTGGCGGAGGTGACCTCGGGCTGCCGGCAGCTGGAGGAGCTGGACCTGGGCTGGTGCTCCACGCTGCAGAGCAGCTCGGGGTGTTTCCTCCACCTGGCCCGCGCCCTGCCCCGCCTGCGCAAGCTCTTCCTCACCGCCAACCGGACCGTGTGTGACTCGGACATAGAGGAGCTGGCGGCCAACTGCCCCGCCCTGCAGCACATCGACATACTGGGTGAGCACGCGCGCGAACCTCTGTTGACGCGGCGACTTGGCCCCGAGCTGTTGCTGAGGAGTGGTCCTGATTGGCTGTCGGGTGTTGGATTGACAGGTACGCGGATGGTGAGCCCCGCCTCCCTGAAGAAGCTGTTGGCCGCGTGTCCGAAGCTGCTCCTGTTGGACGTGTCCTTCTGCTCCCAGGTGGACGCCCGCGTGGTCCAGGAGCTCTCCGCCCTCTTCCCCCGCGTGGACATTAAGAAGAGCTTCACCCAGTGACGGCGCCTCCGAGGCGGGCCCTCTCGCCTGGTGGGACACCCAGAGATCCTGGGGGAGAGGGGAAGGGTGGGAGGTTGACACCAGAATGAGACCCACCTCCCCCACACACATACCCTCTCTCTGCCTTGGGGAAGAGGGCTCAGGGGCGGACCCTGTTGACGGAGGTCAGGTGGGAGTTTGATGGGAGATTTCGATCGGTGTGGTAGAGGTTGTAGTGCATTTCATAGAGGCATAGGTATTAGGTGTGTTTGATTCGAGGTTGGGGTGTGTTTTATTACCACACGGGGTTGGAACCCTGCCATGTCTGCGACATCTTCTGGAGTCACATTTCCACATCAGCCTCCAGCCTCAGTCTCAGGGGTTTTTATTGTATTGTTTTATTCTTTTAATTAAGTTTTTACTTTCGTTCAGGAGTCATTTAAATGGCCTTCTCTACACAAAGCCACAGTCTGATCATCTTTAACACCCACACACACACACACACATTGACAGGTCCCTCACTACATGGAGACAAACATTGATATTCGATGTTCAATATTGTAGTAGAATTTGTATGATTGTAAAAATGTTGTTGATATTCCTTAATTATTTATTGAATGATTTTGTATTAAATGAATCCACCTTTACAAGTAGTGCAAGTGCTTGAACAGCATTTACTTTACGCAAAAAAAACTTGAAGTTTCCTTTTAAGCACATGCTCGCAAGTGTGTGAAGTCTTTTTGTGCCTTATGCTTCTGGTTGAATGTTGTGTGTGTGTGTGTGTCTGTGGTTGTAGCTCGGTGCCCTGTTTTTCTTGCCCTTCACCAAAGTCACATAGTAAATGGTCCTCAGGACTTTAAACCAATGAAAATACTGATCAGCCATGTTGATTTACATATGCAAAAAAAACAAGAAATTAAAGAGAAATGACTGTAAATCTGTTTGAGATGTCTGGATGATGATTTTTTTCATTAAATGGCTGATCTGTTCAACTAGGTTATACGTTAGTTTTTTCTTCAATTTGATGTCATTTTATCATATGTTGTTATTTCCACTGCTCCTGTAACAGGTCATATTCCCTGGGTATAAATACTACTTGCTCTCTACCCTACAGTAGAGGGGAAGAAATGAGAGGAGAATGAGGACATGGAGGTCTTTCCCTTGTTTTAGAACAATTGAAGGCCATCAGTCAGTCAAGCCGAGGGAGCAGAATTAGCCATAACCCTTTACCGTTTACATCCCATTAATACCACAGAGAGGAGTGACAGTAGCTTGTCTGCCTAACGGCCTTTTAATGAATTGTTTATGCCTGGTTTAATGGCTTGTGCTGAGGCTCAGTAATGGGCCCTAATGACAGAGAAGCAGGCGGGTGCTGGTGAAGGATTCATTTGGACCGTCTCCCCATTGATTACTCTTCCTTCTCCTCCTCTACCAGTTCCTTTCCACCTCTTTCCCCTCCCACCCAATCTTTCTCCTTTCCCTCCTCCACCAGTTCTTCCAGGTCTTTAACTCAACACTCCTTCCCCTCTTCCTTTCACCACCACTATCTACGTTTTGTCAGGAAGACAAGCAGTGAAAATGTATTCCTGTTGATTCCTGCTCCCTTCCGCCATGGGCGACTTTCATCAGAGAAACCAGAACCATTAAAGACATATGGAGACGCTGAACCATTTAAAGGCTGATAATGTTTCTGAAGTGGCATTCGGAAGTCGAAGACGGCCTGGCTGAGGCGCGGGCAAAGTGTCACTTTAACAGGGCGAGCAATTAGCCCGAGTAATTACAGGCTGAAGGGGAGACACGTTTCGCCCCGCTGATCAGCGAAGTTCACGCAAAGTTATAATTAAACAATAACTCGTTTACAAATGAATGCACACAAACATTTGTGTACTTAAGTGCGTCGAGTATAATTAGGTTTGATGCGTCTGAGTGAGACTGAAGAACAACAATGTCAACCGATGGAATTATCTGAGCTCGTGAGCACGTATCACTGCATTCGGTCAGAGAGAGAGAGAGAGAGAGAGACAGAGAGAGAGAGCGACAGCGAGAGAGAGAGCGAGAGAGAGAGAGAGAGAGAGAGAGAGAGAGAGAGAGAGAGAGAGAGAGAGAGAGAGAGAGAGAGAGAGAGAGAGAGAGAGAGAGAGAGAGAACGTGGAGCTATTAAATAATTTGTCAATAAGAAATGTGGACACACCCTACTAGACAAGTTAACTGTCATGGTCCGCGCTTTCAAGTTGTTATATTACAATTCGGAAACAAGATCAAATCATGTTTCCGCTGGTGATAAACTATGTTTTCTCTTTTAGTTAGGGCTGTCTCTGCGCACTGCTTATCTTTCCCCTTCCATCCTAAGCGCGTTACTCTCCAATTCCAATTTAGTGGAATTTGAGGGGCTTACCATGGTATGAAACACAAATGTGTCGTTTATTTTATCCCGAAAAAAATCACTAATTTTACCAAAATGCAGCTGACAGGACCATGGCGTAACGTTGACGTGGATTCCGCCAGATGGCGGCAGAGGACCTGTTTTATCAGCACCAGCGAGGCTCTGCGAGTCTCGTGAGAAATCTCTGTAAGTCACGGCAAAATAACTACAAATGTAATCAAAGTGGTGCAGTATTAATTGCATCTGCAAGTGAGCAGATGAAGTGCACGCGACCGTACTTTTCTGATTATGAAACGTTGCAGTTCACAGCTCGTGTAACATCCAAAGGGGTGCACGGGCCACATCCTAATGGAAACGCCAAGTCATATACTGCCTCGTTAGGACCCATGAATATTAGTTCCTCTAAACGCATATTGATAGCTAGGCCTATATATCAGGCAACTGATGCTCTTTTTAGATAGCCTATCTAACCCACTACTAGCCAATTAGGCTAGACCTACTGAAGATTAGAAATGTATGAATGTAGCCTATGCTTAAACATGATGATAAAGTTTTAGCCTACTAATTGCCGAATGACAAACTAGCACCTGTTTGGTTTTCTAATTTTCCTAATGTTCCTTTCCAAGCCAATGTGTTTAGGATAGACTACAAAAACGCACATCTCAATTTGTAGGCCTACTGTTGTATTCACAAAATATAGCTTGCTGAAGGACATCTGATGGTGTGGATTAGGCTACACAACACATCACATTCTGGACGCCTAAACTTTAGACGAGTTGGAGTTAACCCGACCGAGCGGATGCACACTAGGCCTGTAGCCTCCGATATTCAGACCAGACCACTAACACACAAGGTTGAAACATAAGTATGTCGGATAATGTGCCGGTGATTACTCCAATAAAATTCTTTATTTCGACGTAGAGTACAATGTGGTCTAACGACTGTCAGACGAAAGTCGTAACTACGACCATCCCTGTTTTACTTCAGCAGAGACCTGCCTTGTAGTGTGTAAGCTTTATGCTGGGTGTGGATCATGCAGTCTTCGATCCCTGATCCGTCATCGCGGGGGTGACATTGCAGTTCAGACACTGCGTGGTTTTGATATATCCGTCAGAGAACGCTTGTTTGGCCTCTGGGGTCCCGCCAGTTGTGCCCAGCAGAGTGTAGTTGAATCGTATCCGAATTGATTTATTGACCGTTGTGTCGACGTTAGCCTGGGCCAAGTTTGGAGCGATGCCTCTGCGGCCCCGAAGCGCACGGGACAGAAGGCTTTGATTGACAGTATACAGACAGGTGGAGCAGGCCGCGAGCCCTGCAGCCTCCTGTTCCGTTGTCACTCTGTCCCCATCATTCACGTGACCTCTGTGACACGTGAACGTTCAATTGTGAGAAGACAAAAAAAAGCATAGCAAACACAGATTAATGTGGTGGGTATAATATCAAACAATGCAATCAGCTGTGTGTCTTTCAAAGCGCTCTGAATAAAAATTCATAGAATCTCGACGTTGAAAAAAGTATTTTAATATCAACCCCCTTATTTAAAAATGTGCAAGTCTTTGTTCATAATACCAAGTGATGAAATACCTAAACATATTTCTATCACCATCTCTGCGCGTCTTGACTGAGCCCATGGTTCACTCAGACCAGAAAATGTGACAAACAAAATACAAAATCATAATAATAAAAAAATAAGTACATGAAAAGAAATGACATCAAATCATATCATCCCACTTCTTGATTTTAAATGAATTGTAGGATTGACGGATTACTTAAAGCTACAGGAGATTCTCCAAGTCATGACCGACGTTTCTGACGTTTCTTTTCTCCCAAAGAAAGACTGAAAAGGTTGCTTCGGAGAGAGGTCACGTGTCCCTGGATATTATTTTGCATTAAATAAAGCAAAGCTACAAACAATTCAAACGGTTATCAGAAAATATGTATATACACTTAGCAGTGACGGTGATCGTTATGACAATTCGCTGAAGAAGAAAAAAGATGTTCCTCAATAGCCTTCTCCATGCCACTGTGGTTTATCTCTCGTAGGCTACTTTGTATCATTTACATCTTTGTATCATAATAAATTAGAACCTCGATTACAAGACACCCAATCAAATCTGGGATAGATCAGCCATACCAAAAACAAGGTTGGAAGATGGCCAAAGGACAAAAATAAACAAACTTATAATTCAGCCAATAATATTGAAACTAATAATAATAATGACGTTTCGGAGGTTTAGAAACATTTGTTTATATTAATCAATAAATGATATCTGAATATCTTTTTCCTTTTTAAAGGAATTTAAAAACATATATATCTTTTAAATAGAATATATTGCAGCGAAAATATCGCCTCTCTGCCAATATGGTATGATTCATAGTTTAGTGGCCAATCATTTAAAACACAATTACCAAATTAATCTCAATTCGTATTTAAAGCACATGTTTGATTGTAATTATAATGACAGTGACCCTATCACTGTAAAAGCGAATTAAAATATCGAGGCCTATGAAAAACAATTCATGAACAAAATGTAGCCTGTACATGTATATGCAAAACATTAGGCTGCACTGTAAACAATAATAATGCCAGTGACAAATAACTTTAAATAGAAACATAAGAAATATAATAATATTGTGCCAAATCATTTGGAATAAAAAAATAAACTGCTATAGCTTGTTCTGTTTAAAACATTGAAAGAAAAAAGTGCCCCAGTGAGAATAAGCCATGATGTCATGTTTTACATTATATACAAAATAGTTCACAATGTTCTGTGGAACTTGCTGTATTTCTTTTTGAGAAAAGTGCCAGGTTTTCGTCGCCACGTAGCCCTTCCGTGACCTGCCTGCATGGCGCGAGGCTCACTGTTGGCAGCCTTTTGTGTTTAGAACTGCACGTGCTCCTATATCACTGCAAGAGAGGAGGTTGATGGTCCAGAATATAAAAACTCCCTACAGCCAAACGAAATTATTCTAGTTTAGTATAGCTGCGTTTAATATTGGCTTAATAATAATTATAACAATAATAATTATAATAACAACAACAACAATAATAATAATAATAATAACAATCACATAATAATAACGTAGGCCTATCGCGCAATAATTGATCATAATAAAGGGCTAACTAGCAGCTACCTTATAATTAAATGGAACACCCAACAACAATGCTGAATGTCAAACATAACTGGGTGATAAATGGCAGTGCTGAGTGTTTGGGACAGCTGGAGTTACAGGTCTATAGGGCTCTCTGCAGGATGCACACGTCCAGAACACAACTGGAATTGGGGATCACCCTTACAGATTCAAAACACTAGAAAAGTCGACAATGTAAACCGTCAAGTTAAGAAGCTAGTTTTGAATCAGGATTCCCTTCAGGTCAAGTGTTTTTTTCCAATCCACAATAGGGCTACACCTAAAAACTGCGTCGAATCACATAGGCATATCCTCGAAAACAGAGCCTACAATGCTCTCTTACAGCTCGTGAAGAAGCTCGTAATCTCCATTGCTATTCAGTTTTCAACGATATTCAAAGCAGATCTTGTGTGAGAACTCTCTTACTCTCCTCTCTGTCAACTATAAAACACCCTCTATCAATATAGTCCAGTGGTTTATATATAATGTTCAGGATAAATAAAAACAGCTGTTCATTGGACCGGCGTTTGGACTCCGTGATGTGGTGGCGTGTCCCCGTACACATCTTCGGTCCCGGGGAGCGGTCCACCGGGAGGAGTCATCCGTTTCTCCTTCTGTCTCCGGTTACAGAACCAAACCCTGACCACCTCCTTCTCCAGCTGCAGGCTGTCCGCCAAGGACGTAATCTCTGAGGCCGCGGGTTTTGGGCACTTTAAGAAATGACTCTCCAAAGCCCCTTTTACGCTTACCTCGATGGAGGTCCGTTTTTTCCTTTTCCTTCCTTGGGCAGCAATTTTATCCAAGCTAGTGGGACTGCCCGAGGTCGAGTCCGCCTCCTCCAGCCACTTGTTCAACAGAGGCTTCAGCTTGCACATGTTCTTGAAGCTGAGCTGCAGGGCCTCAAACCTACAGATGGTGGTCTGGGAGAACACGTTTCCATAGAGCGTCCCCAGGGCGAGACCCACGTCTGCCTGCGTGAAGCCCAGCTTGATCCTCCGTTGTTTAAACTGCTTGGCGAACTGCTCCAAATCATCGGAGGTCGGCGTGTCTTCGTCCGAGTGGTCATGATGGTTTTGCTGGTGCTGCTGGGACGGCGGGTGTCCGTGGTCGCTGAGATGCGGGCTGTGATGCTCCTCGTGTGCGTCTCTCAGGTTGTGGTGGTGCATTCCCTGTCCGCTACCGGGAATCAGTCCGTTCACACCAAACCCGGGCTGAGAATAAATCAGACCCTGTCCGTTTGAAGTTGCCATGGTCGGTATGTGAGCCGCGGTGGTTGTCCTCCAGGCTCGGGCGTCGTGGTGGTTCCCGTGCGGCGCATGCACCAGGTGTGGTGGACGCTGCTGGTGCTGGAGGTTGGGGGAGTTGTGCATGTCGTCCCTCGTGCCCTGCACCGAGGGCTTGATGTCCTGCTCGCCAAGGGGACTGCTCGACCACGGGGCGCCCTCCCCGTGAGACAGCGCTGTTATCCACTGGTGCGCGTGGCTGAGCGGGTGACTGTTGCTCTGCAGTGAGTAGTCGTTCTGCAACAGGGTCTGCGCGTCCCTGTACGGCGTGCCTTGCTGCATGTTTCCGGGCTCCGAGTGCACAACGGAGGCGCTGGAGGTGAGGATGCTGTAGTGGTTAGATGCTGTGGTCGCCATGTCTCTCAGAGCAGGACTGATAGCTCTTATTAAAGAAACCTTGCATTTGACAGTTACTCCGCTCGCTGCCACAGGCGTCTCCCAGGCTCTGTGCCAAGTGGACGCAGCGACACGCACCTGGAGCTCGCCTGGCCCGGCCGCTTATTGGCTACACGCGGCTGATGGACGTGGTTGCCAAGGGCAACGGCCTGTTCATTGGTTGGCTGGGAGTCTCATCAAACACTACCCCCCTCTCTGGGAGAGCAGCGAGTTCTGCGGCACCTCTGGACGTGCGAGACTGGGTACTGCATGGGAAATAGCGCGCCGATCTGGAGATTCTCAATGGAACAATAAGGAATAGTTCTGCCATTCTCGCAGGTGATAGATATCCTGTCCAAGGCCTTCTAGTAAAACGAATATTATGAATAGTATAATGAGTAAAGTATTGGATATATGCTTTTAATGCAACAGTCTAAATAGCTCACTGATTTCAAGTAAGTGAATTCAATTGTTTAAATGTAAGTATACATGCATTTCGTATTAAATAACATTTGTACGCATTAAATGTGTTGGCAATCTCATGTGCAATCTTGACTTTGTGACGATCATTGCATTTTCTGAAAGTTTTGGAAAACTTAATAATTGTTCTTTTGAAATACGTTAGTGAACTGAATGTGTGCCAAAGTTGGGGTGGCAGTGTGTGATATGCCAAATTAATAGTTAAACATTAATCTCTGCTTCTTGCCTAAATAGGCCTAGGCCTAGGCTTTACATGAGAAAACATTATTTTCATTTTTAAATTGACTAAAAGTATTATACGGTTTTGCATTAGTCACACAGTAAAAGAACACCCCACAATGATCTTCATCCAAATTGAATCAAATTGGAGGTAGACTTCTATGAAACAACAAGCTGGTATATTTGATCAGGTTAGAGGTGCCGTTGGTTGGATCGTGTCCGGGGCAGGTGCACCTATGTGAAGTGAATGAAAAGTAATGGGGTGTGTGTGACAACCTTAATGTGATGGCCTCACTGACGGTTCAACCACCATGATGATGATGTCATTGTGGTTTTAGGAACTCACTCCCTCTCTCTCTTTCCTCCTTTTTTCTGTCTTCCATGTGTGTGTGTGTGTGTGTGTGTGTGTGTGTGTGTGTGTGTGTGTGTGTGTGTGCGCGCGCGCACACGTGTGTGTGTGTGTGTGTGAATGTAAACTAAATTGAATTCAGACATAGGCCACAGTAATTCAATTCAATCCGAATCACAGGGTGAGGTGGAATTAGGTATGCAGTCCATGTTGTGTGACCAATATTAAACTAGGAATATGATGCTTCTTACCAGTCATTAAAATATAGCAGGCCACTGGCAGCCTATCAGCCTGAAAGCACCCGGGACAGACGTGCGCAAGCGGCTTAGCGCTTCAGTCCAGGGCTGGAGCGCAGGTGTCAGGCCCGTCACAGCTGCCGTCCCTTAGTGTCCTGTGTGTGTGTGTGTGTGTGTGTGTGTGTGTGTGTGTGTGATAGGGCAAGGGCATTGTCCGCAGAGGGACATTCTTGCCCAGCCGCTGCTGGTTGCCATAGAGAGAAGTAAAAGAAACAACAGAGCTCGCGCCGCAGCTACTTTCGCCCCCACTTCGTGACTATCTAAAGGCCTATTTAGAGTGGAGGGCCCCTCCGCGCGAACAAAGGGTACAGGGGAGGGGTTGGGGAGAGCGGGAATGGGGGAGAGGGACAGTTGGGGAGAAAGATGCAGTAACATGGGGAGAAGATAGACAGAGTGTAACCTACTTCTTTAGTCTCAGACGTCTAACAGAGAGTGAAGACAACATCAAAAAGATTCGAAGATGCAGATTCGACCCAACTTTGCGAAAGCATATGGCTCTTTAACTATCTGACTCCTTGTTGTACACAACATTGAGTTTTCATTAGAGTACATGAACAACAGCTGGCAATTACAGCCAGAAAAGTATTGATCATAGAACTATATGTCACTCAAAAAAAGTGTTCAATAAACTATTGAGAAACGACCATTAAATCGAAAAAGAAAACACCTAGGCCACACAAAATGTATATAAGCTATAGGCTAACATACACAAACAATACAACGAAAATAAACAACTGACTACTTGAACAACTGTTGTCCCCACAGGGGAAGGTGTTTGACTGGATAGTCATACTATAAATTTGCCGAATCAGGTCAGGTTAGCCTACTGCAAATAAGAAACTTATTGATTACAATGACTTGTTCCTCTGTGGTCTTCTGCACATGCAGCCAAACTATTTAAACTATTATACGCTTAGTAACAATAAAGTGGCGTATTAGGTTATCCTCTTTCCGTGGACACAAAGAGAATAATATGCTATTTTATTAATCATTTTACTGTAGGGTATGTCTTTGAGGTTACATTGCAGTGGAGGATTAGAGTCCAATGAGAAGAAGTTTAAAGGCACGGCTCAGTAATTCATTCTCGCAATATTGAACATCATTGTGGCGTAACACTGAAATCATCCAAATGAAAAGAACATTTGCTGTAATTAGGGCTGTAATTCGAGGAATTACCACATCGCCACACAGTCTTAAACAGTCGTGTTGGGAGAAACGCAAAGCACATTATTTTAATGGTGTAATATGCAAACTATGGGTCGTTCAATTACATGGCTTAACAACGCATAAATGATGCGAGTCTTGTTATTTGGACTGTGGGGTCCCTGCTAATTCATTTGGAAGGGCCAACGTGCTCTCCCCTACAGAAACGTCTATTTTGAGCGCCAAGAACCGCTGCCAAACTACATTTAAGGGAATAAAAATTAACGACGAAGAATCTAAGCGTTAAATTAACAGTAATTATATGACCCGCATGCTGTAAAGATTCAATTTTTAACGGTCTAATTAGGTAACTGTCGCCCCATACATCAGCTCATGTCCCCCTGCGAATTTCGTTCATGTTCAAATGCTGTAGGGAAAAAGAATTAGGTTCTTAGATACGCTCCATGTAATGAAAAATCAAACAACAAACGTTATGTGATGTTCGAAAAAATCTCTGATTGTTTCATTGTTATATACTCAACTGATTGCATGACAGAAACATTTAACTGTAGTCTGGGATAACTAGAGCCATGAGCTCATTACCTGCACACACGCACACGCACACACATACACACACTCACTCACTCACTCACTCACTCACTCACACACACACACACAGACACACACACACACACACACACAAAACACAAGGCCACCCCAGGTCAGGCTAGGACTCTCGAGCACTGGCCTTGTGGTGAAATCGGCAACCACCACCCAACCAACAGGACTACAAGCAACATCCCATATCAGAACAAGACGAGCAGGCTGTCTCTCTAGATGTAGACCTCTGTGTGATGCAACAAAAAAAAAGTCCTGTTCCCTGAGAAAAGGAGTTTGACAGACTGTGTGAGTTTGAGAATGACCGAGAGGGAGAGAGAGCGAGAGAAAGAGCGAGTGGGAGAGAGAGGGAGAGAGAGAAAGAGTTTCGGAGAGGAGAGGGAGTGCTCTGATTGTGTGTATTGTGTGCGGGACACTGCAGCGAGCCTGAGAGGGTGTGTGTGACGTGACCCCCTCCGCGGTGCAGTGTGATCTGAGCAGGCTCTCAGGGGCTATGGACCAATGCAATTAGACTCTCAAAGACCTGCTTAAAACTGCACCCCTACCAACGCGCAGCCCTGGGGGAGGGGGCGTCGGAGAGAGGGAGAGGACGAGGGGGTGGGGTGGGGGGGGAGGGTCTATTGTGGTGGAGGGTGAGAGAAGATTGAGGGACCCCCCGAATAAAAAAGAGAAAGAGAGGGGACGGGGGTACTGCACTGCTCTCTATTCTGACAACCTGAAGAGACGGGCGGGTCATGGAGCACAGACAAGAGGAGAGAGATGGAATGACACGGGATGGCACGAAGACAGGACCGGGCCGTGGTCAGAGTGAAGACGGCTCTCTGGGACGGGCCACGAGGAGAGATCGAGTTCATCCGAATGACAGCCTGGACACGATGTCCACATTAGCCTCGTCACGTCTCCCTGCATGTCTAACCGCTAACCCGGCCGGCCACTCCTTTTCCACGCAGACACGGGGATCAACAAGTGACTCACACCTCATAAAGCTTGGCTGTGGAGCGAGGGAGGGAGAGATGGAGAGAGAGAGGCGGAGAGAAGAAGAGATGGAGCAGGAGAGAGAAGGGCAGAAGAAGGAGAGAAAGACGAAGAAAGCGGGAGAGCGATGGAGAGGGAAGGAGAGAGCAGGGCGATCAGTGATCTGCTGGCTGGCTGTCATCTGATCTCCCTCCCCAGGCTGCGTTTACAGCAGATTACCCTGCTAAGTCTGATAACCCCCCCTGGAAGACAACAGAGAATCTGGCACATGAACACCTGTATCAGCACTCAATGGCGGGCACAGATTACGAAGGTAATCCACACAGCCAGTGCTGTGATGCCAGGGCTGGCAGCCTGGTGTGCCAAGCAGCATAATGAATACTATTATTTCAGTCCGTTCCCACACGTGTGAAACTGGCACCGATCTTGGTCCCTCCTGACCAGTTTTATCACAAGTGCTTTTCAAGAATTTCCACAGAACTAGTCAAGCTTGTTTTTGCCTGTTTTTGTCTGCTAACTTGTGGCATTGTGTATGTGTGTGTGTGTGTGTGTGTGTGTGTGTGAAATAGTGAAAGAGAGAGAAAGTATAAAATGCAAATAAACCTGAATGTTTTTCAAGAAAATAATCAGACACATTTCTGTCCATATTATTTTTGGGGGGTCCTTAACCATGCACATCTTAACACATGAAGAGAACACAGGGTCTTCTCATCTCCACAGTGACGTTTCACACCAACAGCCATGTTTCTGAGCCCAGACAGCTTAATGGACTGGGAACTGGGAGCTCACGCTGATATTACTTGGATTTTGTCATGATCTGAAATTAATTTGAGGATGGAGAGAAATTAGGCTGCTGAAATCTAACGAGGTGTTTGTCCAACTCAATGAGGAGTGACCAGGATGGGCAACAGGGGGCTAATTGAACTCTGAACTAAGCAAACATACACTTCATAAAACCTCCCCCCCAGGAGACAGAGAGATGGGTGGGGGGAGGGCTGGGGGGAGGGCTGGGGGAGGGCTGGGGGGAGGGCTGGGGGGAGGGCTGGGGGGAGGGCTGGGGGGAGGGCTGGGGGAGGGCTGGGGGAGGGCTGGGGGAGAACCAGGACAGTCAATGTTGTTGTAAGTATTTTTTTAATATGCATTTGTACCCACGAGAGGCAGTCTTCACAGACAGGGTCAAACACAAAGCTGTGTGTTGCAGGTCACCAGGAGTGGGTGGGGGGTGCAGTGAGGATGGGGGCGAGGTGTAGGCCCCCTGCTGCTTGGTGTTGTTTGTCTGGTCTGCACTGGGACATCTTGCTGAAGAAGCTTTCGACCTCCACGGGTTACCAGGTTAAGTGAAGGTTAAACGAAAACGAAAAACACCCCTGCCTCCACAATCTCACCCCTTCTCTCCCTCCTCTTCCTCTCCTTGCTTCTCTTTCCCCTCCTGCCTCCATTGTTACCTATTCTCTCATCTAGCCCCACCCACTGATCTAGCCCCTCCCCTCTGTTGGCATGGAGGAGTGTCCTCAGCCATCTCCCAGGCGACGCCATCAAGGAAGATGATTCCTGTCATCGAGGTTCAGGTTCCTGTCCGGCGGTGGTGCCGACCCAAAGGCTCCTCCCACTCCATCTTGCATGCTGTGTACATCATCCAGAGGCTCCTCCCCTCCAGGTAGCCCCGCCCGCCAGAAGTTCCTCAGAGCAACATCTTCCTGAAACAGGGATTGGATGGATCCTACATGAGTCTGTCTCTGCTTGTCTCAGAACCACTTGAGACTACACCAACATACACACACTCTCTCTCACACACACACTCTCACACTCTTACACACACACACACACACACACACACAGACACACACAGACTAGGACAGCAGGACCTTGGTGGAGTAGTTGGGAGAAGCAGCCTGGTACGGTCTCCAGTGTTTCTCCAGCCGGTCTCTCAGAGTGTTCCACAGCTGCCTCAGCTGGTCCCCCAGCTCGGCCCCGTCTGTGTCATCCATCTCCTCGTTCCTGAAGGACACCAGCGGCCCTGACGCCAGCCCGTGGCCCTGGGGACAGGAAGACTCTCAACTCTGAGACCCATGGCTACGTTGGCGGTGGAGGATTGTAGACGCTCATTCGCTCTCTCTGTCTCTCGCTGTCTCTCTCTGTCTCTCTTTCTCTCTCTCTCGTTCTCTGTCTTGCCATCGCTATCTGCTATACACACACACGTTTGTCTTCTCTCTCTCTCTCTCTCCCTCTCTTAGACACACTCACTCCTCAGCCTGAGAGCCATTCTTCAGCATGTCAGAGTCAGCGATGCCTGGGCCGCACTACACCTGAGCTTGATCAATGCACATTTGTCCAGAGGGGGAAATTGAAATCCATAGGAAATTAGGCACCATGGGTGATTTATAGGAACACTCAATCACAGTCTGTGTGAGTGTGTGTGTACTGTACGTGTGTAATGTATACATTTGTGTGTGTGTGTGGGAGGGCCTATACCTTTCGATGGCGAGGGGCAGGAATATCGGCTGTGCCCACCTTCCTGCGTCTCTCATGCGCATATGCCCACTGGACCAGGTCTTGAGGAGGTGCTCTGTTCCGGACCAACACCCCCCTTTGGGAAACAGGATGGTACGCTCCCATGGAGACCACACCAGGCTGAGGCTCTACCACAGATGTGGGGGGATGGGGGGAGGGGAGGATTATACTATGTACGTGTGTAGTATACAGACATTCCTGTCTGGGTGTCACACAAGCATCCAAACATACACCACGCGCACACACTGCAGTTTCTCATCCTCATAGCAGCTCACAGGTAGGAAGCCTTTAACAGCCTGTCATTCTTCTGGAGAAACTGCCTCCATCACTAAGCAACACAGGCAGACATGATATAGGACAAACACACTCACGCAAAGACAATAAAAACACTGTGTGTGAGCCTGTCTGTGTGTGCATGTGTGTGTGTGCTTGTGTGTGTGTGTGTGTGTGTGTGTGTGCATGTGAGTGTGTGTGTGTGTAAAACCAGAGCTCCTCAGATTTTGCCAGGAACACTAGGGAACAACAGCTCTATTAAACACACACCATCCCCATTCAATTACTGCCTCATAATCACAGCAAGTTAGCTTCCTTTAGAACACTGACACACACACACTCTCTTAAAATCTGTGCGCGAGGACTTATTGAAGGTAGAGTGTACCTAGAGAAAAGGGTTTTAAATGCTAAAAACACATCCTCTCTAGCTTAACCCAGTCAATGGGACTTAGTGCATCTTTGTCATGTACTGTGAAAATCTCTGTGACGAGAATTGCGACTCTGCGTGTGTGCGATGTGTGAGAGTGTGCACGTGTGTCCGTACGCGTGTGTGTGTGTGTGGTGTATGTGTTTGTGCCTGAGCGTGTGTGTGCGCGTGTGTTTGCAGGCTCACAGTTGAAACTGTGGCCTGGTGTGGACAGCAGATGGACTAACAGCTTGAACTGGCACCAGATCCAAGGCCTGGGAGAAGAGGAGGGATGGAGGGATGGAGGGATGCAGGGATGGAGGCAAGGAGACGGAGAGATAGACGGGGGAGAGAGAGAGGAGTAGGAGGTGGAGTGTCTCTGTCACAGATCAGCTCCCACCTGGTGGAAGACTTCCCAGCATCCCCGGCGGCCGCGCTAACGAGAGCCGCAGCAGCAGGCAACTAGCCCACACTGAGAGGGGGGGGGGGGGGGGTGTGAGCGGGGGTCAAACAGTAATTACACATCACTCCCCCTGGTGACCCCCCCTACCGTGGACTAGAGAAATTGAGAGAGCTGGACCGATAGATGGAGAGAAAGAGAGTAAGTGAATGAGAGAGAGAGAGAGAGAGAGAGAGTGAGAGAGAGAGAGAGAGAGTCAGAGACAGTGAGAAAGAGTGAGTGGGAGGTGGGAGAGAGGGAGAGAGAGGCTCACCCCGGGGGGGTCTGTGGGAGGTGCCGTACAGGGTGAGTGTGAGACTGAGCAGGGCCCCAGCAGCCACTTCTGCCCCCCCCTCCCTCACACACGCCTCCACCGTACCAAGATGGTCTGTCACCTGGGGACACACACACATACACGTGAGCACAGACACGCACAGACACACACACACATACACCTGCCAGTTACACATCAACCTGATTACATTAACAAATAAAGCTGTTGTCAGTACTAATGCAAAGTAGAATGGGTCTCGCTTGCTCAATATCACTTACAGTCAGAGTGAGTGTGTGTGTGTGTTTTGGAGATCGAGAGAAATAGAGAAAGAGAGAGAGGCTGTTGCCGGTGGTCTCCAGCTGGTTGAGGTATTGATCTGTTGTTGGTAAACAAACAGCTGGACACCAGAGGTGGATCAATAGCCTGCCTGCTAGGCTGAGACCAGACGAGAGAGCGATGAAGAGAGAGACACCAGGTCAGAGAGACTAGACCAGCAAAGGACTGGCCAAGAGGGTTAAAATGAGAGAGACCAGGTCAGAGAGATGCATAGCCGGAAGAGAGAGAGCGAGTTAGAGAGAGAGACCAGCTTGGAGAGATAAATAGACGTGAGAGATGGGGGAGGATATGGTAGGTGGGAGAAAAAAAGAGTGAGTCGGGGAGCGAGAAAATAACTGCAAGAAAGGGTGACAGAACGGTTTAGAGTGACGGAGAACGAGAGTAAGAAAGAAAGAGAGAGGGGAGGAGAACAGAGAAGGAGTGGGAGTAGGAGAGGAAGAGGAAGAAAGGGAGACGGAGAGAGGGATGCGAATGAAGGGGGGAGAGAGAGGCAGGAGAGAGGGGGATAAGGAGAGAGGAAGAGCGATAAAGGAGGGGGAGAGTGAGAGGGAAGGAGGGAAAAGGGGGGGAGGGGGGTGTGCGCAGGATGCCAGGGCGAGAGGCAGAGAGGGAGAGTGGAGGATGCCAGGGAGAGAGGGAGGGGGAGAGAGAGAGTCGGAGGATGCCAGTAGAAGTCTTGCTGGGTGTACATATGTAAAGCAGCAGGGTCTCAGCAGTGTGAGAGCCTGGGTCTCTCTCTCCTCCCTTAGCTGCATCAATCATCCTCAACAGGGCCACAGTGGCCACTCACCACGCAGGGAACCACACACACACGCGCACACGCACGCACACGCACACACACTTCCATGTACACATTGCTACACACCCACAAACACATGCGCGCATTCTTATTTACACACAAGCACACACACACACACACACACACACTCACTCAGAACTGTACACTCACAAACATACACACACATGCAAATGCACGCACACACACACACACTCCCATCCCCCGTCCCCCTCCACACACACACACACAAAAGGTACCCCATGTCCACAGGGTGCCCTCGGCCCCCGACCATCTGTGACGAGGTGCCAACACACAGTGGGTGATATTCACATGGAGGGCCATAGAGAGAGAGAGGAAGAGAGAGAGTGAGGGAGAGAGACAGAGAGAGAGAAATACCCACAAAGGAGCACTTGGATCGCTTGATCTCCCCAAACTCATTAAATATGGAAATACATGCAAATGTATGCACCTCTAGAAATCCACCTTGGGCCAGAGTGTGTGTGTGTGTGTGCATCGATGTGTGTTTGTGTGTGTTTATATTTTTGTGGGTGTATGTTTGTGGGCGTACGGGAGATCTGTTTGTGAAAAAGTGTGTGGTGTTCTTACAATATCATTACCTATAATATGACATGTGTGACTGCCAAGTGTGTGTGTGTGGGACTGTATGTATGTGTTTAATCCTTGTTTACGTAAGAGGCATGCTTAACTCAATGCAGAAGAGAGAGAGAGATAGAGAAAGATTAGGAGAGCAGGGAAGAGACACACAGACAGACAGATGCAGAGACAGAGATAGAAAGTGGAAGAGACAGAGAGAGAGACTGGTATTCTAATTTGACTCTGTAAACCTTCACTCACTCCTAGTAGGAGGATAGTGGGGGAAATCTTTCAAATGAAAGTGTTGTTTGCTTGTGGCTGTCCAGCCCTCGGACTGTCCTTCACCCTGTCACCCCTGCCTGTTCTGGAAGGTCACTCGGCCTGCTCCCTCTCCCCGTGTTCTCATTTCAACACCCCTCTCCTTTTCTCCCCTGCTCTCTTCATTCCCTTTTCCATGTGTGTGCGTGCATGTTTGTGTGTGTGCGCCCACATGCATGCGTGTGTTTTTGTGTGCATGTGTGCATGTGTGTGCTTATGTGTCTGTAGGTTGGGGTAACGGTGATACTATACGCTAAGTCGAAGGCGTGTTAAACGCCGTGTGTGCTTATTAGCAGTGTGTTAAGCTGTCGGGGAGTCAGATGTGTGTGTTAATGTATGTTGAGCACACTGACTTCACTGGTAATGAGCATCCCTGCTCTGCAGTGTGTGTGCGCCTGTGTGTGTGTGTGCTGTGTGTGTGTGCTGTGTTCTCGCTGTCTTTCGTGCGCTGGGCCTGAGTAATTGGTCACAAAGGGGACAGTAAATCTGCAGGAGGACGCGAGAGGGGTGTGTGTGTGTGTGGTTTATGTGTGGTTTGTGTGTGGTTTGGGTCTAGGAGATAGACAGTCTCTTTCATCTCTCCAGCATAACCCTACAACTGTTTGAAACGAGTTCAACACACACACACACATATATATATATATATATATATATATACTGAGGCACAGGGTATGTAGCATACAGGGCCCTCATTGTCTCCAGGCCCCCCCCCCCCCCCCGCCCACAGCAGGAACTGTGGGGGTGTGGGCTGTGCCACTGAGGGGGGAGTCAGGTGTCAGGAGAGGGGCTGAAGCGGCCAGGGTCACGGATTCACCTGACTCTCCTCCTGACCCCTCTACTGCATCCACACACCAGAGAGAAGGGAGAGAAGAGGAGGGAAGGGAGAGAAGAGGAGGGAAGGGAGAGAAGAGGAGGAGAGAGAGAGAGGTGTAGGAAGAGAGAAGAACAGGAGGGTCCCTTGATGGGGCAAAGCCGTGAGGAGAGGGAGGGTCTGCACGTGTCGAGGTGTGGGAAGATGGTTTGTGGGTGACCTTGAAACCCATGGATGATCCAGTCTGACCTTGAGGGCCCAGGGCCCATGGGGTGTCTCCCCCCAGTTGTGGACCGTCATCAGGGTCCAGTTCCTTAGGCCGCCGGTCCAGTCGTCGTTCCTCCGCGGTGCCAGCAGGACCGACACCGTGCCCGCTGGAGACTCCAGCTGCACGGACAAGTCCCCGCGACACACACTGCTGAGGCTCACACACACCTGGGGGACAAGGAGGGAGCGAGAGAGAGAGAGAGAGAGAGAGAGAGAGAGAGAGAGAGAGAGAGAGATAGAGAGAGAGAGAGAGAGAGAGAGAGAGAGAGAGAGAGAGAGAGAGAGAGAGAGAGAGAGAGAGAGAGAGAGAGAGAGTTGGAGAGAGGGAGCGAGGGACAGAAGAACGCATAGAAGGAGGAGCAACAGGGAGAGAGAGGGTGCAGGAGTGAGAGAATGTCCGTGGATGGCGGGGGGGGGGGGGAGCGAGAAGAAAAGAGACTGGGCAAGAGGGGGGGGAGAAAGGAAGGAAGCGAAACAGAAAGGAGGGAAAAAGAAAGGGAGTGAGGTCGAAGGAGAAGGAGAAAGAGATAAAGCAAGATAGGTGAAGGGTTTTAGATATGTGGTTATATGAGCCAGATGATAAACAGATAAGTCCCCTCCCCCAACACACCCTTAAAAAAACACACACACACAGAGAGACACACACACACACACACAGACACACACACACACACACACACACAGACACGCACGCAAACAGCACATCTGGTGTGACAGCAGCACAGTGCCAAGACTGACAGCTCACTCCTGTTTACACCTCGTTCCCATGGCAACACATCTATCAATCACACCCCACAGCAAAGCTCTGACCCACGCTTTCTGGCTGTAACATGCTGACACACATGCAAACACACACAAACACACATAAATGAGCGACTGTCTTTCTTCAACACTCATTTTCCACAGGAAAAGAGCCACCGAAAAATTGGTCATATTGAAGCAAACCATACTCTAAAAAGAGTTCACAAAGAACTATAGAACAGAAATGCTTAATGCATAAATAAATTAATGTAAGCATCTAAAACAGTCATAAAATAGGCATTTCTGATCAAGGTTATTCATGTCTTCAGGAAAACACTACATTCTATGCTTTCTCGTCATAGCACAGTATGGATATGTTGCGGTAAACCTTGCTTCACAACAATGACCCCTGACCCTTTGCCCCCCTGACCTGCACATGCTCCAGAGTGTTGACCTCAGTGTCCTTCCCCAGGCATCCATCTGATTGGATGATGATACTGACCTGTCCTCCAGAGGGGAGGATCCTAGAGGGACAGAAATCCATCAGCCAATCAAATGCCTTGAAACATGACAAGCCTGATGTCATTGGTGGGATGAAAACAAATGACCCTCCACCTTGCCATGAAAGCATCTTTCTGTTTGAGCAAAAAAATCTAGTTCAGGGGTGAAATGTCAAGCGGCCTACCTGGCAGGGTCAAAGTTGATTTCCTGTGAGCATTTCCTGTGTGGAGGGCGGGGTTTGAAGAGTATAGCCTGCTGTACCATGAGAGCAGCGTCCAGCAGCCCAAACCCATACCTGGACAAAGCATACTAGGGTTACAGTGCTGTTCTGTGTGTGTGTATTTGTGTGTCTGTATT
This sequence comes from Hypomesus nipponensis, assembly GCF_054491055.1. NCBI lineage: Eukaryota > Metazoa > Chordata > Actinopteri > Osmeriformes > Osmeridae > Hypomesus > Hypomesus nipponensis. Next base: position 13,916,953 of record NC_140362.1, read on the forward strand.
TGTGTGTGTGTTGTGGTCTCTGGGCTGAACCAACTCTCATCCCAATCGATGGCTCTGGCATTGTGAAGCTCCAGGCTTGTAAAGCTACATGAATCGGACTGCGAGCGAAGTGTGAAACAGTTCGACCAACTACCAAACCAGGCGGTCAGAGGCCCGGCCTGCAGAGAAGCTGCCTGCAGAGAAACCAGCCTTCAACACACAAACATCGTTTTTTTTTTACCCCGACAACACTTTAATTTCCACCTCTAATTGAATGTAATGCTGATAATCCCCATGTTTTACAACATGTGTCTGGTAAGCGTCACTGTTAATCCAAAAATGTATCAGTGGCCTCGGAGATGAGGACCCTATCCAGTCATCAACACTCAGACCTAAATTAAATGTTTTATTGTTCTACGAGACATCACATTACAGAGATATAAATCTCTGTCAAATCCAGCTCTCTGCTACACCGCAAACTAGACTGAAGCCAGTTAAATGGGAGGTGAAGACTGAGAGGATGATAGGCTTCACCATGGAGAACCAGAGAGGAGAGGAGAGCAAAGGAAAGAAAAATAAAGGAGAGGAGAAGAGAGTATGGGGAAGGAGAGAACGATGTGTGGGTTCAAAGCAGAATAATTCCTTTTGCCCAAAGAACCAGACAAGCCGAGGAGTCTCATCGTCTCTGAAACTGGACTGTCTTTAAAATGCTTTTAGAGATTTATTAGACACATGTCCATCTATCTCCAAATTGCAGAGTGGAGCAGTAAGTAGAGCTAACACCGTCCTCCTGAAATGCCAAATAAATTACCTCACGAGGAGTTAAAAGTTTAATGAAATCTCTGACAGCGGAAAATGAGAGGTTTGGCAGCATCAGTGATCCACACAGACGGACACACACACACACACACACACACAGTCTGAGGAGAGAGACAAGGGCCTGGACATCCCCCCTCCCTTCATTCTCTCCTTCCCACAAGGAGAGAGGCCCCTCTCGGACGGTCAGGGTGATCTGCTACAGAGGGCCTCGTTGGTGCCAGAGCCCACTCAGTGATTTGTTACTGGAGTGTTGTTCACACGCAGTCTCTAAGTGTTTTGTTGGACGCAGTGTGGGGGTTTTGCATCTGGCATTTGGCCCAGTCCTAGTCATCCAGAGAGGTGTGCTGTCCTTGTTGTTGTGGTGGCTGGCTGAGAGCACAGAGGAGGACAAGGGAGGCTCTCGACATCCCATGATGCTTTACGGCCCGCAGAAGGGCGGACTGGGCCAGGACGGGGTACTTGCTGTTTCGTCCATTAGAGTAGCTGTCTGGGATGTCATGAAACAGACAAATCCCTTACTTTACCTGCCTGCCTGCCTGCCTGCCTGCCTGCCTGCCTGCCTGCCTGCCTGCCTGTCTTCCTTCCTTCCTTCCTTCCTTCCTTCCTTCCTTCCTTCCTTCCTTCCTTCCTTCCTTCCTTCCTTCCTTCCTTCCTTCCTTCCTTCCTTCCTTCCTTCCTTCCTTCCTGTCCTGTCTGTCTGTCTGTCTGCCTGTCTGCCTGTCTGCCTGTCTTTACAGACAGAGTAGAACCGGGACAGTTCAACTCCAAAAGGAGGGAAAAGGTGAATTTCTTCAGAAATTCAGTATATTTTTCTGTCCCCTGGCAACACACCAGAATTGCTGCTTTGCATGAATTATACATTAGTAGAGGGTGAGAGCAGGGGACCCTGTTCCTGCTGAGCACTGGGGGTGTGGTGTGTGTGTGTGTGCGTGCATTTATGGTTCATGTGTGTGCGCACCGTGTGTGCGCACGCTCTCATTTGTCTGTGTGCACGTTGTGCGACTGTGTGTTTGTATGTGGGTGCGCGGGTGGGTGGAGAGGGGGAGGTGGGGGGGTAGGCTGTCGCCCGCCTGCTGCACCCCCCTGCCAAGCGAGACTCCACCCCCCTGCAGGAAGTCTATCGCTCCACTTCCCTTGTCCCTCCGGGCGAGGCAGTGTCATAGTCCCACAGCCTACCCACTTTATCTACTGACCCATCAATCAAACCCCCTCACACACACACACACACACAGACGCATACATAGACACACACACACACACTCAGACACACACTCCGAAAAGTTTAATCCCACATAATACATCAGAGAACCTCACATCTGCATGGCTTCACGCCCCCACACAGAAATAGAGCTTGTTTTTCTGCCATCCATTCACAACAACCTCAGGCCTGTGAAGCTTTAGTCTTCGTTTGGGAAGGTGGATAAGGTCTCTCTCTCTCTCTCTCTCTCTTCAAATCTTTTTCAGTCTCCTGCAGTCTTTCTCAGTCTCCTCCAATCCGTTCCGGTCTTCCACCATACCAGAGAAGTGTCCCTCTCCGTCTCCTCCCATCTCCTGCAGTCTCCTCCGGTGTCCTCCGTGTCTCCATGTCTCTAGGCTCCCTCCATCTCAGTCTCCTGTCACCAGGCTGGCAGTAGTTCAATCCCCAGCATGGCTGACAGGCAGACTCCATGCTAGCTGGTACCCAGTACCCTGGGTAGCTGGCCTGCTGCCCGCTCAGCTCAGGGGGGGGGGCATGTAGGGGCGGCAGGGGGGGCACAGCAGGGGCTTTGGTGTTGGAGGTGGATCAGGGGGTTTTCAGGAGGGGCGGTTTTGGTGGTATTTCGTCTATCTTAACCCACCTGTGATCTAAACACAAAGGCCTGGAGGAGAGGACAGATGGAGAGGAGAGGAGGGTAGGAAAGGAGGAGAGATGAGGAGATGAACAACGAGCCTGGGAAAGGAGGAAAAGGAAGAGGAGAGGAGTTGAAATAGACGAGTACTGGAGGATAAAAAGAGGAGACTGATGGTCTGTGACTGGGGGTGACCTCCCAGAGGTGAAACATATGTTCACTTACAGAGCCATCCATTACCCCAGTCGCCCTCCTCTATTAACCCCCCCCCCACCTCTCAACTGTCCCCCCTTCAAGACTCCTCAGAGCGGCAGGCCTCGTTAACGAGGATCCCAAACCACTGTACTAGTGGTATACTACCATTGTATCATGCACCACAGAGATAACACAACATTTCTGCCTGCCTGCCTGCCTGCCTGCCTGCCTGCCTGCCTGCCTGCCTGCCTGCCTGCCTGCCTGCCTGCCTGCCTGCCTGCCTGTCTGTCTGTCTGTCTGTCTGTCTGTCTGTCTGCCTCCATAGGCCAAGTCGGCCCCTCAGCAGGTCTGCTGGGATGGTGACTGCCATTTTATTAAGACTGACAGTTTGAGGGTTGAAGCATCATTTCAACAGGCTCTCAGGGGAGATCATCTTGCCAAATTCCCTGTCTAAACAGCTATGATCGCTTTCTACTCTAACACTTAGCCTGGCTGTTAGCTACATCCATGATGTCTCTCTACTGCCACACCTACAGGCCTGACAACGGCTGTGACATTTGGGGGGAACAGACCAGCGTGTGTCTGGGTTCTATGGCTGCTTACTGTGTGACTAACGGTCTCTGTGTCTGCCCTCTCTCAAGTAAGGGATAATGTGGTCGTTAATGCATGTGTGTCTTCTTGGTGTTGCTATGGTTGTGTGTGTCAGTTCATGTGTGTGTGTGCTTGCATGTGTTTGTCATTGTGTACGGGTGTGTTTGTATGTGTTTGGTAGTGTGAATGAGTGTGTCAGTGTTAATGTATGTGTGTGTGTGTGTGTGTTGCCCCGTAAGACGCAGTCATGGAGGAGCATGTCTGAGTTATAGTGACAGGACTCTGGGCTTGTCTGCTGAAAGCGTCTGCTCGTCTAATTGCGTGTCTGGTCTGAATGATGGGGCACTTAACTCTAACACACGTCTCACCCTGCTGGTCTCTCCAGCACACACCCTGCTGGTCTCTCCAGCACACACCTTGCTGGTCTCTCCAGCACACACCCTGCTGGTCTCTCCAGCACACACCTTGCTGGTCTCTCCAGCACACACCCTGCTGGTCTCTCCAGCACACACCTTGCTGGTCTCTCCAGCACACACCTTGCTGGTCTCTCCAGCACACACCTTGCTGGTCTCTCCAGCACACCACGCTGGTCTATCCAACACACACCCCAAGGTGCTGGTCTCTCCAGACTCACAACACAACTCAAAAGGAGGTGCAATCTGCTGAAGGCTGGCTTCTGTGGAGCTGGTGCTCTTCTAAGAGGGGACCCCCCCCCCCCCCTTTCTCCCAGGCGTTGTGTTTGTGTTTCCGTGGCACAGGGCAACCTCTGACCCCAGGCTAATGAGAGTGATAACGAGGATTAAGAGGGCAGCGTGGAATGTGCCTGAGACGAGGTTTAAACTATTACACTGCGCTGCCAACACGCTTTTCTTCATGACTCAGGAAATTACACTCGCTCTCTCTTTCTGTCGGCACAAAAGAAAAAAGCTTATGGAAAATCATAAATTATCCAGGGGCCACATTAACTTGGATGTAAATCGCCAGGCAATTATGTTTTAATGGCCCTTTAAGAGAATGAGTAATTGGGGGTGAAGCCAGTGGGCTGATCAGACTCACCCATCTCCCTCTCTCTGTGACTCCCACCACAATGACTGTGTATGTGTGTGCATGTGTGTGCATGCACATGTGTGTGTGTGTCTGTGTGTGCTTGTGTGTGCGTGCACATGTGTGTGTGAGTTTGAAGTATAGAAGGATGTAAGGGAGTAGGACAGATCAACCCAGGCAGTAACAGCAAGTGGAACTTAGACGAGAACACACACACGCGAGCAGATATGCAGACACACACATACAGACACACACACTCGCACAGACTAGGGAAGGCTTGGAAGTTTAGGTGGATTCAAATATTCAAGACATCTGAGGTGTTCTTGCCACCCCCCTGCCCCCTCTACCCCTCCCCCCACCACACACATACCCTCGAGCTGTTCTGTCACCCTCGTCGTCACAGGGACAAGGAGAACGTGGCGTTTCCCTGGATCCAAAATTTACGACCAATTAAAAGGCGGGTGAGGCGGAGCATCCATCAGCCTGGCGTGCTGTTGGCCGGCTGGGTGGGGGGTTGGCGTGGGTGGGGAGGGGTGGTGGGGGTGGTGGGGGTGTGGGGGGGGGGTGGTCGTAAACCACAGCCTATATAGTTTTATATGTGTTTTCTCTCCAAAGAAGGAAGGTTATGGCTGAATGATGTTTTACTGTGCTCAGCTCCTCTGCCAGAGACAGTGGCAGGAAGAGAGAGAGAGAGAGAGAGAGAGAGAGAGAGAGAGAGAGAGAGAGAGAGAGAGAGAGAGAGAGAGAGAGAGAGAGAGAGAGAGAGAGAGAGAAAGAGAAAGAGAAAGAGAAAGAGAAAGAGAAAGAGAAAGAGAAAGAGAAAGAGAAAGAGAAAGAGAAAGACAAAGAGAAAGAGAAAGAGAGTAAGCATGCTTCTACAGATTCCCTCCACCTCCACCTGGATGATGTATCAGGTCCAGGGAGAAGGAACATCCCATAATATGGATCCCCAAAAGAAAGATGGGTTGTCCTGTGTTGTATGATAACATCGGGGGGGGGGGGGGGGGGGGGGGGGGGAGAACAACTTTGTCATTAATATTTATGTTTACTTGATCTTATTCCTCCTAAATAATTGCAACAAGACACACAACCACACACACACACACGGACACACACGGACACAGACACACAGACACACAGACACACACACTAGCAGGGTGATCCATTCTGGCTCAGTAGATCACCTAAATGCACGCCCCCCCTCATGCATCAGGCCCCTGCTCTTCCTCTGCCTCACTGACAGCCAACGCTAATTTGCATATTTAATTGCATTGTAATGTACTTTTAATTTGAAAACGGAGGCAATTCATTATTTTGATACAGAGCAAAATATCCCAAATGTAAACATTCTAATAGTGCTCCACAAGCTGGGCATCATTTTTTTCTTCAACGGATTGAAATATTCTCTCATATTTTACTCTCTTGACAGTGTGTCACTTATTTCAGTCCTCTCTGTCTCTCTTTCTTTCTCATCTCTCTCCTTCTTCCTCTCTGCCTTTCTTCTGCACCCGCCTTGTCCTCTCTCTTCCCTGTTTATCCCTCCTCTCCTCCATTTCTCTCTCGGAGCGCCTGCTCCACCCTCCCCTTCTTCTTTTCTCCCTAATCCTCTCTCCTTCCATATCTCCATCTATCTCTCTCTCTCTCATCCCCCCATATCTCCTTCTTCTTCAGAATGGTGGGGGAAGGGGGTACTGACATCACAGCAGGGCTAGCAACAGCCAATAAATTATGAGTGACAGGTGTGTGGGCCAATAAAAGCCCTGCCGTATCTCAGCTCTGTAAATCTGAGCCAGCGTGCGGTGGCTGACATGTTTATTGTCGCCGTGGCGATGGGAGCCGGGGGTGAGTCCCCGACATCAGCGCTACCGAAGTCTATATGGAGGTCACAGATGCATTCTGGGATGCCGCTATTCTTCCTCCCTCTGCCATCAGAGCCACGCTTTACACTTCTACCATCTGTCCCTCACACACACACACACATACATACACACTCACGCATACACACACGCGCACACAAACACGCACACGCACACACACAGCCCTCATGTTGAGTTACTGTTACAGCCCTGGCTATAGGTCCATGCCTGTCCTGCAGCCGCTGTGGTCTGCATCATCACCCACTCATTCATCTGGTCCACAGACAGCAACACACTCATCATAATCTCCTCCATTACACCCTGCACACGGAGGAGAGGGAGGGAGGGAGGGAGGGAGGGAGGGAGGGAGGGAGGGAGGGAGGGAGGGAGGGAGGGAGGGAGGGAGGGAGGGAGGGAGGGAGGGAGGGAGGGAGGGAGGGAGGGAGGGAGGGAGGGAGGGAGGGAGGGAGAAAGTGAGAGGAGGGGGAGATAAGAAAGAGAGAGAGAAATAGAGTGGAGCAGGATCTAAAGGACAGAGAGAGAGAGAGAGAGAGAGAGAGAGAGAGAGAGAGAGAGAGAGAGAGAGAGAGAGAGGGGGGGGGGCAACTCTGTCCGACTCCAGGGCTGACATTGTTAAAAAGGCTGTAAACCTTTACAAGATGTCTGAAACGCTTAACACTGCTCTCTCTGCTTCCTGCCTTCCACGTTAGAAGAGAGAGTTGAGAAGGAGAGAGAGGGAGGGAGAGAGAGAGAGGGAAAGAAAGCGAAAGTAAAGAAGAAGATCGGACCAGCTCTGCCCTGCCAAGATCACTCCTGTCAACTCTCGTAAACACGTTTTACTATAGTATTGGTTTTATGTCTGTGTGTTTCTGTATGTATGTGTTTATGTGTGTGTGTGTGTGTGTACCTGTGGTGGACATGGTGCCCAGCTCCATTGATGGTCCAGCCGGGCTCCTTAGGGTCGGGGACCTTAGCTGTCATGGCAACCAGGTGCTGCACATCCCTCCAACTCAGCTCAGGACTGGAGAAGACAAAGATCATCGACAAACCGATACACACACCCAGACACACACACACTCATAGAGACATGCTCGCAGGCACACAGGACTGCACCCCCCCCCCCCACACACACACACACACACACACCTGCAGACCAGACTGGTAGAGAACAGACTACAGTACATGGGACAAAGCCTGTGTTAAGGTCCATTCAGGCTTAATCACTGTCTCTGAACACAGAGAGTGTTGAGAGGCTAACAAAAACGGGAGGCGTGCTCTACTGACAAACTGCAGACCTCAGTCAAGTCCAGACTCACACTAATGGAATCCAATTAAGCCTCTAACAGCCCAGAGAGAGGCAGGATATTAACTCTGCTGCTTCCCACAATGCACCACAGGCCCTTCAAGGAGAGCTTTCTCAGGACAGAGAATCATGAAAGGAAACAGTCTTTTCTTTTCTTTATCCTCCTCTCATTGCTGGCCAAGAAAATGACTTGAATGGAGAACCTGACTGACGGAGACACCCGTGCCCACCATTCAGACTGGGGCAGCTGGTTGGCTGATTTAGCAGCCAATCAGAGGCCTCCGAACAAAGGACTTGTAAGGTGAGTGTAGTGGAGGTTTGTGTGGGGAACATCTGATTTCTAATATTCCTGTCTGCCTAGTTTCCTGCCTGTCTGCCCGCTTACCTGTCCACACGCCTGTCTGTCTGTCTGTCTGTCTGTCTGTCTGTCTGTCTGTCTGTCTGTCTGACTATCTGTCTGTCTGTCTGTCTGTCTGACTATCTGACTGTCTGACTGTCTGACTATCTGTCTATCTCTATTCCCTACCTGCCCATCTGCCTGTCAGTCTGTCTGCATGTCTGTCTACCCAACTGCTTGACTACCTGTCTGCCGTGTAAAACAGTAAGAACACGTCTACATAACCTTTCCTTTCACACCAAGCAACAATAGGGAAGAAAGAGAAAGCTTTCATCACAGCTTCCCATCTGAAAACAAGACCTAGCAGAGGGTGCCACACTATAGAAATAACTCCAACCAGAACTCCCCTAATAATAGAGCTGAGAAACACACACAGTCATTAATACTCTTTGATTTCAAAGGGTTTGAGTGGGGTAGGGCTTTGTACTGCTGAACTGTTGCTCATGGTGTGTGTGTGTGTGGGGGGGTGTGGGGGGGGGTTGTATGTGTGTGTGTGTGTGTGGGGGGGGGGGGTGTATGTGTGTGTGTGTGTGTGGGGGGGGGTGTATGTGTGCCTGTGGAGGGGGGTGTGGGAGGGTGTATGTGTGTGTATGTGTGGGGGTGTTGGGGTGTATGTGTGTGTGTGTGGGGGTGCTTGTGTGTGTGTGCAGTATTAGATATCGTAGCGGCGTGATTCCGTTAGTAGTTGCTCCTCAGCCCCGGCTGGTTTGCATAAAGCAAACAAAATTAAATTTGCTTTGCTAAATCAAAGCTGGTGTGGTGTTCCAAGCCTCTCTCTCTGGGACAAATTACTTCAAACGGCCTCCTTTGTACAGAAACATCAGCCCAATCAGACTGTGTGAAACCCTCGACTTGGGAATTAATTATTGAACCACAGCGAGGTCTTTCTGGCTCACACACACTATGACACTGATCTGTTTGTCTGGAAAATAACGCTCCTTGCTGTTCAAAACACCCTCTATGTTTCATTTCCATCCATCCGTCAGTCTGTCTGTGTGTCTGTCTGTGTGTCTGTCTTTCTCACAGCCTCTACTTGAGCCTCAGCTCTGCTCTACTAATGTACTGTACTCTACAGTACTACAATGCACTAATGTACTGTACTGTACTGAACTCTACTGTACTGGGTTCTACTGTACTGGACTCTACTGGACTGCACTCTACTACACATCTTGGGCCCTATCTTGCACCCAGCGCAATTAGTCAACGACGCAGATGCACATCGAAATGACTTTGCGCTCCCGTGGTCGGTTCAGCGAAAAAGGAGGCGTGTTCCGGCGCAAACGTTCCCTGGTGCTATTTTGCAGTTTCCAAAAAACAATTCCGCCACTGACCAGGAAAAACGTGGTCTAAAGTCAATGGCGTATTATTCAGATGCTATTTTAACGGGCGCAAACTTGGTCCTTGCGCACTGCTGGCAAGCCAGGGTCTTCTTTCTTTAAAGCTACGTTACATTGTTTTGATTTTTGGCGTGTTACATTTCTTCAATGATCATGAGAAATCTCTATGTATGTGAACTTGATTTGTAACAATTGTGGCAATTTCCTCCCATGACTGTTTAACCGCAGCTAATTTGGGTGGGTTTCTTCTCCCATCTCCATCAGGTTCAGAATGAGAATTCGGTTTATTTGCCATGTAGCATATGTCATACAAACACGGAATTGACTGTGGCAGGAAGGCGCGAACAATAAACAGATAGGGCCTACCGGTCTTAAATTAAGTTTAAAAAAAGTACAATAGTTAAACTAATTCTAAGAACTAAACAATTTAAAAATATAACAATTTAAAAATAAATTATATACAAAAATAAGAATATGAATGAACAGTATGCGCCTGGCAAATCCGCCGTTGTAATAGCAATCCGCCATGGAACAAGCGCTGCTCTTAAAGGGAATGTGAGATGATGCTCTGATTGGTTTATTGCACGTTACGCCTAAACCGCACCCATTAGTAATGTAGCTCCTTCAGACCAACCCATTTTAGACTTGCGCCAGGCACAAAGTCATTTATCCCGCCGGTATAATAGCAACAGCGGCAGAGTCCAGCCCACAAAGTTACTTGTGCTTTGCGTTTTGATACTTGCGTTTCATATCGTCAAAATAGGGGGGCTTGTCTCTTATTCTTTCTTTCTGTCTACTATCTTGGCAATAATCAGAATGCTGTACTTCTCACTTAATCTGAACTGCAACTAGCTAGGGTGTAGCCTTGGTTGGATGTTTGTGTGTGTGTACATGTTTGTACGGTGTGAGTAAGTCTGCGGTATGTGTGTTTGTGTGTAAGCTTGATATAACTTCTTTTCCAATTAAGATGAGCCACAGGCAGGATCGATGTAGGAATGAGCAGCCTTGGAGAGAGCAGGGCACCAATAATCTATCACCTGGGGTTCGGAGAGGGGGGGAAGGGAGGAGAGGAGAAAGGAAGCACACACTGACACTACAGGCCTACAGTTATATATGAGGTGATTTATTTTACTGTAGATTTTGTCTTTCACTATGTTGTCCATAGATGAGAGAGAGAGACAGAGCAAGACAAAACATAGAAAGAGAGAGTGAGAGAGAGAGTGAGAGAAAGAGAGAGAGAATTAGTTGGAGTGTGTGAGAGAGACATGAAAATTGAAAGAAAGAGAGAGAGAGAGAGAGAGAGAGAGAGCGAAAGAGACAGAGAGGTCCCTAATTAGAGCAAACTAAACCATCGTGTGTTTGCCTTCCCATGGTGCACCAGTCTGACCCCTGGTCGTGGGGGTTAATAAGGAAGCCATCCCTTCATAGGTCCTCCTTTAGACACACACACAGCAGCGACGAACATGACGTACACACGCACACGGACACACACACACAAAGTGGAGAAGCACGCACTGGCACACACTCAGGTATACACACACTCACTTAGCCTCCAGGACCAGAGCCAGGATTCCAGCAGCGAGGGGAGCAGCACTCGAGGTACCAGAGAAGTGTGTGACACAGCCGTCTCCTACGTTAGACACAGTCACCTAGAACACACACACACACACAGTGCTTGCAAACCAAATGGTCTTTAAACGTTGACCCTGTCCTAGCGAGCCAGCCGGAGGCTTCAGGCTCCTTCTTTGTTTGGGGTGACATAAGCAGCCCTGGTAGAAAGGGAGGTGTGACGGCGTCTACATCTGTAAGTGACACAGTGTCTCTTCCTGCCTTTCGCCTTTGTCACACCTCTGAACATCAACACCTCGCTCTCCTCCTCTCCCATCCTCCTCTTCTTCTCTCTTTTCCTGCCCGTGATTCACCTCCAATTAACACTTTGTGTGTGTGTGTGTGTGCGCGTGTGTGTCTCTTGTGTACATGTGTGGGAGCTAAAGAGGAGTCATTCACGTACACGTACACGTACATGCACACACACACACACACCCACACATGTACCCGGAGCCAGTCTCACCAGACTGCCTCCAGTCAGAGTGACCGCCATGACGGCTGGACAAGCCTCGCCAAAGAAGGCGGGACTCCCGCTTTGAGTGACAGCTCCGATGGACAGGGTGTGGATGTTGTTGACGTAGCCGTCTGCGCCGCAGTGGTCACTGGCCGTGCCCCCGTTGCCCGACGCCCACACGAAGATGCTGCCCCGCCCTCCACGACCCTGCAGAGGACAGTCACAGGCTCTTACTGTCACGCCCCTCCTCCTGCACTGGGGCGTGTATGTTATCACACATGTTGCATAGCAACAGTGTGTGTGTGTGTGTTTGCGTTTGGACGTGCGCACGTGTTCGTGCTCGTGTGTCTGTGCATGTGTGTCTGTGCGAGTGCATGTCATTGTGTGTGTGTCTGTGCGAGTGCATGTCATTGTGTTTGTGTGTGTCTGTGCGAGTGCATGTCATTGTGTGTGTGTGTGTGTGTGTGCGTGTCTGTACTAGTTTGTCTGTGTGAATATGCCTGTGCTTGCGAGCGTCTGTGTACTGGCGTGTCGGCACCGGGGTTTTTCTGCTGTGCGTGTGTGTGCGTGCCTTCAGTGTGCCCAGCCTTAGGGCCCGCTGCGTCAGCCTGCCAGGCCCCGCCATCTCCCTGCCGTCATCCCGCGGGCCCCAGCTGCACACGTACACGTCCACCACCTGGCTGCTGAAGGTCAGAGACGTGGCCTCCATGGAATCCGTCACATTACCGTCCAGGAGACGGATACCTGGGGGCAGGGATGAGGGGTCAGAGGGGCAGGGATGAGGGGTTAGAAGGGGGCAGGGATGAGGGGTTAGAGGGGGGCAGGGATGAGGGGTTAGAGGGGGGCAGGGATGAGGGGTTACAGGGGGCAGGGATGAGGGGTTAGAAGGGGGCAGGGATGAGGGGTTAGAGGGGGGCAGGGATGAGGGGTTAGAAGGGGGCAGGGATGAGGGGTTAGAAGGGGGCAGGGATGAGGGGTTGGAAGGGGGCAGGGATGAGGGGTTAGAGGGGGCAGGGATGAGGGGTTAGAAGGGGGCAGGGATGAGGGGTTAGAAGGGGGCAGGGATGAGGGGTTAGAGGGGGGCAGGGATGAGGGGTTAGAGGGGGGCAGGGATGAGGGGTTAGAAGGGGGCAGGGATGAGGGGTTAGAAGGGGGGCAGGGATGAGGGGTAAGAAGGGGGCAGGGATGAGGGGTTAGAAGGGGGCAGGGATGAGGGGTTAGAGGGGGGCAGGGATGAGGGGTTAGAAGGGGGCAGGGATGAGGGGTTAGAGGGGGCAGGGATGAGGGGTTAGAGGGGGGCAGGGATGAGGGGTTAGAAGGGGGCAGGGATGAGGGGTTAGAAGGGGGCAGGGATGAGGGGTTAGAGGGGGGCAGGGATGAGGGGTAAGAAGGGAGCAGGGATGAGAGGTAAGAAGGGGGCAGGGATGAGGGGTTAGAGAGGGCAGGGATGAGGGGTTAGAAGGGGGCAGGGATGAGGGGTTAGAGGGGGGCAGGGATGAGGGGTTAGAAGGGGGCAGGGATGAGAGGTAAGAAGGGGGCAGGGATGAGGGGTTAGAAGGGGGCAGGGATGAGGGGTTAGAAGGGGGCAGGGATGAGGGGTTAGAGGGGGGCAGGGATGAGGGGTAAGAAGGGAGCAGGGATGAGAGGTAAGAAGGGGGCAGGGATGAGGGGTTAGAGAGGGCAGGGATGAGGGGTTAGAAGGGGGCAGGGATGAGGGGTTAGAGGGGGGCAGGGATGAGGGGTTAGAAGGGAGCAGGGATGAGGGGTTAGAAGGGGGCAGGGATGAGGGGTTAGAAGGGGGCAGGGATGAGGGGTAAGAATGGGGCAGGGATGAGGGGTTAGAAGGGGGCAGGGATGAGGGGTCAGAGACAGCCTGACCTCCAACCCTGGCGTTGAAGGCGATGCCCACACCACAGTAGGAGTTGTTGGCTTCCATGGCGATCTCCCCCGCACACCGCGTGCCATGGCTGGATTAGGGGGGAAAAACAAGTTATGGTCTCACAACCCCCCCCCCCCACACACACACACACACACATGTAGTGAATGTAGGAGTGTGTTTACCCGTTCTCCTCGTCCCTCAGAGGCATGGCGTCATGGGAAAGGCCGTGAGAGCCTCGCAGGTCAAAACTGGCGGATGCCTCCTGACTCACACACACACACACATCACACGCTCACATAACTCGCCATGCTATGACGTATGTCTGTACTCTTATCAATATTTTTTATTAAATAATCTATTCTATTATATATCCTATGATGATATTCAATAGGTCACATGACATGAAAACTTCACTTTAGGGTATTTAACATTAATATGAGTTCCCCTAGCCTGCCTTTGGTCCCCCAGTGGCTAGAATTTTCGATAGGTGTAAACCAAGCCCTGGGTGTTGTTTTCCGCCTTTGAGAAAATGAAGGCTCAAACGCTCTGTTTGAAAATCTGCTCCTTGTGACGTCACAAGGAGCCTCTGCACAACCACTAGCCTATCTTAATTTTATTTTTGCTGAAAATGCGCCGACACAACTTCTCAAAGTTTTGCATGTCTGCGCCAAACATGTCAGCCACCACTGTTTCCTTAACTTGAGCCAATACAAAGTTGGCCTTGCTGACCGTCTGAAATTAAATTCTGGATCAGTACTCCTTGGTCCAGCTACAAACCTCGGACAACTAAGTCAACTAACGCTATATCATTTTGTTGCTTACTATATGGTTACCTAGCTTGCTACCCTTAGAATCTGGCTGTAACATTAGCTCTGCAGCTATCAGCTGAGGTACTGTCGCTAATGTAAAGGTAGATACCATCAAGTATGTGTGTGAATACACATTCTGTAACGCAGTGTTGTACGCTTCGTTGTTATGTGGATAACGTTCTGGTGTTGGTGTTATGGCGCGCGCGATATCCGCCTTTCCCCACATTGAAATGACTGAGTGTGCAGCTCTGCAAGCCAGGGTTATCAGATGAGAATGGGCAAATTTGAGACATCTTACAGCAACGGATCTACGAGCCATTGCGATACATCCACTGTAAACATTAGCGCATGGTGCCGCCTCTCTCCTCCTCATTTAGCATTTAAAGCTACAGACACAGAAACAGCGCGTTCTGAGGAAAGCTCATTGTGGGAGTTCTCATAATGGCTATAATTCTGCACCAAGGCTAAATTTCAGGAAAGAGACTTCAAATACAGTATTAGGGGACCACCAAGGCCTATATAAAAGCATCCAAAAACACCATTTCATGTGACCTTTAATATATTGTAATATTCTTTATTGTATTGCTGTGTTGCTCTGTGCTGAATACTTTATATGACAGTAAACATCTTTGAAAAGTCCTATCACTGTAACAGACTTGACTCGTTTAACATGCATGAAAGGTGTTATAAGGCAGGGAGGAGGACAACTAACGAGCCGGGAAGTAGACTCACGTAGTTCCTGTGGAGATCCCTGTTGGTGTGGTCCACCCCTGGTGAGAAACAGCAACAATAATTAAATCTGTGGCCACGCCCACACTGCTGGTTCCCCCAGTGGAAGCAACAGTGCCAACATGCTAGAATCACATACATTCTGACTATTTATACTACCTGCTAGAACCACAGTCATTATTACTATACTACCTGTTAGGAGCACAGTCATTATTACTATACTACCTGCTAGGAGCACAGTCATTATTACTATACTACCTGCCAGGAGCACAGTCATTATTACTATACTACCTGCTAGAACCACAGTCATTATTACTATTCTACCTGCTAGGAGCACAGTCATTATTACTATACTACCTGTTAGGAGCACAGTCATTATTACTATACCTGCCAGGAGCACAGTCATTATTACTATACTACCTGCTAGAACCACAGTCATTATTACTATACTACCTGCTAGGAGCACAGTCATTATAATAATATTATCTGCCAGGAGTACAGTCATTATAATACTGCCTCCTAGTAGCACAGTTATTATAATAACACTACCTGCTAGGACCATAGTCAGTCTTACATGATTACATTCTAGGAACATGTTGATTAATTCAGTACTACATACTAGTCACATGGCAGGTATAATGTTATTATTCCCCCTGCTTCCCTCAGATCTCTCTCATCCATGAAAGACTCTCCTCCAAACCCTTCTGCCTGCTCTCTCTGCCTCAGCCTCCCTCCCTCCCCCTCAGTCTTTCCCGCACTCCCACCTTGCCTCCCTCCCCCCTTCCTCCCTCCATCCCTTTTTCTCTCTCGCTCTATTTCTCCAGCTATTCCACTCCAACCTTTCTGTCTATATCATTTTGCATCCCTCCCTCCCTCCATCCATCCCTCCATCCCTCCCCCATCCCATCCCAGCCCCCCACCACAAGGCCAGGTTCCTGTGGTCTCTGTCAGAGACAGGCGAATGAGGGCCCCAGGAGGGCCCTACCCATCTACACACATGCACAAAAACACACAGCCTCGCTCACACACACACACACACACGCTCACACACACATTCAGAAACACACACACCAGAACACGGACGCACACGGGACCCGCCAGCCTTTGTCCCATGCAGGCTGTGCCGCCAGGTTGCCATGGCAACCCGCCGTTGGCCACCGCCGCCTGATTGTGTTGATGTGAGGAGGGTTAGACCTCGGGACACGCCTCCTCTGCATAACCTCCCCTCTCTCTCTCTCTCTCTCTCTCTCTCTCTCTCTCTCTCTCTCTCTCTCTCTCTCTCTCCATCTCTCTCTATCTCTCTCTCTCTCTCTCTCTCTCTCTCTCTCTCTCTCTCTCTCTCTCTCTCTCTCTCTCTATCTCTCTCCTTATCTTTATCTCTCTCTATCCAGCTATCTGTCTCTCTCTATCTCTCTCTCTATATATGTATATATATGTATGTATATATATATATATACATACATATATGTATATATATAAATATATATATATATATATATATATATATCCCTATCTCTTTCTCCATCTCTCTTTCTCTCCCTCTCTCCCTCTCTCCCTCTCTCCCTCTCTCCCTCTCTCTCTCTCTCTCGCTCTCTCTCTCTCACAGCATGTCTCTCTCTACCGTAAATAAATATGTTCAGATTCTTTCCCAATGCCTTCTTCTCAATCCCCTTGCTCCTCTCGCTTCTTCTTTCTTTCCATATTTCTCTCTTTCTTTCTCTTGCTCCCTTCCACACACTCTTTCCTCTTTTCTCCCTCACTGTTCAGCTGTCCACCCCTGTCCCTCCCTCCTGTCTTCCTCTTCCTCTCGTTTGACTTCATCCCAGAGTCATTTTCACTGGTAGAGGGTTACAGCAACCCCAAACACCATCAGCGGCCCTCTTACTCTATCTGGGGTCCATCACTGGTGAGTGTGTGTGTGTGTGTGTGTGTGTGTGTGTATGTGTGTGTCACCCTCATCACGTCTGTGCTAGGAGGTGACACAATCACCGCTACAGGTTTGAGCAGGGATGTCACAAGGAATCAGCGTCAAGACTTCCAGTAAGGGTGTGTGTGTGTGTGAGGGTGTGTGTGTGTGTGTGTGTGTGTGTACAGGTACAGAGGACAGTGTAAATCCCTTTGCCCTAGGGGGGTGATGACACCAGTAAGGAGGACCTGATGTGGTGGTAATCATTCCGGTAATCTGTGTGTGTGTTTGTATGCGTGTGTGTGCGTGTGTGTGCGTGCATGCGTGCGCGTGCATGTATAGTGTGTGAGTGTGTGTGCCTGCATGCATGCATGCGTGTGTGTAATGTGTGTGGTATCACTGTGACAAAGCAGCCTGCCAGCCTAATGAAGATCTTCGCTGCTCCACAGTGGCCTCACCAACCATTGCTGCAGGACGGGGAAGTGTCTCTGTTCAACTGGCATAGAACGGTCGAATATGAACGCACACTCACGGTTACAACACTGTGGGCCCTATTTTAACGAAACGCTAGTATCAAAACGCAAAGCGCAAGTAAACTTGTGGGCGGGACTCCGGCCTGTTGCTATCGTACCGGTGGGATAAATGACTTTGCACCTGGCCCTAATCTAAAGCGGTTTGGTCCGAATTATCTACATTACAAGTAGTAGTAGTAAATCAAAACAATGTAACGTAGCTTTGCAGGAAGAAGACCCTGGCTTCGCCAGCAGTGCGCACGGGCCAAGCATGAACCCTTAAAATAGCATCTGAATAACACGCCATTGACTTTAGACTACGTTTTTCCTGGTCAGTGGTGGAATTGTTTTTCTGAAACTGCAAAACAGCACCAGGGAACGTTTCCGCCGGAACACGCCTACTTTTTTTGCTGAACCGCCCCCTGGAGCGCAAGGTCATTCCCTAATTTACCCGAGTCTGCTTTGCGTTGAGTGCAAACTAGGAATGATACTTGCGTCGTTGACAAAGTCAATTGCGCTGGGTGCAAGATAGGGCCCTGTGTGTTGTTGAACAAAAGTAGAACTTGACATATGTCTTGACCATGCATGAGCTGGTTTGCGTGTGTCTGTTCTGAGTGTGTGCGTCTCCTTTGAGTGTGTGTGTGTGTGTTTTGTTTGTGCAGAAGCACACCTGTCACCTCGCCTCATCCTTGCCATGATCCTGGCTGTTGGAGCTGCACACACACGCACACACTCTGAAGGGACGTTGGGCCCTATCTTGCACCCAGTGCAATTGACTTTGAACACAGACGCGTGTATCATTCCTATTTTGCACCCAACCCACAGTGGACTTTTCCCTCCACAGGTAAATTAGGGAATGAATTTGCGCTCCCGGAGGACGGTTCAGCGAAAAGGGGAAGCGTGTTTCGGCGCAATCGTTCCCTGGTGCTATTTTGCAGTTTCAGAAACCAATTCCGCCACGGACCAGGACAAACGCAGCTTAAGTCAGTGGTGTGTTATTCAGATGCTATTTTAAGGGCGCAAGTTTGACCCATGCGTACTGCTGGCGAGGCCAGGGTCTTCTTCCTGCGAAGCTGAGTAACATTGTTTTGATTTATTGTATGGCTGTGTTACATTTATTTCATGTCACTGATTACAAATATTTTAATGAGAAAATCTCTATGTGAACTTGATTTGACAATTGTGGCGATTTCCTCCCACGCCTGTATGACCGATGCTAATTTGAGTGGGTTTCTCCCTGCCCCATACAATGTCACTCCTCTGTCTTTGACGGCCCTGGCGAGAACGTCGGTCTCCTCGGCTGTGAGCTGCTCCGCCATTATAATAGCAATCAGCCATGAAACAAGCGAGCCTGCTTTTAAAGGGAATGTGAGGTGAAGCTCTGATTGTTTTATTGCACGTCAGCCCAAACCACACCTCTGAGTAATGTAGCTACTTCAGACCAACCCATTTTAGATTTGCGTCGGGCGAAAGAGTCATTTATCCCGCCGGTATAATAGGAACAGCGCCCAAGTCCTGCCCACAAAGTTACTTG
Source organism: Hypomesus nipponensis (assembly GCF_054491055.1). Taxonomy (NCBI): domain Eukaryota; kingdom Metazoa; phylum Chordata; class Actinopteri; order Osmeriformes; family Osmeridae; genus Hypomesus; species Hypomesus nipponensis. The sequence continues at coordinate 13,935,734 of NC_140362.1, forward strand.
CGTTTCGCGTTTGATACTTGCGTTTCACATCATTAAAATAGTGCCCTTAGTGTGGGAGAGATGGAGAGGAGCAAAGAGATAGAGGAAGTTTCGGAGAAATCCGCGAGGTGTGTGTGTGTACGTGTGTCAGTGTGTGTGTACGTGTGTCAGTGTGTGTGTGTAGCGAGGTGGGAGGTGTTAGTCCTGGCAAGGGTGAGATTTCCTGCCCTTTAATTAATCAGCGCAGTGTTTAAGATGGCCGGGCGCCACGGAGACCAGCCCATAATTACAGCGCTTTGTTCAGCCGTGGCTGCCAGGAGGGGGAGGGTGGCAAAGGGGGGCAGGGGGCGGCGCCGAGGGGGGGCAGAGGGCTTAGCAGGACAGAGAGAGAGAGAGAGAGAGAGAGAGAGAGAGAGAGAGAGAGAGAGAGAGAGAGAGAGAGAGAGAGAGAGAGAGAGAGGAGAGAGGATGACTAAAGTGGGACATTAGTATTCCGGGGTCTCGCCTGGTCCTGCCACTTCCCTGCTTGACCAGTAGATAGATCCTTCCCCTGGGGGGCCGGAGGGGTACGGGGCTGGTCTCTGGATCAGGGGAGGGGGGGGGGCTATAAGGTGGGGAGACTGTAGTTGACGAGGTAGTTATGGAGTTTGAATAGCAATGTGAGATGGCTATGAGGGGCTTTGGTGGTGGCGGTGGGGGGGGGGGGGGGGGGGGGGGGTTAGGGAATATCAAAATGGTGAGTGGTGGTGGGGGGGGGTTAGTGAGTGGTGGTGGTGGGGTGGGGGGGGGGGGGGGTTGAACTGGTCATTCAAGAAAGCCCCCAGAATGTTGTTACAGCAGTTGTATGGGCCAGTGGGGATCAGACTACGTTTGTGAGCAGGGCAGCACACACACACACACACACATACACACACGCCTTGTGCCCTCCCTCTCAGCCAGCTAATTGTATTCTCGGCCTTCAGTGTTGACAAATTCATTTTGAAATCCATTAGTGAGGTGGCGTTGTTTAAACGTTGCACTCAGTAATGCCTCTAAGCCCCTCCTAACAGCCTGATAAATCAGGTTATCTAGCACACCTTCCACACGCCACGGAGAGCGGAAATTAGGGTATTATGAACTATCCGCACTGTGTATACACACTCTCATGGGTGCGTGTGGGTGTGCGTGTGTGTGTGTGTGTGTGTGTGTGTGTGTGTGTGTGTGTGTGTGTGAAAGAGAAAGGGAGTAAGTGATTGTTTATTATAAGATGACAAGGCTGATAAACAGATGGAGAGGAGAGGAGGAGAGAGGAGAGGAGAGGAGAGGAGAGGAGAGGAGAGGAGAAGAGAGGAGAGGAGAGGAGAGGAGAGGAGAGGAGAGGAGAGGAGAGGAGAGGAGAGGAGAGGAGAGGAGAGGAGAGGAGAGGAGAGGAGAGGAGAGGAGAGGAGAGGAGAGGAGAGGAGAGGAGAGAGGAGAGGAGAGGAGGATAGGAGAGGAGAGGAGAGGAGGAGAGAGGAGAGGAGAGGAGAGGAGAGGAGAGGAGAGGATAGGAGAGGAGAGGAGAGGAGAGGAGAGGAGAGGAGAGGAGAGGAGAGGAGAGGAGGAGAAAGACAGTGAGGGGAGGAGAGAAGGAGGCTGGGTGTGAGTTCTCTCGAGTTGATGTCTGCTGGATGAACCTCCACAGGGCTCCGAGGACTGCAGCTCGGACTGAGCACACAGCTAATGGGCCCTGCTACTTGTGAGCAATGCTGTGTGTGTGTGTGTGTGTGTCTGGGTGTGCAACTGCCTGTTTGTACGTCTGTGTGTGTGTGCTTTATGATGTGTGTGTCACTGAGTACATTTGTGCATATATCCACGTGTTTGTGTGAGTGTGTGTGTGTGTGTGCGTAATCACGCCTGCGTTCTCTCTCCTGCCGTGGCGTAGGATCTTAATTAAGTGCGGGAGGGGGGCGGAGCAGCTGGCGGGAGGCGTGGGGGCCAGGAAACATCTGCAGGGGGGCACAGGAACACACACTCACGTTGTAACAGACACACACATACTGTAACACACACACACAGCAACACATACACACTTACACACACAGACAGTCACACACACATGCACACACACACACCCAGGGGAACACATCACAGAGTTCTGCCACCCTTCCAGGGGGACCGTCTCCATGGTAACCAGGGACCAGTCATGTCAGCCGTCACGGAAAGAGGGGTGACAGGGAGAGGGGGGGAGAGGGAAAGAGAGAGAAGAAGAAAGAGAGCGAAACAACAGGCAGAGACCGAAAGAGAGAAAGAGAGAGAGAGAGAGAGAGAGAGAGAGAGAGAGAGAGAGAGAGAGAGAGAGAGAGAGAGAGAGAGAGAGAGAGAGATTGTACGTGGACGCAGATATACGACACAACATGAGATTTATATTCATAAATCAATATCTGTGTTTCATGAGCTTATGGAGGCTATTGATCTGGAGGTCAGGACTGGACAACCTGCTTGACCTATGAACCTCATAAAAGCAGAATATCTCTTCCTAAAGCTGTACAAACACATACACACACATCACACACTCCGAAAAGGCACTCACATACACATACACGAAACATCAAATCAAACCCAACACTCTCAGGACAGATCCAGGCACACATAAGCCTGTAGGATCTTCACGGGAGAATAAGAGCTGAACTTCGTCTTTGAACTATGTCCTACTTCCTCTGGCCATTAGACTTGAGCGTTGAGTCTGTTTCACCACATACAAGTGTGCTGAAGTTAACCATTTGGTTTCGTTCAATTGACTTACCAATGCAGAGGAAACACCTTTATAGATCAGTCAAGAGTGGAGCACTCTACACACTCAGAAATGATACAGTGTTGGATTGTCCAACCAGATCATACCTTTCCTTTCTATGTACTATGGTAGAGGAGTGTTACTGATCACCTCGATCACCAAGACCCAGTTAAATCCAAGTGCTCACTCTGTGACACACAAATCCCCTAATGTGATTTCATAATTAATATATTGCCCTTCTAACACATGAAGAGTGAGCTCTGTTCTTGTATATGTATGTATGTATGTATGTATGTGTGTGTGTGTGTGTGTGTGTGTGTGTTTGTGTGTTACTGATGTGTGTCAGCCATCAATAATGCAAAGTCTTGGTTCTCTCTTCATCAAAGCTAAGACACTCTACTGTTCTACATAATGAACACACACACACATGCCAGAGACACATACACACACAAACACACTCATCTGGGTCAGACACCGGGTGTGCCATCTTGAAGGCTCAAAGTCAGCTAAGCTAAGCCTTATTGAAACTTTGGAACCCCAGATGTATTTGGAGTAGACATGTATTCAAAAACAGAGTTCTCCTGGTTCATACATCAGGTTTGCCAAAGGTCCAGTGCGGAATTCCAAACCACCTCCACTACGCTGGAACACTGATGATGGTTATTTTGCTGCAGAGGTTCGATTCCCTTTAAAATGAGCTGGGTTAGTGAGAAGTCTCTCCAGATCGTAATGAAACGGATTAAATAGAGTCTGCATGACAGGAGGTATGAAGCTATTTATAGAGTTCTGAAACAGAGAAGAAGGGCTGTGAAAACACATAGAGACACACAGACACACACACACACAGACACACACACACACTGACGACCATGCTGAGGCGTATCAGTCTTGGAGTCCTGGAGTGAAGGTAGGAGTGTGTGCGTGTGTGTGCGCGTGTGTGTGTGTGTTTGTAAAGCTGCTAATGATAAGACTGGATGGTATGGAGGCTCCAGCTTCGTCCACTAATTACCTTAAAAGCTCTTCACACACTTTCCCTTGTCAACAGACGTATATGTGTGTGTGTGTGTGTGTGTGTGTCTGTGTGTCTGTTTGTCTCAGAAAAAGGGATCATTCTCATAAGAGATAGCCCTTGAAACAGACAGCAAAGCAGTGATGATACTGACACACACACACACACACACACAGTGCAGCAGGGTGCTTTACCATGTCACAGTACTCATTAGAAACAGGAGAATCCTATGTCACTCACGCCACCACCCACACACACACAAACCCACACACACACTGCTGGATGTCTGCTTTTATGTGCTGGACTTGAGGCTGAGCATCTCTACAGAGCAATCACTGACCGTAGATTTGTGTGTGTGTGTGTGTGTCTGTGTGCGAGAGAGAGAGAGAGAGAGAGAGAGAGAGAGAGAGAGCAAGAGAGAGAGAGAGAGAGAGAGAGAGAGAGAGAGAGAGAGAGAGAGAGAGAGCAAGAGAGAGAGAGAGAGAGAGAGAGAGAGAGAGAGAGAGAGAGAGAGAGAGAGAGAGAGAGAGAGAGAGAGAGAGAGAGAGAGAGAGAGAGAGAGAGAGAGAGAGAGAGAGAGAGCAGTAGGGGGTCAGTGTCAGGATCAGGGTTGACACTCTTTCCCTGGAGACTCCTCGCCTGCCAATAGATTAAGGAGGCAAAAGGGGTCAACTCCAATAGCTGCCACACACACACACACACACTCACACACCTACATACAGACACACACACACACTTACACACATACACCCACCAGGAAGCCAATAACTGCAGCCATTATTGAGCCGGCCAGGTCCAAGTTCTGACAAGGTCCTCAATTAACCCTTTAATTCCCCAGTGTGTGAGGATGCTCTTTAGAAACAGCTAACGAAGCTGAATGTGTGAAGGCTTCGGGGGGCTTGGGAAGGAGGAGGAGAGAGACACACACACACACAGACACACACACACTTACAAAGACACACATCCCTGTCAGCAAGTTGGTCATTCCACAAAGATGAGCGAGTACTGTCTATCTACACCGCCTACACTCCCATTTAGAGCACCAACCATTGTGTGTGTGTGTGTGTGTGTGTGTGTGAGCGAGTGGCGAGGCAAACGCGGAGAAAATAATTACCCTCTGCCTCCAACAGCTGGTTTGTTCATAAACACGCAATTAGGATTTCACGGCAGTCCATTATACACACACACACACACATAAATACACGCACCCACACACACAGAACGTTCAGCCACGGCAGGGTCACTGCAAACATCTTAACCACTCTAGCACTGCTAAGACCTGGCGGCTCATTGCTGCTCCCTGATTGGCTTGGCAGCTCCTCAATAAGGATTCAATTAGGCCCTAGGATGCAAGAGGGGCAGTGTGTGTGTGTGAGAGAGAGCGAAAGAGAGAGAAAGAGAGAGAGAGAGAGAGAGAGAGAGAGAGAGAGAGAGGGAGCAATACAGCCACACCTGACCAGTCCAGACCAATCTGGACTGAATCAAACCAGTCCAGTTCAGTCTAGACCAGACCAAACCAGACCGGTCTGGACTGAATCAAACCATTTCAGTTTGTTCACCCCGGCTTTCCATTGTACTGAGCCCTATTCCTCTACACTCCAAGGAAAGTTCACGTCATTCAGCTCATGTACCTCAAACCCACTCTGACAGACCCTCAGGAACACAGGAACACAGAGCTCATTGTGAATTGTGTGTTTTAACAAAGTAAGAAGCATGCAACGTAGTACAAACACACACACACACATTTGCACACACGTACATGCCGTCCACGCAGACACTAACATAATAAAGTCACACAAAGGCACGAGCACAGGCACGCACACACAGACACGCACGCACGCACATAGAGACACGCGCACACATAGACACACACACGCGCACACACAAAAGGATCTCTCTCCAGCAGTCCCCCTTACACACATCCCTTGGTTCTTGTTTCATCTAAGGCTCTCTTTTGTCCTCCCTCTCTCCCTCTCTCCCCTCTCTGACTCCCTCTCTCCTCCCTCTCTCTTTGCCTGTCTGCTCTCTCTCACCAGTGACCCCCCCCCCCCCCCCCGCCCCCCACCCCCCCTGTCCATCTGGGCCCGTCAACCAAAGAACCTTTCACACCACAGAGAGGCTCTCCGCGTCCCAGCGTCCCCGTGACAGGCCAACAAAGATGACATCATAATCCTGGGCCCCCAGCGGCCAGGATGAATGGACGGAGGGGAGGAGTCCTGGGGAGAGCCAGGGAAAAAAAAAAAGCACGCACAAATACACACGCACACACAAGGACACGTACACACGCACATGCACGCACACACACACAAGCATACACACAGACGCACACACACACAGGCAAGGGGGCTGGGCTTTGGGGGCAAAGGCAGGGGCGGGGCATGAACCAGGAAGTAGGAAGAGACTCAATGGGAGAGAGAGAGAGAGAAAGAGAGAGAGAGAGAGAGAGAGAGAGAGAGAGAGAGAGAGAGAGAGAGAGAGAGAGAGAGAGAGAGAGAGAGAGAGAGAGAGAGAGAGAGAGAGAGAGAGAGAGAGAGAGAGAGAGAGAAAGTATGTTTGACACTGTTGCTGGTTTGAGGGTGGGAGGGACATGGAGCGGGGGAGGAATGGAGGGGAAGTAGAGAGCAGGGCTTGGAGGAAGAGAGCAGGACAGACAGAGAAGGAGGGAAGGAGGGACAGAGGGATGGTGGAGAGAGAGGGGGGGGGGTGTTTCCAGGCTGACAGATGTGTGGCAGACATCTCCCAGCCTCTGAGCCTCAACACTGCTCCACAGGAGGCCCCAGTGCATTATGGGAGTTGTGTCCCAGCAGGAGCCATGTCAGCAGCCTGCAGGTGCACGGCCCCCTGGGAAACACGCATCACAGCCCAGCGCTGCTCCGTCCTGGGAGCGGAGGCTGTGAAGGTTTGTGAACTTGATTGTTGTACCTGAATGGAATCACACACACACACACACACAACACACCTGTGGGCCCAGACCATGTAATCAACACGTTATCATACGTGATGAAACTAAACCCATGATTTTCCCGTGCTCCAGTCAAACGGCCAAGCTGGGATTCATGACATAGGCCTGTTGCTTTTATATCTGGACCATTGCCAACTGGTTCACCTGTTGACCGGCTCACTGTGCTCCAGATGGCCAGTCAACTACTACACACACACACACACACACACACACAAACACATACACAGTACAGTCAGAAACATTTGGAATAGACAAACTTTAGAGCTAGTTCCTCTCTTCCCATATCTTCTCTCCTCTCAACTCCCCTCCCTGGTTGTCTGTTCCAGAGGTAACCTTTTCGCTTTCATTTCACGTCGTACCTCTCTCCTCTCCTCTCCCCTCTCTGCTGTCCTCTCTCAGCTCCTCTCTCCTCTCCTCTCTGAGCGGGGAGCATCAAAGAGTACTGGGCCTCTACAGGACCCCCTGCTAGGCCCCTCCTCCTCCGCCTCCTCCTCCCCCCACCCCTCCCCCACCCCCCTGCCAGCACAGAGGCCGCCTCACCTCCCCCACCTCCACTAACCCCCCCTCCCACCTCGCTCCAAGCCGAACCTCTGCAGCCCCATGCTGACTACACACACTGACAACAGGCTGGCAACAACAGTGTGTATGTGTGTGTGTGTGTGTGTGTGTGTGTGTGTGTGTGTGTGTGTGTGTGTGTGTGTGTGTGTGTGTGTGTGACAGAAAAAAAGGCAAGACAGGAAACCGTGGAGGAAGAGGTTGATGAAGCACTTGATTATCAAAGCTTCCTCTGAGATGTCAACGTAACTCCAGTAAAGGACTGAGGTTTAGACGCACACGCCCGCTCCCAGACACACAGCCAGGCAGGTATAATGAAGCCTGGTAACAGCAGCAGCAGCAGTGGTAGGGCACCGTCTCCAGTACAGAGGGCAGCATCACTCTGCTGCATGAATATCAAAAAGCTCCCTCGCTTCTGTGACCTTGAGATTAATATTTAAACACACACACACACACAGGGGTACACACAGAGAGGCACACCCACATATGAACACACACGTACACCAAAAAACACACATCCGTCACGCACGCGCCGGCACGTGCGACACGCACACACAGCCATTGATGAACTGAAGTCGCTGCTGTTTTTTTCTCTCGCCGTCTTTTTCCCCCCTCCAGATTTGATGGCGTCTCTTCCACCCTATGTTTCTTCCCTCTCTTCTATATATTTTTCTACCTTCTTTCTTTCCTTCGTTCCTTCCGTCTTTGCTTCCTAGCTTCTTTCCTTCTTTCCTTCCAGCCGTTTGTCTATCCCAGGGGGTTTATATCTCGGACGGTGTGTGTGTCTCCGCGTGTGTAATTCTGCGTGTGTGTGTGTCTCCGCATGTGCGCGTGTGTCTGTGTGTGTGCATGTTTCTGCCACTCCAGCTCAGGAGTTCTATTGAAAGACAGTAGAGAATATAAAACAGCCTGTAGAAACTAAACAGAAACCAGCCAGTAGACACCATCCAGTGGGAACTCAGCCGAAAGCAGCCAGTAAGAACCAGCCAGTCAGGGTAACCAATCAGGGTAATTGTGCGGGTGCTGCCGTGAGGGATGGCGCTGCCCGCGGTCGCCGTGACTACCATGAATCACAGCCAGCCTCTTGCCGGCCCTCCGCCCCACCGCCATAAAACGTAAGATGGAGATGAAAAATGCTGCAATTAAGAGATTTGATTTCTGCTCTACCCTCCTGTCTCTTACTCCCGGCATTCAACTAGCATACACACACAAACACAGACGCACACAAACACAGACACACACACACACACACACATGAACACAGACACACACATGCATTAGCCACAACCACATACTCGATCCTCCTCTCCCTTCCCACCAGCACCCTCCCAGCACACATACACACCCAGATGCATAGGAATGGTAATTCCCCGCTTGTAGGCATAATATGCATCAGCTCCAAGCGTTAGTGTTGGGGGCAGCTAGGCCAGAGGAGTGACTGATGAGGGTTAGGAACGGAAGAGATCTGGACAGCTGTGTGCTGTGTGTGTGTGTGCGCGCGCGTGTGTGTGTGCACGTGTTTTGGGTGTGTGTAAATAAGAGCAGTATTAATACAGGTCTCTAGGGGGCGATGTGGTCCTGAGTGTGTTATGGGGCGCCACACACACATACCGTCCATTAAGAACCACACACTCATTAATCCTGCCCAGCTCCACTTGTTTCACACACACAGGAAATCATGGGCTAGGTAAACACAGAGCAGCTGTGATCCATCACACACACACATACACACACGCACGCACACACACAAACAAACAAAAACACACACATTCACACAAGCACAGAATGTGGCTGCAGCTCACCATATTTATACTTTGGGAGAATGGAAACCATGTGACATGTCCAGGGTGTGAGGTCATTGGTCACCTTGGGGTCATGCAGGGTTCAGGAAGAGGTCAAGCAGGGGTCATGCTGGGGTCATGCAAGGTGTGAGTGGAGAATAGCGAGGAACAACAATCTTCTGACCTAATCTCAGATGATCACAATACAGGAACAAACACTAAAGCTGGAAAAGACACACACACACATGGAAAGGAGAGACCCTTACCATGGCAGACCCCCACAATGCCGCCAGCCCCCTCCACACACACACACTTCTCTCTCTCTTTTTCTTGTGTGTTTCAGAGTTAGACCGTGCAGTCCTGGACTGTGAACAAATTATAAATTATAAATCACAGTGAGAGGAGAGAGATAGACAGAGAGAGAGAGAGAGAGAGAGAGAGAGAGAGAGAGAGAGAGAGAGAGAGAGAGGGAGGGGAAGGACGGGATGGAGGCAAGGCAGGAGCAGAGAGGATGCACGGTAGAGTCTGGACTGGGGCCGAGGGCAGATGAGACCGAGGGAGGGAGGGAGGGAGAGAGAGGGAGAGAGAGAGAGAGAGAGAGAGAGAGAGAGAGAGAGAGAGAGAGAGAGAGAGAGGCGGTAGAGAGGTGAGAGGAAACATAGGGAGAGCCTCCTCTCCCCCCCCCCCCCCCACACACACACACACTCCTCCCAGTGGGGGGTCCTCTCCCTCTCACTGTCTGCGTGTCTGCCTCCCAGCCAGGTGATTTATCAGAGATGCAAAGAGCATGCAGAAACAATCTTTATTACATCCATTTCCTGCCTGTCAGCCGGGATCATGTAGGCTGTTCATTAAAGGCTGGGCGCAGGTGAGGAGGAGGCCTCCCGACGGCCTGATAGATTGTCTGCTCCCCCGCCGTGACAGGGGGCTGGATGGCTGCAGCAGCAGGGGGTGGGGTTTGGTGGGAGGGGGGGGGGGGGGCGGTGGAGGGGGAGGGGGTGGGGGTACCGACTCACTCCACCCCCCACCCCCCACACACACCTCTCCTCCTCCATGTCCCTGTCGGACAGATTTTTACATGGCCGACAGTGTCGTCGTAGCTGCCGAACACAGACACCCCTTCACGCCGTGAAGCTGAACGCACACGCACGCGACTGGTGAGCGCCAGGCACGCACACGCAAACATAAACATGCATACACACATGAGCACACGCGCCGGATGCGTGCGCGCACGCAGCCGTACAGATTGGAGGCGGCGGGGTGCATGTGATTGAGCTCTGTGGAGACCAAGAGCCAGACCCGGGGAGAGGGATGGAGGGAGAGGGAGGATGGGAGGAGAGGGGGGACAGAGGGAGAGATGGGGGGAGAGGGAGGGATGGGGGGAGAGGGGGGAGAGAGGGAGAGATGGGGGGAGAGGGGGAGAGAGGGAGAGATGGGGGAGAGGGAGAGATGGGGGGAGAGGGGGAGAGAGGGAGAGATGGGGGAGAGGGAGAGATGGGGGGAGAGAGGGAGAGATGGGGGGAGAGGGGGAGAGAGGGAGAGATGGGGGAGAGGGAGAGATGGGGGAGAGAGGGAGAGATGGGGGGAGAGGGAGGAGAGAGGGAGAGATGGGGGGAGAACAGTGGAGAGGGAAGAAAAGGAGGGAAGGAAGGAAGGAAGGAAGGAAGGAAGGAAGGAAGGAAGGAAGGAAGGAAGGAAGGAAGGAAGGAAGGAAGGAAGGAAGGGAGAGTCTCGCTCGCTTCAGGTAAAATTATTCATTTCATTGTGATATCTGAATCAATAAGCATTGATTCAAAGGTGTCTAAAGGTAATGTGTGTGTACATGATCCTTCTGGTCTCTGCCTCACTCTGAGAAAGAGGGGACGGGGGAGAGAGAGAAATGAGGGAGATGTCATCCACTGCCTCTATCTTCTGCAGCATCCACACACATTATTTTCTTCCACCGAAAGCTAATCATCATCATCTCCATCATCATCGTCATAATAATCACTATCATTATCATCATCATCATCATCAACTCCTCCTCCAGCTCCCTCTCCCCCTACACCTCCTCCTCCTCCCCACCCCCTTCCTTCCTCCGTCTCTCTCCACATCCTCCTTCTCCTCCTTCTTTCTCCTCCCTCTCCTTCTCCGCCCTCATTTTCCTACCCATCCCCCTTCATCCTCCCTCTCCCTCTCCCCCACCTCCTCCTGCCCGCCTTCCTCATCCTCCTCATCCCTCCCCCCTCGTCCCCCCTCCTCTGCCTGTGAGGCGGGACTCACCGTCATCGATGATGCTGACCACCACCCCCCTCCCGGAGATGTTGCTCTTCCACACAGGCATGATGTTCAGGTCAAACACACTGGAGCTGTCCTGGCCCTGCTTGTACTGGACACACACACACACACAGACACATGTTGGAGTTCTGTGTCTTAAAAATCCCAACATAGACAATGGTCCTTCAATACCCTCCCTCCCTCCCTTCCTCTCTCTCTCTGTCTCTCTCTGTCTCTCTCTGTCTCTCTCTCTCTCTCTCTGTCTCTCTCTCTCCCTCTCTCCCTATCTCTCTCCCTGTCTCTCTCCCTTTCTCTTTCTCTCTCTCTCTCTCTCTCTCTCTCTCTCTCTCTCTCTCTCTCTCTCTCCCCCTCTCTCCCTCTCTCCCTCTCTCTCTCTCCCTCCCTCTCTCTTTCCCTCCCTCGTCGTCTCCCTGCACCCGTCCTCCCTCTCCTCTCGGGTATCCCTCCCAAGTCCAAACCCACCTGTCAAAACCAAACAAGCCTGCGCAAAATGTCAACCTGCCTCAAGATATTCAGCGTGTTTGGAGATATTTTAATTGTTGTTATCGATGGAGGGCGGAATGGAGAGAGATATGAGAGGAGAAAACGAGAAGTGAAGAGAAAAAGGGTAGCGAGAGGGGGATGAATAGAGAGAGGGGAGCTCATATGTATGAGTGTAACTAAGCACGGTGGATAAAGAGCCCTCCTCTGGGGGGAAGTGTGTGTGTCTGTGTGTGTGTTTGTGGTTTTGGTGTGCGTGTGGTTTGAGTGTGTGTATGTGTGTGTGTGTGTGGTCACTGGGGAGCAGCACTGCTTTGTAGCGGCAGCAGAAGAAAAGGCCTGTCAGATGAATAGAGCAGCGTCCACTGGAGAAGTGGCGGTGGCCCGAGGGAATACACACACTCACTCACACACTCACGTACACACACACACACACACTCACGTACACACACACACTCACCCACTCACATACACACACACGTTTATACGACGCACGCATGCACACAGTCAAACACACACTCACACACCCTCACACACCCTCACACACCCACACACACACACACACAACCGCAATGCACACACCACACGCACAGCACACACAATGCACTTGCTACACACACACTCCATAAAGGGCATGGGGTGTGCGTGCGGGTGATATAGACCCACCAGTTCCCATTGCCTCGGCCACAGAGGGTCATTAAAGGTGAGGGGCTGCTCCTGCTGTTCCTTAGTCCCCTGGATCTGGTCCTGGATCTGGTCCTGGTGCTGGTCTTGGATCTGGTCCTGGATCTGGTCCTGGATCTGGTCCTGGATCTTGTCCTGGTGCTGGTCCTGGATCTGGTCCTGGATCTGGTCCTGGATCTTTTCTTGGTGCTGGTCTTGGATCTGGTCCTGGATCTGGTCCTGGTCCTTGTTCTGGGTCTTAGTCTGGATGTTTTTGTCACTGACCTCTGTATCAACAGAGGAAGAGACATTTACCTTACTTTGAATGGTCCATTATGAGGCTTCATCGTGTTTGTCCAGTGTTTATCTACCTGGACTTGCATACATTTGTGTGTGTGTGTTGTGTTCCCTGAGACCAGGAAGTCCCACAACTCTAACCAATGGTGAAAGGCCTCCCAGAATGCCCCTCTCTCTGGTGATGTGGAATACTGCTGCCAGATTACCATATGATTAGCATATGATTAGCATATGATTAGCATGTCATTTTGGCAGCCTTGCTTGTGTTGATGTCTGTGGACTAGGTATCATGTCACTCAGACACTCACAGTCCTCTGTAGGTACATTACTTCATTCTCTCACTCACTCCCTTGCTTTAATACACCTTTCACACCCAAGGGAGGGAGGGGCGAGGGAGAAAGGAATAGAAGGAGCTACTTGATAGTACTCCATCACTCTTTCAATCTCTCCATCGCCCCCCCCCCCTTCTTCCTCTCTTCGTCCCTTATTTGAATCTCTCTCTCTCCCTCACTCACATACATCAGACCTTATCTCCCCCCTCCCCCTCCATCTCTTTAATCTCTCCCCCTCTCTGTCTTCCTCCTTACTTTTTTCCTTTTCTCTCTTTTTTGTATTTTTTTCCTTCCCTCTATCTCTCCAGTATTCCCTGTCTCCCTCCCTCTTTCCCTCCTTCTTCCCCTCTCTCCCTCTCGCCCTCCCTCCCTCTCTCCCTCTTTCCCTCTCTCCCTCCCTCCCTCCCTCCCTCTCTCACTCTCTCTCTCCCTCTTTCCCTCCCTCCCTCCCTCCCTCCCTCCCTACCTACCTACATACCTCCCTCCCTCTCTCCCTCTCTCCCTCTCTCCCTCTCTCCCTCTCATTCTCCCTCCTCCCTCCCTCTCTCCTTCTTTCTCTACCTCTCTCCCTCACTCTCTCCCTCCCTCTCTCCCTCCCTCCCTCCCTCCCTCCCTCCCTCCCTCCCTCCCTCCCTCCCTCCCTCCCTCCCTCCCTCCCTCCCTCCCTCCCTCTCTCTCTCCTTCTCTCCCTCCCTCTCTCCCTCCCTCTCTCCCTCTCTCCCTCTCTCCCTCTCTCCCTCTCCTTCTCCCTCCTCCCTCCCTCTCTCCTTCTTTCTCTACCTCTCTCCCTCCCTCTCTCCCTCCCTTCCTCCCTCCCTCCCTCCCTCCCTCTCTCCTTCTCTCTCTCCCTCCCTCTCTCCCTCCCTCTCTCTCTCCTTCTCTCTCTCCCTCTCTCCATCGCTCTCTCCTGGCAGCAGTCTGGAGCAGAGTGAGGCATCGCCGTGGTGATGGAAGCACGTTCCTCTCTGCTCACTGCAGCACTACGTGAGTCATCAAACACTCACGCACACACACACTCACATTGACACGCATGCACGTGCGAGCGAGCGAGCACACACATGCACACGCGATACGTGCAGCGGTGCTCAGGCACACGTACGCACGCACACACTCAATCACTCTCCACATGCACACATGCTATACACCCCCCCCCCCCCCCCCCTCCGCTCTGCCCCCCTCCGTCACCAACAAACACACTCCCCGGGCAGTAAGAACTCACGTGTGTGTGTGTTCTGGTCCTTTCCTCTGACGATGCTACGCTTGTCTCTGTAGTGAGTGTGCTGTCTCTGGACCCACTTCACCTGAGACACACACACACACACATTCAAACACACGCACACGTGAAATGTATCAGAGAGATTTTGGTCGTTCGATGGCTCTTTTTGAAAATACTTCCAAGTCAGACTTCTTGGACACTTCACAAGCACTCACGCACGCACGCATGTAGGCACACACGCGCACACACACACACACACACACACGCTCATGGATAACGGTCATTAGAATGGACGGGTGGCTGTGTAGGAGGGCAGGGCAGGACAGAGGGATCAATACAGCTGATAGGGAGCTAATAGCACGGGCTAATGACACACTCACAAAGGAGTGTGTGTGTGTGCTTGTGTCTGGTGTGTGTGTGTGCGTCTGTGTGTGTTTGTGTGTTGTGTGATAGTGTGTGTGTGTGTGTGGGCAGGCATATGTGTGTGTGTAAATGTGCGTGTGTGTTAGAGTGTGTGTTAGAGTGTGTGTGCGTGAGTGTGTGTGTCGGACGTCTGGATGATGGATGTGTGGGTGTCCAAGGAGTCAGAGACCCAGACAGCCTTGTCACCTGACCTTAACCCTTGATTTCAAGACCCTCGTAGTGCCACCATGACACACACTCACTCTCACTCGCACACACACACACCTCTTCCGTCCTGTCTCGCAGCGAAAATGACAACGAGCCATTGTGATGCAAACTCCAGATCAAAACAAAAGATGCCACCTGAAGTTGGCATTTCACACATCACAATGCATCCCAGCTAAACGGAGAGAGAATGATAGGAGGAGAGAGAGCGAGAGAGAGAGAGAGAGAGAGAGAGAGAGAGAGAGAGAGAGAGAAAAGGAAGGAGGATGAATAGACAGAGGATCATGGAGACTGCTAGGATAAACAAACCTGTAGAAAACAAGCTTTCAAAAGGATAGAGGTAGGGGGGTGAGAGCAAAAAGGGTGAGCAAGCAGGACAGACTGACAGACAGACTTAGCCTGAGCGAAAACAGACAGAAAGAGAAACAAAGAGCGTGTGTGCATGTTGTATGTCTGTGAGTCAGCGAGTATGTGTGTGTGTTGTATGTGTGCGTGTGTGCGTGTGTTCCAGACCAGCTGCAGCCGTGCGATATGGACAGAGCAGACACCGGGAGAAGATATCACGGCTGACATTTCGGGCTCCGCTACGCCGCACGGCCCCCTGGGAAAGGAGCACCGACACTCGAGTCCCCCCTGCCAATCACACATGCGCCTGTCACTCTGCCCCTCCTCCTCCCTCTGCCCCTCCTCCTCCCTCTGCCCCTCCCCCTCGGTATGCCCCTCCCCCTCGGCATGCTCCTCCCCCTCCCCCTGGCCTCCCAACTGTCTTCCTGGACACCAAATCACACCGCGGACACACAAACAGCAAACGCATCCACGCACACGCACACACACACACACACTGTGAAAAGATTGGAAAGAGAAGATGAGATATGGAGCGAGAGAGAGGTGGGAGGTGAGAGGAGAAAGGGGGACGCTGGAGGGTGGAGAGCAAAGATAGAGAGAGTTGGCAGGAGAGAGAAAAGCCAGAGCGGAGTCGGAGAGAGACGCTAGACGGAGGGAGGAGAACGACGAAGGGAGGGAAAAGATGGGGGGCGAGGAGCGCGGACGGGCGAGGCGAGGTGGCGGAGAGAGGAAAGGGGGAGGGAGGGGAAGGGGACGGAGGGAGAGGAGGGGAGAGAGGTGAGGCAAACTGAGGCCGACCTGAACGGTTGGCAGAAAAACCGCACTCCAGCCCCCCCTCTCCCCCTTCCTCCTTCCTCCTCTCCCTGATCCGCCTCGCCCCCCTCCTCCAGCCAGCCAGCCCCCCACCCTCTTCCACCCCTCCTTGATCCCCCCTCTCCTCTCCCCTCCATTGTGTGAGCCTTCAGCAGTGCTCAGCCTGAGTGGCAGCTCGTCACAGATCAGCTGGCAGCTAAGGCCTAGTGGCAGGCCGTCCCGTCAGGCCAGGAAGGATCTAAGTGGGTTTATCACGGCGGGTGTGTGTGCCCGCCCGTGCTCGCGCGTGTGTGCGTGCGTGCGTGCGTGCCCGCGTCTGTGTGTGCAAGCGTGAGGGTGTGTGTGGAGGTGTACGTCGGCACTTGTCTGTGTGAGTGTGTGTGTGTGCGCGTGTGCGCGCTTATACGTGGGCGCATGTGTGTACGTGTGCGTGTGTGACTTTGCGTGTGCACGTGTGTCTGTGCGTGTGCTTGCGCGTGTGTGTGCGTGTACTTGTGTGTGTGTACTTGTGTGTGTGTGTGTAAGTAGGTTTATCAGGGCTTCTGAACGCCTCCCTAGCTCTCTGACACAAAGGAGAGGGGTATTAAACATCTAAAGCAAACCAAACAGCGTGAAAGCTCCTTATAAGGCCGTGGGACCGAGGACGTGACTGGAGTCTGAAAACAGCACAGTGGCCAGGAGAGGAGGAGGAGGAGGAGGTGGAGGTGGAGGTGGAGGTGGAGGAGGAGGTGGAGGAGGTGGAGGAGGAGGAGGAGGTGGAGGTGGAAAAGGAGGATGAGAAATATGTGGAGGAGGTAGAGATGGAGGACGTTGACGAAGAGGAGTAGCATAAGGAGGAGGAGGAGGTGGAGGAGGAGGAGGAGTTGGAAGAGGAGGTGGAGGCGAGGCAGCGGAAGAGGACACGGAGGAGAGAAAGGAAGGGGAAGAAGAGGAGGAAGCAGAGGAAAAGTTGAAACAGGCAGAGGGAGGTGAAGAGGACAGGTTCACCCCAAACACAGGGCTGACCAGAACATCACCAGAGCTGGAACCAATTGAAACACAAAACATAGGGTCCTAAATCCACCGAAATCATTTTCGATTGTGAGTGCACATGTAGGGTGTGTGTATTGGGCATGGGTGTGTGTGTCTCTACACCAGCAATGACCTGTGTGTGTGTCAGGAGGCAGCAGGGGGTCTGTGTCTGGGATGTTCAGCTAAAGGTCAGGGTGAAGTCTGTTTGTATGTTGCTGGGTTTGTGCGTGTGTGTGTGTGTGTGCACATGTGTGTGTGTACTCTCCCTGGAGGAGTGATTCGGGTGAGATGGCTGAGACAGGTAAATAAGGCCTGAGAGAGAGAGAGAGAGAGAGAGAGAGAGAGAGAGAGAGAGAGAGAGAGAGAGAGAGAGAGAGAGAGAGAGAGAGAGAGAGAGAGAGAGAGAGAGAGATATGGAGGAAGAGAACGATAGAGGAAGCCAAAAGAGGGCGGGAGGCCAGAAAGAACGGAAAAAGAAAGAGAGAAGCATCAGAAGAGAAGGGGGAGGGTTAGAAATAGAGGGTTAGTGATAGAGGGTTAGAGATAGAGAGATAGAGAGAGGCTTTTGCTGAGATGGTTTCTCCAGACCCAGAATCGTATGATAAGCAAAGTGATAAGAAGTAGTGTGATAAACCTATAGTGGTTCTGGCACACACACAAGTCTACACACACACACACGCACACACAAGTCTACACACACACACACCCACACAAGTTGACACACTGATACAGATTAAACATTGGAAGTAGAGGAGGGGTGCTGCCTTGACATAATTTGAACACCCTTTTCTGTGAGCGTAATCTGTCTTTTATTACAAAATATTATTTACGCAATCCATTACGTTTGAGTTTCGTGACTAAATATAATATGTTTCAGCGCAATGGCGTTCTCACCTAAAGTGAAGACGTTGGAAAAGTAATTAAAGTTACAGTTTGATGAAACCACGGAGTCACTGGAGATTTTGCATAAATTACTTCAATTAATCACACGCCGTATGGTTCTCATTATACCTCTGAGGAAGTTAGGGATCCTCTTTCTGTCTCTCGCTTTCATTCTCGCTTTCTCTTTCATCTCCCCTCCTACCTGCTCTCTCTCTCTCTCTCTCTCTCCGTCTGTCTGTCCTTTCTCTTTCTTGCTCGCCACAAACATCCACTCTGTCACTCACCCCCGCCGTGTCAGCCAGCCGTGCCTCCAGGTCGTCCGCGAGGTGGAGCCCCCTGCTGTCTCCCAGGGTGAAGAGGTCCTCCAGGCTGCCAATCTGGAACACAAGCGCATGCTAGACTGAGCGGCACACATCGACGGGGCCCTCCGCATCCACCTGTTACCGGATGAGGACTTTATAGCTCAGCTACAACTGGTGTTAGCTAACAGGAGACCTCCACGCCCTAATACACCGCTTCCCTGGCCGGGGCAGGGCTGGAGGACTTGGGGCAGAAGGCCCTGGTAAGCACGTGAGTACCGACATCCTGATGGGGCTTCAGCGGAGGCCTTGGCCAGGCTCAGGGAGGCAGGGTGACACATCCTCCAAACACCACTAACTCAATCCTACTGACCGCCCGGGAGAGTTGCACGTAACTAAGTGAAATCCACTTTGTGGCAATTGTGTGCTGGTGTGTGTTTGTGTCTGTGTATGTGCGTGTCTGTCTGTGTACGTGTTAGTGTGTGTGCATGTGTGTGTGTGTGTGTGTGTGTGAAGAAGATTCTTTCTCCTCCCTCTATGCAGCGCCCCGAGGGGGCTCAGAATGAGGCTGCAGAGTAAATGATCCTAAATTGAGTTCCCTTTCCACAGCAGATACAGGAGGGAAGGAGAGAGGAGAGAGGAGAGAGGAGGGGAAGTGAGAAGAGAGGAAAGGAGAAGTGATAGGAGAGGGGAGGGGAGGGGAGGGGAGGGGAGGGGAGGGGAGGGGAGGGGAGGGGAGGGGAGGGGAGGGG
Organism: Hypomesus nipponensis; assembly: GCF_054491055.1. NCBI lineage: Eukaryota > Metazoa > Chordata > Actinopteri > Osmeriformes > Osmeridae > Hypomesus > Hypomesus nipponensis. The sequence continues at coordinate 13,954,766 of NC_140362.1, forward strand.
AGGGGAGGGGAGGGGAGGGGAGGGGAGGGGAGAGGAGAGGAGAGGAGAGGAGAGGAGAGGAGAGGAGAGGAGAGGAGAGGAGAGGAGAGGAGAGGAGAGGAGAGGAGAGGAGAGGAGAGGAGAGGAGAGGAGAGGAGAGGAGAGGAGAGGAGAGGAGAGGAGAGGAGAGGAGAGGAGAGGAGAGGAGAGGAGAGGAGATACCACCACCATGGCAAACCCTCATATAGCCCCCCATCATGCACCATGGCAGGGCCACACAGGAACAATAAGAAGCCAATCAGGGTGTTGGGATGGATCTCCCTGCTAATGGAGCCATTGGAGAAAGTAATCTAATTCACCAGCAGCAATTAAAGCTGGGAGAAGCCTGTCACTATCAATTATCCCCTGCTTCTGTCCAGATCTGCTGCCTGGACCAGGGGTTTGTCTGACACACTGACTGTCACACACACAAACGCACACACTCCATAACACACAGACATGCACGCAATCACACACACACACACACAAATACACCCTGCACTGTCCCCAGACACACATACACACACACAGACACAAATGTATTTCAAACTAAAAAATCTTGGACTGTGGATAACTGGGACTCATGCCAGCACTATCACGCCGTGAGAATTTCTGCTGTGAAACTGAGTCACAGAACTTACAGGATACAGAACGTGTCTGTTTCCCACTCTGCTAAAACGCCGGCATGCCGAGCTATGGTTTACATTAAAATGCCAGCAGGGAAAATACAAGAGTTCTTCAGCTAAAAAAGAAGATAAGAACACTTGGAAAACACTACTGGTAAGATGTTCTCATTGAAATCTGTCCTCTCTCCACTGCTCTCTCTCTCTCTGTCTTCCATATTTCATTAAACTGATGTGCGTGATATAAAACAGATAGAGGCTGACCGACCGACAGAGTGAGCCACTAGCCACAGCTAATAAAACCCAGTCTGTTAAAAGGATGATTATCCACTGTAGTAAACACTTAGGCCTCGAGTTTGGCTAAAACTCTGACTGTACTTGTTTTATACTGACTGCATCTGCTGCTGGAAACAGACAAGCTGTAACATCTTCATTTGTACAATTGGGGTACTATTGGGGAGACCAACTGTTGATCTACGGACTGGGGAACATTTTGAACAACATGACAGTTTGGAATTTAAAATGGATGATTGCGGCTCTGGCATTCCTGGTAAGTACTTCCTCATTCAAATCCATAGTCTCTCACACTACAGTTCTCTCTCTCCTCCACTAACCCCTGGGCTGCTGCCAGTCGCTCTGTTAAACATATCACAGCAGCTACATGGTAATACCTGTGGTAGCTACACTGTAGTTAGGCACAGTAGGAATTGTGAAGTGGCTACATGATAATACTTTCGAAATCCAATTGTTAGGTAATGCAATCATTTTCAATGGTAAATCCTGTAAATTCTGCAAGTCCCTTCATATGAATGGCTACTTCCTCACAAACGCAGACTTAACATTGTTCGAATCTTCTCTCCGTCTTTATGTGTTCTGACATGTGCAGAGCCTTTCCTTTGCTGGTGAGGGGTTGGAAAACTCAAAACAACTCTCCTTTTGTAGAGTCAAGAGGGATATTGCAATGTTCTTACTCTTAAAATTGCGTGCAACCTACCCAGTCCCAACTATGAGAGTGAAGACAATGAAGATGAGCGTCTCAGCATCAGGGATATTCAAGATTTAGACAAAAGTGGAAAGACAAGATGGCCCAGTGGATCTCTTCAAATGATTTGCACGACACAATCATGCAACATTTTGGGGAAGAAAAAAGTCAAGAGATATTTTACGAATGTGCCACCATTTGTTTTTGTCCTATTTCTATTCCATTTTCGATTGGGTTATTCACTACTTTTGTGGCAAATGGAAACGCTATATAACTATTTTGATGTTAAATGATTATTTAAATGTTCGTTTTTTTCTGATCTTGATAATTTAATGAATAAGGGAGTCAGGTGGCTGAGCGGTTAGGGAATCGGGCTAGTAATCTGAAGGTCGCCAGTTCGATTCCCGGCCGAGCAAAATGACGTTGTGTCTTTGGGCAAGGCACTTCACCCTACTTGCCTCAGGGGAATGTTCCTGTACTTACTATAAGTCGCTCTTAATTTAAATGTATTTCTTATTGGTTGTCAGTATCCATATACTGTTTATATAGTGACCAAGAAATGTTAAAAAAAAAGTATGTTTATGTTGTGAACAACACTATGAAGAGTCATGCTACCGTTTATTTGTTTTTTGTCTCAGTCTGTCCTAAATCTCCCTTACAAGCGTACCTTGCAGGTGTGTCAGAGTGGATCCCGCTTCTTGACTCTATCTAGTTTCTCTCTCTTTCTCCTTTATTCTCTCGTCCTCTCTTTCTCACTCGCTCTCCTTTCCATCGCCCCTCTCTCCCTCTCTCCTCTCCTCTCTCCATTTCAATATTGAAGAGAGTTTTATTAAGGCATGGACTCAGGGGTGCTGAGGCGCTCTCCGTAATTTTCCTACAAAGTGCTTTAATCCATCACACGGCCAACACCAGGTCTCTACACCCATACATCATCTCAACCCACGGAGCCTGCTCTGCTGTGCTCTCCACCTCTTACTCCTGCATCTCTTCCTCGTCCTGACCCCCCCTCCTCCTCCTCCTCCTCCCTCCTTCCTCCTCGCTGCACTCAACAGAGTAGGGGAGAGATTAAGAAAGAAGGAGAGGAAGAGAGGGTAAGTAATGGAGGGGACCTCACCCCCAATCCCAGCCATTAGACGATTGGTGCCCTGCCTTTAGAGGGGGGACAAGAGTGAGGGAACCATGGAGAGCTGGAGGGGGAATAAGGAGGGCAGTCAAAAAGAAAGGGAGCGGGGAAGAGTGAAGGCAAATCAGAGAAACAGTGAAAGATAGGGAGGAAAAAAACTGCACAAGAACTAAGAAAGAGGGAAACATTCGGAAAGCAAAGAGGGAGGGAGGGAGGGAGGGAGGGAGGGAGGGAGGGAGGGAGGGAGGGAGGGAGGGAGGGAGGGAGGGAGGGAGGGAGGGAGGGAGGGAGGGAGGGAGGGAGGGAGGGAGGGAGGGAGGGAGGGAGGGAGGGAGGGAGGGAGGGAGGGAGGGAGGGAGGGAGGGAGGGAGGGAGCATTCAAGGCTACACCCAAAGGAGGACTAACTGAGAGCTGAGGGCCGCTAGACCTTAGCTGGCCGGGAGGATGGATGAAGAGGAGAGAGAGAGAGAGAGAGAGAGAGAGAGAGAGAGAGAGAGAGAGAGAGAGAGAGAGGGAGGAGGGGGGCAGAGAGAGAGAGAGACAGAGAGAGAGAGAGAGAGAGAGAGAGAGAGAGAGAGAGAGAGAGAGAGAGAGAGAGAGAGAGAGAGAGAGAGAGAGAGAGAGAGAGAGGGAGGAGGGGGGCAGAGAAAGATGATACATGGTCTACAGGCACCAACACCAGTTAGGCTCTGGTAATGACATGCTAATGACATGGTAATACTATGCAAATGACATGGTAATCTAGCAGTGGTATTCCACATCACTAGAAAGAGGGGCATTCTGGGAGGCCTTACACCATTGGTTAGAGATGTGTGACTTCCTGTTTTAAGTCGACACACATGCTTGTTTCTCATGCTTTCATACATACTGTATATAAACAGAACTTAACTTTCATTTTATTCCTGATTGTCCTAGAAACAATACTAGTTTCACCATAGAAGTTGGGTTTGAATAAAGTGGAGTATGATCCACATTCATTGAGCCAATCCCTGTTCCCATTATTGAACAGGATGTGATGTTACTAAGAGGATTTAATATGGTTGACATTTAGCGGGCGTGCATGGCGATAGAATATAGTCTGCAGACTGTGTGAAGAGGGGAGACGATCAAACACTAATTAAACTCAAACCAGTCTGTAAAACGACACTTCTTTGTAAAAATTAAAATAAAGAATATAGTAATATACGTGACTTTGACAGATGAGGACAGACTCGGTGAAGCAAATTATTTCCGTATAGGTCATTCCGTTGGATTCTACATAATACAATAATGCACAGGCCCACAATGGGGTTAAGTAGAAGTAGTGTATGTGTGTGTGTGTCTTTGATCAGATATTAAATATTCAGAGACACTGCTGTAATTTGTGGAAAGTCCGATATCCTCAAATGGAATCGACAGTCAGCAGTTTCAAGCTCACCTGACAGAGAGCCTCGATAAAACTATTAAGAAACATGAAAGTGAGGGTCCATGGATGCTCCTGAACGTGCTTCTGACCTGGGAGATGAACTGGAGTCCATGCTGCTGGGCCAGGACTTTGGCTGATGTGGCTCCTCCCTTTATCTCCACAGCGTAGAACACTTGGGGCTTGGAGCTGCGCTGCCCCCCTGTGGCCATAGACAGGCACTGCAGCAGGAAGCCTGCAGCTTGAACGGCCAGGAACATGAAGGCTGCTCTTCTAACTGTCCTGGAGCACGGGCAGTAAAGAGGAAGACTTTGTCTTTTCAGCCCTTGGAACACACACACACCTACACTCCTCCCCCCACACACACAAGTACACGCACACTGTCACTAGTTTGCTCGTTACAAAAAAAACCTGATGAATAAACTGGTTGAAATCCAGTGGTCTGTGGTTCTTATTGTACTAGGTATGTATAAGTATGGTCTCTGACTGTCATCTGAATCCACTCACCTGGTGCTGTAGAGCAGTCGCTGGGAGATTGTCTTTAGTAGTACTGCTGTCTAAGTAAGGACTGGCTGAAGCTGGACCAGACAATTCTCTCTCTCTACCTTTTTCAGTATCTCTCTCTTTCTCTGTCTCTCACTCTCTCTCATTCACCCTCTCTCTCTCTCTCTCTCTCTCTCTCTCTCTCTCTCTTTATCTCATCTCTTGATGCAAAGCATCGGAGACACACCAGTAGTTTGTGGACATGCAAAAAGGGGCCTTTATTTGACTGCTATACAGTGTGCCATCCCTTCCTCTGCCTCTTATCGTCTTATCATACTTGATGAACGACCGCTTCATCTCACAAGTAGAATGTTTGGAAGAGGCGGCCGAGCTGATCTGGGTTGTAGAGGAGGTGCATGCTGTGTATTAATCAGTGCTTCCTGGACTACACAGCACCATGACTCACACAGCGTACTTCTGCAGCATGCAGCAAGGCTCAGTCCCCTGGCTCATATCCAACAGCTTCCCGAGGGGACTGAACCTCAGTCAACCCCTGTAGCACTGGGCAGGACCACGCTGTTCTCAGCTCGCAGGCAGAGGGAGAGAGAATGGGGGAAGATAAAGAAGGGGGAGGAGAAAGATGGACAGACTGAAGGACAGAAAAACAGAAAGACAGAAAGACAAAGAAAGAAAGAAAGAAAGAAAGAAAGAAAGAAAGAAAGAAAGAAAGAAAGAAAGACAGAAAGAACGAAAGAACGAAAGAACGAAAGATAGAAAGAGAATAATAAAGGGAAGGAGGCAGTGAAAGGAAGGTTCACTGCATAGAACACAGAGGCCCTCCGGCCTACTGGGACACTGATAAAGCACCTGGACATTTTTATAGACAAACTACTTATTCCCGTTGTCCTATCGCTCAGAGAGACTGATAAGTTTCTGTCCCTCCCAGCCAGGAGGAAGAAAGGGCCAGGGAGAGGGCTTTTCAGGGCTCTAATTGATCAAGCTGAGGCCTCTGGGTTTGTTCCAAGATAAAGCTGACTGGCTCCCTCCTCAGCACAATGGTCAGATCTCTTCCAGAGAAAACCCTGTGAAGATAGAGAATGTACATCATTATGCAAAGTCATTATAGGTTTTAACTACATAGAACTCTTTCAGAAAGAGGTTTAATGCTAACGGTTTTAACAAGACTTCCAGAGGTCGGACTCGAGGCCATGCACTGCCAGCTGGCTTACTCAGAGGTCACTGCTGCTTGCTGCTGCACCAGCAGAACAGGCTAGGATTACACAACTAATGTTTTCTTGAAAAACTAAATAACTGTCTTCCAAAGCGTAAAACTTATTACGCATTATTAAATGTCAACCTTAATTAAAAGTGGAGCGCATGTCATCGTAGATAATTATGATGACTTTGGATCTTTTGTATTAAACTCAATAATTGCTACATTTTGATTATGGATTATACAGTGTATTTAGTGTATACAGAGTAAGTATTTAGATATATTTAGATATTGAAACCGGAATGAAACCGGCTGAATACTATAGAGCATGTGGGGAGCTGTAGGACCTCGTAAGTATTATGAATATTATTGAAAAAATAGTGTGTATGCAACAACGTGTTTTATTGCACAGTCTTGTGTATTTCTACTAACAGCCTGGTCACGCCTCTCTAGAGAATGGCGAACCAATCATTGAAGAGACGTCCTTGGGTTTCCGACTGCGCAAGCCCAGCTTACGAGCGCGGCAAAGGCAGTAAACCCAAATATACAAAAGAGAACGAGAAGGAAGCGATATTAGCAATCTGCGTAAGAAGAAAGGATCATAATTAACTTCGGGAATATAGATATTCGCAATATTCTGATGAAAATAAGCGTTGCTGTCTGGATTGTTGTCTGGCTTTGTTGTGGTTCCTGACTAGCCAACAGCAACTTATAGTTTTCTAAGTTAGCATGCTTGCTGGCTTTGTGACAGCTCACTAAAGCGGGGTGCAACAATACACATTGTGTAGCAATGTATTTTTCTTTGCAGTGAACGAAATGGACGAGGACTTCAATCAGTCTCTCACTCCTCCGGTGTCACCGTTCGCAGCGGAGAGTTCGTGCAGTTTGGCTCCCGCTCGCCCACCCTGTTTCGGCTGCCTTTCCGAACCGGGACGGGATAACACCCTGCAAGTCTCACCAGACGCTTACATCGGCAGAGGTTCACTGAAAAGGTAAGTTACACTTAAAGTCCTCAATGTGTTTTAACTTTAACAGTCTGTTTTTTGGTTTGAGCGCAACTGTTGTGGTTCCGCTGCTCCAGGTTGCTGCTGAGACTGGACCCAGCCCCGGCTGACTATGAATCAGACACCGTGGAGCTGTTCGGCTTTCTCTGGGTGACCGAGACGGCCCTGGTGGAATCCACGCAGCTGCTGTTCGGCCTGTTCAGGTGAGGGCGAGGTATTCACCTCATCATAATAATAATCATACTAATAATAGATTGGATTTGTAACGCACTTTACATTTGAAACAAATCTCAAATAGTCATCAGGAATTCATCACCTTATTTTTCTCTACTACTTGATCACACTTGCACTCTGCACAGTACAGTAAACATTACAAGTCACATAGCCATTAGTTTCCCTGCAGACAACTGTCTTGCCAGAAAAAGAATAAATCTAAACTACTGCATGTAAACAAGCTATAGTCTAAACACATGTTTTAAATTGTGAGCCGGGTAAGGGCATCATGTGGTCACAGTGAACTGTGTCTCATGAGACTGTTGTATTGTCATCTTACAGACAGAAGGTGTTCAAACTGGAGACACTTGCACAATCCAGCTCTCATGACTTTGGTGAGCTATCTTTGACTCCACATTCCTGCATATCATGAAATGTCGAGACACAAGCTGATGTTTCTTCACACCTTCGAGCTGCCTGTGTTCTATTGAGTAGAAGTGACTTCATTGGCTGTTAAGAGATGATTCTAATTGTGTAATGTAGTTGTGATGTGGCTTGTGTTTCAGGCCAGGCTAGTGGACTCCACTACGAGGCTGAGGACCTGAGGCACCAGTGTGTGCAGTTCCTTCAGTATGTCAAAGTCTTCCTCTACAGGTGAGGACACCGATTGGCTGCTGTCCACAGACAGTCCACACCCACACACAACAACTGTGTAAGGATCCTCCCTAAACCTCCCTTTCCTACGTTTACATGTAATCATTCAGCAGAGCGACCGATAGTAAGTACAGGGACATTCCCCCGATACAAGTAGTAGTGCCTTTCCCAAGGACACAACTTAATTTTGCGCGGCCGGGAATCGAACCAGCGACCTTCTGAGTACTAGCCCGATTCCCTAACCGCTCAGCCACCTGACTCCCTACACATCCTCACTTGCCTCCGACTCCTCCCCTTGCCTACTCCTCTTTCCCCCCCTCCTCCCGTTTCCTCCTGCCTGCCCGTGTGACCGCCGGCTGTGCCCCTCCCGCAGGTTCCTCTCGCCCCCCAGGCCGGAGCAGGCTGCCCCCCACCCCTACGAGGCCCTGGAGGCCCTCTTCCCCTCGGCTCTGCTGGAGGAGCTGTTTGGGCTCTCTCTCCTCATTGGGCGCCTCAGAGACATGCCCGCCAGCGTGCAGGCTGCCTTCACCATGCAACACATGGGCAAGGTACTGTCCTCCACCCTTGGCAAAATGGAACTTAACGGTGTTGATGGTATGTGAATGTAGGGCGTGATCTGTCTCTCTGTGTCGGACGTGGCCTTCATGGTCCCTCTGCCTTTCTCTGATTGGTCTGCCTGTCTGTGTCATGTCATGTCTCACAGCCTTTGATTGGTCTGTGTGTGTGTTCTCAGCTGCTCCCGCCCACCTGGCACCTGCTCCACCTGCACCTGGACCTCCACTGGTCCCTTCTGGAGCTGCCGCACCTGCTGGGTCACAAGATGCAGGGTAGGCCCCGCCCCCGGGGACATCCCACACCCTCTATAGGCCTGCACTCACTGGGTTCTGGAAGCCTTCCACCTTTTATAAAGTGTGTGTGTGTGTGTGTGTGTAGGCCAGGTGGTGTACGTGCAGCAGGACCTGACAGGAGAGAACGTGACCGACGTCAGCCTGCTGGAGCAGCAGCTCACCAACCTGCTGTGTGACCTCACCAGCCTGGCCATCAGCAAGTACTGCAAGGTGACTCCCCCCTGACCTGGAGCTGTCCCAACTCTGTGCCACCTTGCTGTTAGTGTGTGTGTGTGTGTGTGTGTGTGTGTGTGTGTGTAACTGGTCAGTGTGTTGCAGGTGCGTCCGACGGAGGCGCAGAGCAGCCAGCCGTACCTGTGCTCCTGCAGCAGGGAGCTGTGGATCCAGCTCATACACCTGCTGGAGCACAGGAGCAAGGTGCTGCACACGCCGGTGAGCTCTCTCACACGCACGCACACACACACAGACAACCTTCCGAGTCGAACCTGTCCATATCACGGCAGTGGGTGTTTTTATTCAGCATCTGTTTGCCTCCTCCTCCCCCCAGTCTTTCTGGAGCTACATGAACACCCTGCTGCGTCCTCTGATGGGGGGGCCCCGGCCCGAGTCTGGCCAGGGTGCCCCCCTCCCACCCTGCAAGGATGCCCTGGGCTTCAGCTGGTGGCTGGTGACCCACCTGGCAGAGCTGGGCCAGTACAGCCGCAGTGGCAGCCTTCAGACTGAGGTAGGGGGGGGGGGGGGGGGGGGGGCTCTCTCACCCAGGACCATACCCTTGTGGCACTCGGCAGGTCTGGGGTGGGGGGGTGGGGGTGGGAGTGGGGGGGCCCTGGGGTGGATTGGAGATTGTGTGTGACAGCGTATGTTGACTATTTGTATCCAACATTTGTCGTGCAAATTGGCATTTACGCGAGTCGTGCCCTGTCTTCACAGAAACAGCTGGAGGATAACTGGAGCTTAGTAGGAGAGCTGCTGAGGGCCTCCTGTAACCCCAAGGTACTGCCCGCCCTGCCTTGCCCTGAGACCGTGCTGGGGGAACAGGCTACTTGTTTTGCTGTCTCAAAACTGAACGCTGTGTGTGTGTGTGTGTAGGGAGGGCTGCAGGAGGAGCAGGTCAGGATGCACGTGCACTGCTGTCTGAGTGTGTGTCTCATGTGGGGCCCCAACACCAGCACCGTGTCTATCCTCTGGGAGTACTACAGCCGGCACTTGGTGAGACCGCTTAAAAACCTCCCCTCCACCTCCCCTCCACCTCCTCCGTATTCCTCACTCCCGCACTCCCCCATGTGGTGTCCCCAGGGAGGCTCCTTCTCCGTGCCCTGGCTGGGGGTGTCCTCTTTGGGCAGCGTGTCGCGGAGCCCCCTGGCCCTGCTGGAGCAGGCCCGGAGCTGCTGCGGCCCCGCCCCCCTGCGCTCCGCAGGCCACGCCCAGCTCTACCGCCACGCCTCCTCCTTCCTCCTCTTCCTCAGGATCCTGGCACTCTACCTGGCCCAGGACAGCGCCCCCTGGAGGCAGATCAAGGGGAGGTGAAGACTGGGAGGGAGGGAGGGAGGGAGGGAGGGAGGGAGGGAGGGAGGGAGGGAGGGAGGGAGGGAGGGAGGGAGGGAGGGAGGGAGGGAGGGAGGGAGGGAGGGAGGGGTGTAAAAGAGAATGAGGGAGGGACATATGGTGTGGAGGGATGAAGGGAAGCCTGGTCGCTTTTTGCAGTATGCCAGCCAGCATGCTTTTTTCTGGCAGCCCACAATCTTCTGCGCAGCGTAAGACCAACCAACAATTTTTCACTAGGAAATGTGACGGATGAATGATCAAGGGGGTTCGAGGTGCAGAGCTATGACAATGTTTGTGCCGATTGTATGCAGACTGCATGCAACCGTATGTACTTCATATGGGCAACTGGAGTATTAAAAGTGACAGGACAAAGTATGCGATTTGAGACTTGTGTTGAGGCCGTATGTTAATAACCAACACCCGCTGCCCGGCCCCCAGCCCGCGGGGGTGAAGGCTAATGCTCGTGCCGTGTCGTTAGTCTTCTAAAGCTGGTTTGCTGCTGCCAGGAACCAAGTTAGGGGGTGGCCTACCGCCATGGCAACGGCCTGATCACCTCCCCTGGGAGACTGGAGCATCTGGTTGCCCCCGGAAACGAGCTGTCTTGGACAAACAGACAAACAAACAAATCCCCCAAAATAAACAGACCCGCAAACACGAAAGCCGACCGACAGGTGTGTGTGTGTGTGTGCGTATGTTCTCAACACACACACACACGATCTGTTCCTACGCATGTCTCTTTAACTTTTCAACACGTCAGTCATGAAATATACAACGCATCTCCAATCCTTAGGCCGGGGCTCATTCAAATTCCAAACAGCTTCTCCAGATTCTGACAGTGGTTGGGGCATTAGTAATGTAATGGCTTTCCCTGCGAGCTCCCTGGAATGCATGGACTGTATATTCACTTCCAACGCTCCACGTTGCTATTCTATACGAGCGCCGCGTCATTTGAAGCCTTTTTATTAGTTAGGCTCTAATCGCATATGATGCACTGCTGGGACCAGTCAAGCAAATTATTATGTTATCATAAGTAATAGAGTTAACTCCCCTCCACCCCCACACTCTCTCTCTCTTTCCCTCTCTGTCTGTGTCTCTCGTTCCCTCTCTCTGTCTGTGTCTCTGTCTGTGTCTCTCTCGTTCCCTCTCTCTCTGTCTGTGTCTCTCTCGTTCCCTCTCTCTGTCTGTGTCTCTGTCTGTGTCTCTCTCTCTTCCCCTCTGTCTGTGTCCCTCTCTGTCTGTGTCTCTCTCGTTCCCTCTCTCTCTCTTTGTCTGTCTCTCTCTCTCTTTCCCCCCTCCCTCCAGGGTGTACTCCAAGTTCCACCAGCGTCGGATGCAGGAGCTGTCGGAGGCGGGGCTCGCCCACTTCCTCCTCCTCTTCCTGGTGGTGGCCCTGCGGGCGGAGCCGGAGGACGTGGCGGGGCGCGCGTGCGAGCTCCTGGGGCTCCTGCCCTGGGACGGCCCCCCGGCCCAGCGGGGCCTGGTGTGGAGGGGCCAGCTGGCCCTGCTGCTGCTGCTCCAGGACCGGGGCCTGGACGTGGGGCCCCAGGCCTGCTGGCTTGCCGACTCCTTCTCCAAGTCGGCCCGGGAGTTCTACCTCCGGACCACGGAGCCGTCCAGGCGCCTGGCGCTCTGGCCGCCGCTCGCCTCCTACCTGGAGGGCGTGGCCGAGGTGTTCGAGACGAGCAGGGCTCTCGGCCAGTCGGAGGAGCGGCTGCTCAACGAGGGCTTCGGCCTCCTGCTTCCCGCCTGCCGGCAGACTGAGCTGGGCTCCGCCCTCGGCTTCCTGCAGGTCGTGCTGTCCCAGCTCCGGTGAGGAAGCACACAGACACCTGTGTGTATGTGTGTGTGTGTGTGTGTTTGCACACACTCGCCTATGCTAAGTGTAGGCACTTAAGTCCGCAATCAAACACACATACACACCCCACTCACCGGTCCCTGCCTCTGTCTGCTTTTTGAGTTGCCCCAAAGCCCACCCCAGTCCCCAGGTCCCAGAACACTCAGGGCCCAGTGGACCTGACAAAGGCAGGGCTGTGCTCTTCCTCTCTGCTCAGGCCCTGGGACTGGGGGGGCCCTTCTCTGGAGCCCTGCGGCCCCCGGCTCACCCCAGCAGGTGCTGGCAGAGGCCTGCCTAGAGTTACGGCCCCCAGGGGCCCCTCAGGCATGGAGGGTTCAGCTGCAGGACACAGGTGTGTGTTACACCAAGCGTGGGTCAGAGGGCCACAGGTGAAACAGGGGTCTGGAGACTGACAGGCAGCAGCAGTAGAGGCGCCAGGATACCTAACCTGTCTGTCTTCTCTGTGTGTGTGTGTGTGTGTGTTTGTGCACTGGATCTTTGTGTGTGTCTGTCATGCTGCCTGTGTCAACGTGCGTCGTGTTTGTTTGTGTGTCTCTGTCTGCCGCTGTGTCTTTGTGTGTGTGTGTGTGTGCTCGCACGCTGCACAGCCAAAGGGGATTAAGTGGGGACTCTGACGATGTCTTGTACAATGAGTCTTGATGTGTGTGAAAGGACCACGCCGCCGTGGCAACGCCGTGGTAACGAGGCTAATGAATTCAGGCTCTAATCGATTGTTTCAGCTCTCTCTGGATTAGATACAACCTTGCTGGAAGGCGCAGCCGAGGTGTGTGTGTGTGTGTGTGTGTGTGTGAAAGGGAGACAAGCAGTGGGGGGAGGGGGGGCTTGGAGAAGGTGCCAGTGCCCACCCATACCCCCCCCCCCCTTTCGGGGTGAAGGAGGGACAGAGGGATCATCTCTCGTCTAAATGAGATTACAGCTCCTTCAGCTGCTTATCTGGGCTAATGCCAGCCGCTGGGAGGGTGTGTGTGTGTTTGTGTGTGTGGGGGGGGGAGGGGGATTGTCGGTCTCAGCCTCTGCCCCACGCCGCACCAATACACCACTAATCCCCCCAGAGAGAGCAGGGAAGAGGAACGGGGGGAGGGGAACGGAGGGGTGAAAAGAAAAGGGAGGATTTGAGAGAAGGTACAGATGGGAAGAAACGACTGGTTTGGAGGAGAGGGATCTGGTCTTGAATAATGACTTCAACACTTGTGTGTGTGCGCGTGTCTGTGTGTGTGTCTTTCAGGCGGGTCCATCAGCGCGGCGTCCAGGCGGGCCCCTCGGTGGCCAGTGTGGGGAGAGAGCGCCACCTAGCGGTGGCAGCAGCCCTGTGGACCCACTTCTTCCCCTTCCTGCGAAGCCTGCGCCTCACCCAGACCCCCCCAGCCCCCCTGGCAGACGCAGCCGCAGGTCACACACACACACACACACACACACACACTGCCTCCTGTATTAGCAAAGCATGTTCAATCCGCAGCATTTGTGATCTGAATACTTTTATCCACTAGAAATACTATAGTATACTATATATCACCTTAATCACACCTTTTTGGTTTGCAAAAAAAAATTCAGATCAACTTGGATCCTTCTTATGGTTGTTAATTAATTAAATGGTTGTTGACTCTTTTCCCAGGATTCACTCTCCTGGCCTTTGACCTGCCGAGCTCCGCCCCCCAGGACCTCCAGCCTAACCCTGTCCAGTCCATCATGCACTGCTTTGGCTGGGATGACATGCTTCACCCCCTCCTGGTGACTCGTTACCTGCCTCACCTGCTGCAAGACAGGTACTCACTCTGACATCGACTACTCTGGTCTCTCTGCCTCTCGCTCACCTGCTGTCTGACCTCGACTACTCTGGTCTAGCTCCCTGTCTCGTTGACCTTGTGTCCTGTGTATACATGGGTATGGAGCTGCTGTGAACAGCTGCAGGCTCTCTGTGTGTAAAAAGAGCCTGACCAGTCTTCTGGTTCCCAGTGAGCTGGTGGCGGCGGTGAGCTCCGGCTCAGGTGCTTCTGCTTCCGGTCCGGCCCAGGCTCTGTGTGTGAGAGCCTGGTTCCGGTGCTTTCTCCAGCAGCACCTTCACAAGAACCCAGACAGGTCCGACAGCCGTGCAGGTACAGAATCTCACGCCCTAGCGATGCTACACACGCACACACACACACACGCACACACACACACTCTACTCAAAAAGTGATTTGGGGGTTGTATGATGTGTGTGCTGACAGGCAGGGCTCTGGAGGAACAGCTGGGTGAGCTGACCAGGCTGGTTCTGCGGCTGCCTGAGGTGGACTCCCTGCTGCAGCGCTCTGGCCTGCAGCCTGCAGCCTCCAGACCGGAGCCCAGACCAGCTCTGCAGCTCTTCATCAAGGTACAGCAGACACAGGGGATAAACATGCATACACACACGCACACCTGTGTCAGACGTGTCACCTGACATGCATACTTCTCTCCCTTTCTCCTCGTTCCCGGTCCAGGCCGTGGGCCGGGTCTACGGTGGTCTCCAGGTTCTGTCGGAGCGCGCTGCCATGGTTACCAAGGCTCTGGACTACCTGGGAGACTTTCTGAAGCATGTCAAGCCCTACCTGGTCAACAAGAACCCAGAGGGTCTGCAGCTGGCCTACTGGGTTGGAGGTGGGTGGAGCTGGTGTGCTGGGCTGGAGGTGGATGGAGATTGCCTCCTGGGGTGTAGATGGGTGGAGCTTGAGGTGGGTGGAGGCCTGGCGGAGGTATCTGACTTCTTCATGTGTCCCTTGTGCTGTTGCAGGCTGTGTGGTGAAGCACTGGAGCCCCCTGCTGGCCTCCTCCCGGGCCCAGCAGCAACTGTTCCGCCTGGTGGAGGTCCTGCTGCTGCCCCACTCCCTGACCCACCTGGAGCAGGCCCTGCGAGACAGCCTGCCCCTCTACCTACAGGTAACTGCCCCTCTACCTGTGGGTAACTGCCCCTCTACCTGCGGGTAACTGCCCCTCTACCTGCGGGTAACTGCCCCTCTACCTGCGGGTAACTGCCCCTCTACCTGTGGGTAACCTCCCCTATCCAGATATGTAACAGACTCTACCTGTCCCTCTGTCCAGGGTCTGTCCGTGGCAGCCGGCATATCCCAGTCTCAGGGGGCGGGGCTAAAGCAACAGCTCCGCAGCGTCATCGCCAAGTACCTGGACCACTTCCTCCCGGCCACGCCCTCCGCTGGAGTCATAGCCAATCACCCGGTGCTGCTGGCCGCCTGCGAGGCCACGCCCACCCCCCATGGGGCAGGACTGAGGAGGAGCATCCTGCAGGTCCTCTGGTAGGTAGACTGTCTAGTAGTTTGTATGACTGTCTGGTAGTTTGTATAACTGTCTGGTAGTTTGTATTCTTTGGTAGTTTTGAAAGTCTCTGGTGGGTCGACCAGTATAGAGTGTAGGCCTATCATAACTGACCCAGCACACAACCTGCTAACTCTGACCCTCCCCGTTTAATGCAGCGACAACTTCCTGCAGTTCAAGGGCCACGCCCCTCCTCCCCGCCTGGCCGCAGTCCTGGCCTTCCTATTGGAGCTGCTGAGACGGAACAAGGATGCTGACCCCGCCCTGCTCACCGTGCCCCTCCCCTCCGTGCTGCGCTGTCTGATGCTGGTCAACGAGCCACAGGGTGAGACTGCAGACACACACACACACACACACACACAGAACGTACTGCGTGTGCATCTGAGCTGACTGACGTGTGTGTGTGTGTGTGTGTGTCAGTGAGGAGGATCGCTACAGAGGCTCTGCAGCTGCTAGTGGAGAGGTGTGCAGCTGCAACAGATGGACCATGTAACCAGACCACCACTGTCTTAAAGTAAGTCGCTTGACCTCCTAGCCTCTCTACCCAGTACCTGCAGCGATACGTATCCCTAATCCATGTGTGTGTGTCCATCCTGCAGGTCGTTTGTAGAGCAGAACGAGGGTGTGTATGACAAGCAGGTCTACAGTGTTCTGGAGACTGTGGCGGTTCTAGATCTGCCAGTGGTGCAGGCTCTAGTGCCGGTTCTGTCTCTGAGCTTGAGGAACACGGAACATAAGAGAGGCCTGGGCAGGAACAGCACCTTGAGGTGAGGAAGCAATTCTCTTTCTCACAACGGAAGGATGAAGTCATCGGTCCCTTTTCACCCCCTCTCTTTTTAAAATCTCTCTTACTCTCTGGATTGCAGGAGTGCCTACAAGAAACTGCTGAGCATTTTGGGAGATGTAGGCCAAGCTGAGGCCATCAGTCTGGAGGAGGAGTGAGCCCTGGACCTCATCACATGACCCCTGACCCACCCCTGACCCCCCAGCTGACACATAGAAGCCAGAATATATATGCTTTGGACATAATGTATGGCTTCTATTAATTTATTTGTATTTGTACAGATGCAGTATGATTGTGTTTATCATACATTCATGATAATGATGTGGATTGTGATTAAAATGAAGATGAAACTCTGTAAACTTTCCACCTGACATGCAGCATATGTGCGCGTGTGAGGCAGCAGTGTCCACGCTGCCTGGCTTCACGACAGCCCCGTCTTGCCTCTCTCAATCAGGATCTTACTTCCTGTCACAGCTATATACTGCACACACTAGTCCCCCCATACTGCTAAACGGCCTTCCTCTGTCCTACAGTTACACCCCTGTCTCCCTCCTACAGTGGCCCTCTCTCCTTCCTACCCCCCACCTCCATAATTTTTCTATCTGCATTCTCCAACATCCCACTGTCCTGTTTTGCTCTCTGGATGAGACAGCGAAGAAGTAAAGAACACACGCTGATTCAAACAGATCCTCTTTATTACGAGAACAGAGCGGCTCGAGTTCCTCCGCTGTCCAGGAAGTGCCCCTGATTGGTCAGCAGTTCAATGACGTCATCGTACGGTGTGTCACAGAGCTTCGGTTGACCTATGCAGAGTGTGTGGGCAGGCTGGTGAACGTGTCTGTTCAGCTGAGAACCTCTCGAAGCTCTGAACCTCTTAGCAGAACATGGTCGTCAGAAATCATCCAGGTCTTCCTTAAATCCTGAAGAAGCACCCACGCAGGCAGCTCTAGTGCAACTTAAATACAGGATTTGTAGCCCTGATAAATATGTAGTAGCTGTGTATATACAGTACCTATAGCCCTGGTAAACATTTACGCCCAGTTTCCCAGACATGGATTCAATCTTGTCCTAGACTATATACTTTTTCAATGGAGATCTTCATTGAATTTTGCTCTTACTTTAGAACTAGGCTTAACCCACGTCTGGGAAACTGGGCCATTGTTGTGTAGATGGAGTGCCTATAGCCCTGTTAAATATACCACAGATAGAGAGTAGAGTATACAGTCCTATAATGCATTGAAAACAGGTCGACAGGAGCAGACCTGTATGTCTGGGGAAAGTATTCTGGTCACTTTCCTATCCTGCGCTGTGATTGGTCCAACAGCTCACATTCTGTTTTGTGATTGGTCAGATAGCTAATATCCTTTCCAGTATTTGATCAAAAAGCTCCCATCACGTGGTACTGATGGGTCAGATATACCCAGTCCTGTCCCGTGGTTGGTCAGACCGTTTCTGGACAGTCATGTGATTGGTCAGACGCCCCCATTCCTGGGTGATGTGATTGGTCAGACAGCTCCTATCCAATGGGACGGCTCCTGAAGGCTGGGGTGGTTTGGACAGGTCAGTGAGGGGATGGGCAGGAAGCAAGCAGCGATGCCATTGGATGCAAATGGCAGAGTGGGTCCATAGAACACTTCCTCCTCTCCCTCTGAGCTCACATCCAGCACCTACAATAGAGCAAGTGGAGCGTGACGATAGCGGAACATAGAGCTTACGAACTCCAAGCTGGTTAGTGTCAGTCAGTCATCTTACCTGGATACAAGCCAGAGGTTCGTTGGTCCAGATGGAGTAACCTCCGACTACATAGATCTTGTGGTCATGGACCGCCACTCCCGCCTCATTCTGACCTGTGGGAGACAGTACAGGGTTAGGTTGAGGTGTGTGTGTGTGTGTGTGTGTGTGATACAGGGCCATCCTCTGTGCCCCGCGAGGGAAGGAGCCGAGACAAAGTTAGGTCTACCTGTGTGTGTGTGTGTGTGTGTGTAAACGTGTGTTACGTCCTCGGCGCTCACCGGTGAGCAGGTTGAAGGAGCAGCGCGTCCATTGGTCGGTGTCCAGGTGGTAGGCGTCGATGTGCCTCACCAGGACGCGGTCGTTGTTGTAGTCCAGGTCGTTCCCGCCCAGCACGTACAGGTGGCGCCGCACCGCCGCCATCACATGGTACACACGGCGCTGGAGCATGGGGCTCCGGGACAGCCACTTGTTCTGGTGTGTGTGGGGGGGAGAAGGAGGAAGGATAGTACGGGTTTCATGGGAGGGAGGGAGAGGAGAGAGCAGAGTGAAGGAGAGAGGAGGATGAAGGAGAGAGCAGAGTGAAGGAGAGAGGAGGATGACGGAGAGAGCAGAGTGAAGGAGAGAGGAGGATGAAGGAGAGAGCAGAGTGAAGGAGAGAGGAGGATGAAGGAGAGAGCAGAGTGAAGGAGAGAGGAGGATGAAGGAGAGAGGAGGATGAAGGAGAGAGCAGAGTGAAGGAGAGAGCAGAGTGAAGGAGAGAGGAGGATGACGGAGAGAGCAGAGTGAAGGAGAGAGGAGGATGAAGGAGAGAGGAGGATGAAGGAGAGAGGAGGATGAAGGAGAGAGGAGGATGAAGGAGAGAGGAGGATGAAGGAGAGAGGAGGATGAGGACACAGAGGGTGAGAGAGTGAGAGAGTGAGTTACTATACCAGCAGGGTGGGAGGTGTGTTTCCTCCTCCTTTAATGACACGCTCTACACACACACACCACACACACACACTGTCCCAAGTGTGTCGTTGCTCATTTGGTGAGTGCAAAGAGTGCCTGTGAGCTAGTGAATGTGCGTGTGCATGTGTGCACTGGAGTTGATGGTGTGTGTGCGTGTGCATGTGTGCACTGGAGTTGATGGTGTGTGTGCGTGTGCGGGGGTGTTTACTGGTGACCATCTGTTGAGTGTGTATGTGTGTGTGAGGTGTGTGGGGGGGGGGGGGTATGGTTAATGGAGGTGCAAGAGTTGAATAGAGATCCATGATGAATTCAAATGAGATTCTCCTGCCCTCCCCTCCATCTCTCTCCCACCCCCTTCTTCTCCCTCCCTCCCTCCCTCTCTCTCCTATTACACACACACACACACAGCTACACACTTCCCCGTTTCACAGGTGGTTGGCAGCTCACCGGTGACAGCATTAATGATTCCAGGTTCGCATTATCATGGGTTTCCATAGTTACCTGTTCTGGGTCAAACACCATCAGTCGGTTTTGGTACTGAGCTGTGTTGGTGACTCCGCCTGGAATACACAGGAATGTTAAACACCTGTACACTGTGTGTGTATGTCTGTGGGTGTGTGTGTGTGGTTGCGTGTGTGGTTGTGTGTGTGTGTGTGTGTGTGTCTGTCTGTGTGTGTGGTTGTGTGTGTGTGTGTCTGTGTGTGTGTGTGTGTGTGTGTGTGTGTGGTTGCGTGTGTGGTTGTGTGTGTGTGTCTGTCTGTGTGTGTGTGTGGTTGTGTGTGTGTGGTTGCGTGTCTGTGTGTGGTTGCGTGTGTCTGTCTGTGTGTGTGTGTGTGGTTGCGTGTGTGGTTGTGTGTGTGTGTCTGTCTGTGTGTGTGTGTGGTTGCGTGTGTGTGTGGTTGTGTGTGTGTGTGTCTGTGTGTGTGTGTGTGTGTGTGGTTGCGTGTCTACCTGAGACCCAGAGCAGTCCGTCTGCCACACAGCCAGCGTGGCAGGACAGCGAGCGGTCAAAGGGCTGGACGTAGTTCCAGCGGTTCCTGCGGGGGCAGTAGCGCTCCACGGAGGGCAGCACCTGCCGCAGCTCGTTCCTCCCGCCCACCGCGTACAGGAAGCTGCCCAGCACGCCCAGCAGGAAGTGCTCCCGGCACGCCTTCATGGGGGCGATGTCCGTCCAGCGGTTGACCCGGGGGTCGTAGCGGCACGCCGTCCTCACTGCGCACGTCCTGTTTGTGGCGTGCTCCACCTCCCCCCCCGCCACAAACAGGAAGTCCCCCATGACGGCCACACAGTGGTGGCTCCGCCCTGTCGTCATGGCCGCCACCTCGCTCCAGTTCGAAGCCCCGCCCATCAGGTCGCCCCAGTCTGAGGCCCCGCCCACCAGCTTGCGATTGGCTGAGTTGAAGTAGCGCAGCTCTCGTACCCGGGTCGTCTCGCGCTTCCTGCCCCCGGCCAGGTAGAGCACGAGGGCCTGGCGGCGTGGACGGGTGCGGGCGCTCTGCTGGAGGGGCTGGGAGAAGGGGGTGTGGTGGTAGTCCAGGGCCTCCTCCACCAGGGCGGCGACAGAGGGGCAGGAGCGCACCAGGGGGCAGCAGGAGAGCTGCTGCAGGGTGGGCGGGGCCAACAGTCCAAAGCGCACGTGCTGGAGGAGGTCCTCGCTGTACTGGTACCGACAGTCCCGCTCCAACCACCGGACCACCAACTAGAGAGGGGGGGGGGGGTGGGAGCAGAGAGGAGAGGAGAGAGAAATGGAGTGGGGAGGGAGAGGAGAGAGGAATGGAGTGGGGAGGATACAAGAGGAGAGGATAAGAGAGGGGGAGGAGATGGGGTGAGAGAACAGGAGGAAAGTTGTGGGGGAGTGTAATGAGGAGGGGGGGGGGGAGGGGGGGGGGGGGCGGATGGGCAGAGGAGCAGAGAGGAGGCGAGCGGAGTCACGCTGATTAGTATTCTAAACACCTACACAACAGCATGGCGAGATCAAGACAAGTGAGCCAGTGTACACACACACACACACACACACACAACAGTATATATTCAGTGTATGAGCATGGTGGGCTGCAGAGAGTGTAATTGAACGGGAGGTTGTTTAGTTGTAGTGGTGGAGAGGGAGAGTGGGCGACATGCAGGCTGGTCACCGATACTCCCCTCAGGGGGAACAGGAGCCTCTTAGCACAATCAGGATAGACACAGGGAGGCTATTACACCACCGCTAGATTGGCCTAATGAGCACAGCTCCACTCTGCTGGCTCCACTGACACACAGCTACACACACACACACACACTAGCAATTACAATTTCACGCACACACATATGATGATATCACAGTCATGACAATAACAAAGCACAATTTAGAACACACAATTATAGAACACATATGCATAATTTATGCATATTATTGTCTGATCATGGTCTTCTTTTCCTCTTCTCTCTCCTCCTCTCCCCCCCTCTCTCCCCCTCTCGCTCTCTCTCTCTCGCTCTGCTCTCCCTGCTGCTTTGTCTGTCTATGTGTAAGGGAAAATGTGTTTGTTTAAGGCAGATGTGTGTTTGCATATGGAGGTGTGTGTGGGGGGGGGGGGGGGGGTGAGGTGTGCGTGCTACACCATCTGATTTTGAAGGTCACGCCGGATCACACAACTTCCACGGGGAAAAAACCCATCAACTAGAGAGAGAAGAGATGGAGGGAGAGAGAGAGAAGGAGAAAGAGGTGGAGTGACAGAGAAAGAAAGAAAGAAAGAAAGAAAGAAAGGAAAAAAAAAGAAGAAGAAAAAGAAAAGACATACACAAGAACGACCAAGAAATGTGATTTCCAGTGCGTGAGACTCTGGGAGCAGTTCTGCTGACGATGATTGACAGCCAGACCATATCGGCCGGGGGATTTGTCACTCGCACGTTTCGCGGGCTGTGGACGACGGGCTCGCTTCCGTCTGACTCCCAAATTAACCTTCTAGGCTCAGTGAAGGAGGCCTAGGCAGCCTAATCAGCGTGTGATGATGGTGCGGGCGCGGGCTAAGGGGTCAGGGTAATTGTGCCATCAGAGGCCTGATTGTTTTCAATCAGCCGGCGTCCGGAGTGACAGCTGGGGATTGGAGCTCTGATGGGGACGCCGCTCGACTAATCAGAGACGGGGGTGGGGGGGTGGGGGTGGCAGCGGGAGAGGAGGGAGGTCTGATTGGTGCAAATGAACAGTCAAAACGCCTGAGCCACACTCCCCCTGCCCCCACACCCTCCTCCCCCCCACCACACAACACCTACTCTTCAAACATACAAAAACACACACACGCTCCCTCCTGTTCCAACAATGGAGCGGGCGCCATCAACAAGGACAAGTTTAACAAGAGTCTCTGTGTGTGTCGGTGTGTATCTGTGTGTGTCTGTGTGTGACGAGGAGGTGCCGAGGTACCTTCCAGATCTCCTCTTCGGTGAGGGAGGTGAGCCGGTCGCTCTGCAGCACCTCCCTGAGGAGGCCGAGTGGGAGGAGCTGCACCTCCTCCTCCTGCTGCTCGCTCAGGTGCTCCACCAGGAAGGCCACCACCGCCTCCGCCACTGCCGGCAGGTGGAACAAGTCAGCCAGCCGGTACAGGTCCAGGTAGTTACTGCTGCTTAGCTCCTGTGGACACACACACACACAGAAATACACACGGGCACACCGTAGGAATACAAGCAGAAATATACACACAAATGAGGATATACCCACAGGAATACACAACCGCACACACAGGCAGACACCGATACACGTTACACAAACACAAACACACGAACCCAGAACCACACAAAGCATACAGGCACACAAACGTACAGTTAGTTTCCTGTCACGATTTCTTGTTCACTTCAATTAGACTTGATGAGGAGGAGGAAAGCAGGGAATAATACACACACACAGAGGAGGAGAGGACACAATCATGAGAGACGGACAATGGAGGAAGACTGCCATCTACTGGCTCAGAGTTTCACCAGCACCCGGCATGCAGTCCAACTCCACCTCCAGCCCACCAGCAGATGGCACAGAAGAACATGGTTCACAACGGTGATGTCAGTGGACCGCTCCCCTTGCAGGTCCGGGGCCAGGGATAACGGTGACGGGGACTGTGTGTGAACATGTACACCTGGAGACATGCATGCGTGTGTGCGTATGCGTGCGTGGGTGTGTGTGTGTGTATGGGTGTATACTATATATGCGTGGATGTACTGTGAATGCGCGTGTTTGCGTACGTGTGTGTGTGTGTGTGTACCTGGATAAGGTAGTGCGAGCACAGACTGAGCAGCTCCAGCAGCTGCAGGTGACTCCCGGCCGACAGGACGTCTTGGACCAGCCCCGGCTCCAGCATGATCTGGGGAGAGGACCCTAGTGAGACCACTTCCTGCTCCAGCTCAACGTAAACATACCACGCGGCACCTGACCATACACGGGTGCTACCTTAGGTTACGTAACTCTTAATCATATGTGTGGGGAGGGTGGATTGTTGATGGCGGGGTTTTTGTTTCGCTGATTGTGCTATAGTTAACTGTGTTCTACCTCGCTAGATGTGTGGTAATTAGCAAGCTCGGTGCAAGTTAGCTACGAGCTGTGTTCTAGATATCGAGCTGTGTCATAGTTAGCATGCTGTGTTCTAGATAGCTAGCTAGGCGTGTTGTGTTGCTGTCCTGCGGTTCGCACCTGTCCAGTGTAGGCGAAGTCGAGAGCATGTTTGAGTCCCAGGCTGGTTACACCTTGCAAGGTCACCTCACCAGCACCACTCTCCACCATGCACAGACTGAACATGGCCTGAAGACACACAAACACACACACACACACACTCCATTAGAGATGAAAGCCCCAGACTGTCCTAGAAGTCCTGCTGGGTTTCCAGCGGGATTCTCTCTAATCAAAGATATTGATCGATGTCGCACCATGAGAGGACGGAAAGGCATTGATCAGACAACCAGGAACAAGCGATAAACCTGACCAGGACCAGGCCAAACTAGATCCAGACCTAGCCCTGAACCTATACCTAGACCCAGGCTAGGAGCATGGTGTGGGTACTTGAACATTCAAAGGCAGAGCCGTGTGTACTTCCTGTGTCCTATTTAGGGGTGGAACTGCCGGGCTGTGTGCTGCTAGAGCAGGTCTGCTCTCTGTTAGATAAAGGCTGTGTTTCTCAGCATGGCTGAGCTGTTTTAATTAAACGTCCTCTGCTTGACTGAGCACAGGCCAGTGGCAGAACCTGGGGTGGGGGTGTGCGTGTGTGCCGTGTGCGTGTGAGGGAGCGCGTCCGAAGGGAGCTCGAGAGGACTTCCACTGTTAGTCCCACGCCGCTTAGGCTTCTCCCGACCTTGAGAGATGAGAGGACAGGAGAGAAGAGGAGATGAGGGGTACGGTATGTGGTCGTACAGATCATACTACTGTATGTTCGACCGCCTGCTCTGTCACATCAAACGCTCCCTCAGAGTCAGAAGCTGCTCTGGCGTGATTGGCTGCCATGCCTCCCGAAGGGGCCCAGGCAGAGTGATGGGATTGGAGGAGACAGGTGACAGGGAACAGACAGGTAAACAAGCCTGGACAGCTTCCCGCAATCTCCTGTGTCTGCTACAGTACATCACTTCTGATGTGTGTATGACAGAGAGAGAGAGAGAGAGAGAGAGAGAGAGGGGGTAGGGGGGGGAGTAGGAGAGGGAGAGGAAGAGGGAGAGAGAAAGAGGAAGAAAGTAAGACAGAAAATATACCCGAAAATGCTATTCAGACCGACAAATTGTTCCATTTTTCTTTTGAGAAGCTTTATCAGCTGAATGAACAAACGAGTTAAAACAAAGCCAAAGAATATGATAACAGCACAGAGAGATGAGCCATGCGGCAGCTGACTGATCTGATAAGACAAAAGAAACCAAAGAGATTAGCAGTGTTCTCATCCCTCAGATTCAAACACTCTGACATGAAAGACGAGACACAAGGAGCGAGAGCACAGAGAGGAAGAACAAGAGACGCCTACCCTCGCTCCACCCTGCAGAGCAAAAGAGAGAAATAAATACCCAGAATTAATAATCCCGCAATTTGGGGCTTAATCTCCATTCCCTTTCAAGAGGGATTAAATTCATTTTTCTAATCTACTCGGTTCCCTAAATCACATCATCTCATCTATGCAATGGCTCAGGCCAGACAGGACCAGGCCAGACAGAACCAGGCCAGACAGAACCAGGCCAAACGGGACCAGGCCTGACGGGACCAGGCCTGACGGGACCAGGCCAAATGGGACCAGGCCAGACAGGACCAGGCCAGACAGAACCAGGCCAGACAGAACCAGGCCAAACGGGACCAGGCCTGACGGGACCAGGCCTGACGGGACCAGGCCAAATGGGACCAGGCCAGACAGGACCAGGCCAGACAGAACCAGGCCAAGCGGGACCAGGCCAGACGGGACCAGACCAAACGGGACCTGGCCAGACAGAACCAGGCCAGACAGGACCAGGCCAGACAGGACCAGGCCAGACCAGACAGGTCATGTTGTTTCTGGAAGCCTCCCCCTGCCAACGTCCTGTATGTCATCCGACACTACACCTTTATGTGTCCTTCCCTGTGTCTTCCCCCACCCACCCACAAATGTTGATGACCCCCTGGTGACCCACACTCACCCTGAAGTAATCACTGCAAGCTGCCAAGACCGCTTTGTGGGCGTGGAACTTCTGTTGCCCGGCAACCAGCGTGACATCACAGAGCAGGCCGTCCTTCCGCTGCTGGTTGAGTGCAGAGAGCACGGCGTCCTGGTGGCACTTTGACTGGCACAGCCTGGTACCCGGCACCAAACCAGACTGCTGGCACAACCCCTTTCCTGTCAAGCCGCTGGCACAGAACAACACAGCTGGGGATCAAATTCCAAGCTCTGTGTGTGTGTGTGTGTGTGTGTGTGTGTGTGTGGGTGTGTGTGTGTGTGTGTGTGGGTGTGTGTGTGTGTGTGTGTGTGTGTGTGTGCGTGTGTGTGTGTGTGTGTGTATGTATAGGTGTGCTGCCTGCCTGTCAGTCAGTCTGTAGAGAGGTACTCATTAAAGTTCCACTCTAAAAGTCAGTGTTACATGATGGTGTGTCTGTGAATCTGCATTTGTGTGAGTGTGTGTATGTGTGCAGGGGCGGTTCTACACTGGGGCCTACAGGGGCCAGGGCCCCTGTAAAAATGTCCCTGCCCCCCCCTGTGGCCCCCCTGAGCTGACTGGAAGAAGAAAGAAAAAAAGTAAATTAAAAAAAAAAAAAATCTTCTTCTAGTAGTCATCATGAAATGAGGAAGGGACATTGCAGCCTTTTTTGCCCCAGTAAATACAAAAGTTAGAGAAACATATCAAGGTATTGAGAGAGCTGAGGAGCTAGAGGGAGAGCCAGAGCCGTTTGTAGGATTTTAATGTAAAGCAAAATTAAAGTATTTAATGTTTAAATATCATTTGTTTGTTTTTAATGTGCCCCCCTGATTAAACACTGGCCCCCCTTGGCCCCCCCAGTAAAATGTCTCTAGAACCGCCACTGTGTGTGTAAGAGATGTCTACCTGTGTGCAGGTTCAGAAGGCATGCTCCAGGAGGAGAGGGGGGGAGGTGTGGTGTACCAGAGGTCCTGGGGGCTGCAGTGTCCTCTCCGGTGATGTCAGCGAGCCTGCAGAAACAACCATTAGCAGGGCAGCCCCTTTCTCCCATTGCTCAATGTCACACAGTCCTGCTGTAATGAAGCTTAGCCTAATCAACACTAATCTGCAGGCTGGATTTGTGTGTATAAAATGTAGCGTTTCTCAGATGAAAGGAATGTTTACATGAGGGGAATATACTTGATGTGCATGTGCCCTGATCAACCACTGTTGCAAGGCTGTTGAAACACTTTATTGTGAGCGGACAGACTTAGTAGGAGGCAGGGGTCGGGTCATGACCCATTTGTTCACAATGTTGAAACTGCCAGTGGCTTCACCACCTCATGATCTGCTTAAAACTGAACTCAAAGCGTGGAGATGGTCTCGGGCGGAGGAGCAGATGATTAAAAAACAATGAATGGCAATCCTATTTGACTTCAGATAGAGCAGGCTTCAAGTACAGCAATGGATTCAGGGTTTCCTGTATAAAATGTGTTAGTTAAGGTGGTAGGGTGGGGTTTGCTGTCAGATCGGGGGGTGGGGGCTAGTTTGTGTGATAGACTAATGCGTTCTGCAGAGAACGGAGACTGGCTTTGGTCACGGTTTGAATGGAAGGGAGAAAACAGGAGAACAGCGGATATCGCTATAAAAAAGTTTTTGTTTATTGTTTTTTTGACAACGCAGTTATGGCGGCAGGTGTGTGTTGCTTAGGCGGCCGCCTTAACTGAAAAGTGCCGCAGGAAACCATGGGATTAGTATTTCTTTCAGTATGTTAGTCTATGTTTGATTTGACGGTCAACAGGCTGTGTAGTTTTAACTCCCTATATGAACACAACATTCGTTTCAAGAAAGAAACTCGGCCCATGTTTTCACTTCTCACCAGTTAAAATTGAAAATCGTTCAAACCTAACATGTTGACTTGTTCTCAACATTTTACTAAAAAGGTTTGTACTACAGTAACTTTCTGATACAGTAACATCTGTTGACGCATGACGTTTTTCAATCAAGGTTGTTGAAGGTCACACCCACCATACTTGATTGCTTTGACTAGAAAAGCAGGTGAACTCCATTAGGCTGATTATCTGTATTCAAGATGAGGAGGGCTATTTAAGGGGTAACTGCTTATGATTTTCAGGGTTGGGCTTGTTCAGGTGTGCCTAATAGTTGTTACAATGGTAAGTAAATGACATTAAGTTGTCTGAATTGCTCTCACCAGAGAATTTAACCAATCAAACGTTTCAACTTTAACCCCTTGCATATATTTTTAAAAACACAACTTTGATCCACTGACAGAGGGAGTGCATTTCTGTTCACATCGGACAAGCAGGCATCCAGATGGGCAACTCCTGCTGGGAGCTGTACTGTTTGGAGCATGGCTTCCTGCCAGATGGAACAGTGCATGCATCCAACGCTGCCTCCCTGGCCGACACGTCCTTCGGTACTTTCTTCACTGAAACCGGTACCGGGAAGTACGTCCCCAGAGCCATCTTTATTGATCTGGAGCCGTCGGTCGTGGGTGAGTCTGGACCGCTGCTGTGGGGGTGCCAGAGGCCATGTTTACTTGATTAATCTCCTTTTTAAAATTAGCCATTTCCCCCACTCTGTTAATTGTTTCCTGGTATTTCTTATTAGATGAAGTACGAAATGGCCCTTATGGTCATTTGTACCACCCTGAGCAACTGATCAGTGGCAAGGAGGACGCAGCTAACAACTATGCCCGCGGGCACTACACCATCGGCAAGGAGATTGTGGAATCCGTCCTTGACAGGATGCGTAAAATGGTGAGAATCGCAGCTGGATGTTGAGTACAACATGCATGGCTGCTGTGGCTCAGGGGGTACAGGGTAGAGTGGGTTGTCTGTCGGTTCGATCCTAGACTCCACCCCAGGCCATGTGCCCAAGTATCCTAGAGCGAGACTCTGAACCTCAAGTTGCTCCCGATGGGAACAGCGGCGCCTTGCATGGCAGCTCGCCGTCGGTATGTGTGTGTGTGTGTGTGTGTGTGAGTATGAATGGGTGAATGAGGCAAAATTGTTAAGTGCTTTGGGTGCCGCTTAGGTGTGTGTATATAAATGCAGTCCATTTACATGTCCTCCAAATGGCTGAACTTTTATGAATTAATAATCCATGTTTGGTCTGCATAGGCAGACCAGTGCACCGGACTGCAGGGCTTCCTCATCTTTCACAGCTTTGGCGGGGGGACCGGCTCTGGTTTCACCTCCCTGCTGATGGAGCGTCTGTCTGTGGACTACGGTAAGAAGTCCAAGCTGGAGTTCTCGGTGTACCCTGCCCCCCAGGTGTCCACAGCTGTGGTGGAGCCCTACAACTCCATCCTGACCACCCACACCACCCTGGAGCACTCGGACTGCTCCTTCATGGTGGACAATGAGGCCATCTTTGACATCTGCAAGCGCAACGTGGGGGTGGAGCGTCCCTCCTACACCAACCTCAACCGCCTGATTGCCCAGATCGTGTCCTCCATAACTGCCTCCCTGCGTTTTGACGGCGCCCTCAACGTGGACCTGACCGAGTTCCAGACCAACCTGGTGCCCTACCCCCGCATCCACTTCCCCCTGGTGACCTACGCCCCCATCATCTCAGCTGAGAAGGCTTACCACGAGCAGCTCTCCGTTTCCGAGATCACCAACGCCTGCTTCGAGCCAGCAAACCAGATGGTGAAGTGTGACCCCAGGCGTGGCAAGTACATGGCCTGCTGCCTGCTCTACCGCGGGGACGTGGTCCCCAAGGATGTCAACGCCGCCATCGCTGCCATCAAGACGAGGCGCTCCATCCAGTTTGTGGACTGGTGCCCCACAGGCTTCAAGGTGGGCATCAACTACCAGCCCCCCACCGTGGTTCCTGGAGGGGACCTGGCCAAGGTGCAGAGGGCCGTGTGCATGCTGAGCAACACCACCGCCATCTCCGAGGCCTGGAGCCGACTAGACCACAAGTTTGACCTGATGTACGCCAAGCGTGCGTTTGTGCACTGGTACGTAGGTGAGGGCATGGAGGAGGGCGAGTTCTCTGAGGCCAGGGAGGACATGGCTGCCCTGGAGAAGGACTATGAGGAGGTGGGGGCAGAGTCTGGAAATGGCTGTGAGGAGGGGGAGGAAGATGAATATTGAATCCCTGTAGCCCTACGTGCTATGACCTGTTACAGTACTAAGTGGCTTTTGTATTAAAATGTACTAAGCATTTACATCGTCTTGGTGGTTTTGGCTCAAGGTGTAGCCTACATAAGCGTTTCTCGATAGTGGAACGTAAAACCGCACACCAATATCCCATTTTGTCCTGTACTCTGATCCTCAACCTGTCTGGAATACACTGAAACTAATCAATACCCTGTCCTACAAGAGTGAACAGTGTTACATTATGAAACTTGACCTCAGCACAGAGGATAGGCACTGGCGCTCCCAGATTGTCAACACCGCATAGATTGTCTGCTGATGAGCAATCCTGAGAGAAATATTGATTTAATTCGGAGTGACCTTGAACCCGCCTGGTCGCAGGCAATCTACTGCTACACAGCAGCGTAAACAGCCTACTTCAGAGACCTGTACCTGAGACTGGATTTTAAATATGACCGATTGGGCCTGCAAGCTTGCCTTTACATTTACATACGGTAAAATAGGTTCTGTGTTAGCCTACATCCCATGCTCGTTTTGGGCTGAGGCGCGGTCTTGTTTCATAATACAACAATGTTCACTCTTGTAGGACATGTGCTTTACCTGTTCAATGCGTTTGGGGATAGGCGATCAGCCCCAGAATCGTGTGTATTGCAGGCTACGCACGTTAACTCTCACAAATCTGCGAGCTGTCAAAGGTCTCCTAGCAACAAGACCGCGCCTCAGCCCAAAACGAGCATGGGATGTAGGCTAACACAGAACCTATTTTACCGAAACGCTGTCGTAGCCTATAATAGCCAGATTGTCGGTAATGGGGATACCTATCCAATAAACAAAAACGGTAGCAGTAAGCCAACCACAACTTAACATCTCTGGAGTTTAGCCGTCTCCCATATTCTAAATAAAATTAAATTGAATGTTAAAGCTATACGCACCTCATATGCATACGCTGTGACCAAGTCCAACTGGAAGCTTCATTTGGAAAACAATGTGTTTCGACATCTGTGAGTTCGGTAAAGTGTATGTTGACAACAACTGGGTGGAATAACAGAAGGCCAGCTGTCGCGGACACTTATCTGTTATATTGTAGAACCTAATTCTAACCCCGCCTCTTCCCTCGCATCAAATGTATGTGGTCGCCCTCTAGTGAAACAATTTATCATTGCAAAAAAATATGTAAGCAAGAAAGTGATGGTACAATATTGTTTGAGTATTATCCTGCAGAGAAGTAGTGATGGAGAAACGAAGCTTTCCGAAAGCAACGAGCTATTTAACACAATTGTCTCGAAAAGGTAGCTCTGTCGCTATTTTTCTCAAAAAGTAGGCTATCGCTTTTTCGAAGCGTTCGATACATCTTCTCCATAGGGACATCTGCTGGTCAGTTTATGGTAGCCTATGGCGACTGTATCGAGCGAAGGAAGGAATCAAGTGACGTCAAGTCCACAATCGTCATTGACAACTTGATAAATAAAGGTTATGTGACAAATGTTTCGATTTGCAAGTGTCAAAAATATGTTATCACATATCTTGCTGTACTATAAACAACGTAACAACGTCTTTGCTACTTTATGTTTATAACATTTATTTGTAGGTTCTTATAGGCTAACATTAATTACACTAAGTGCTCATCTGAGTATAGGCTATGGCTTCTTGATATGAGCGCAGCCTCTCACTCACAGTGAGATGATCGTATCCGCACACTCCGTTTTAGTGGAAGTATATGCTAAATGAATACATTATTATATGATAATGCAAGCTAGCGGTTAAGGTTTCGGAACATGCTTTTGCAACCGGGAAAGGGATGGCCACATTTGAAGGCTGGTAAAACTAGAGAAATGTTTAAGCTATGTGCTTGTGTACGATCTCAAATCTGTATATATCTCTGTCTATCAAGCTCTGGCAATCTATCTGTATCTCTGGCTCTGTCAATGAATGTATTCTATAGCGTCCGTAGGCCTATGTATAACCTACGAATATTTGTGATTTCTGATGTCTTCTAAGCGTTTGAATAAAACGCCGTTTGTCTCAGCTGCTCGCTTCGGACGTCACTTCGAAACTTCGACTCTGATCACGTGGGTTTTGCCCATTTGAAGCCACGCTCGACACGTTTCTATCGGTACCAATTGTTTCGAAAGGTCGATACCTCTTCGTCAGCACGGTATCGAGCGTAACATCACTACAGAGAAGACACTGACACATTATGCATTATTCTAAAACTATAGCCATATATTCTCAAATGTTTGAAAGCTTGTGTAGGATAAGGGCTGTCACATTCCGCCGCCCTTCGTTAACATCCATAGTTATCTAACCCAAACTAATGTTTCAGAAAATAAATAATGGAAAATAAACAAGGTAAAGAAAATGTATTGTATTCCACCAATGGCCGGTATATTTACGTCCATGCAGTCGTAATGGGTGAGTTGAGTGGCAGCACGATGGCGACATGGAGTGCCATGTGCGCAAACTCTCTGTTAACTGCAGCTGTGCTGTGTGAGCGCATGGTTACTTGATATAGCCTTAACATTCAAGCATGCATACTTTGCGCAAAAGAGGGTTGCTTTAGTCAGACCACTGTTTAGCCATGCACATGGTGTTTTATAAACAGATCGATGTGCTCAGCGGCGTTAAGTGCCAATTAGAATTAGGAACAATGTAACATTTCTCGCAGGATTGCTCATCAGCAAACAGTCTATGCTGTGTTGCGTATCAGGGAGGGCCCGTGCCTATCCTCATTGTGCTGAGGTCCAGTTTCATAATGCAACAATGTTCACTCTTGAAGGACATTAATTGCTGTGTCAAGTATCCCAGACAGGACGGTACGAGACAGTTTGGGGATCAGAGTACAGGACAAAAAGGGAAATAAGTGGTCGGTTTTACATTCCAATGTCAAGAAATAGGCCGCAAGGTGAACCACGAAAAGTCTTTTAGAAAATTATTCCAGCTCCACCGTCTGGCATTTACACAATCTTTAGCTCAAAAAAGAACGAGTTGTGCTAAGCTACCAAAAAAAGTTACTAAAATTCCAGTCGATTGTCGATGCGTCTGTTTTATGCAGAACTAGTTTCTTCAGAGCGTAATAGGATTTTGGTGGCGTGGTTCGACACGTGATCGAAAATAAGGTAGCTGCGTTTTGTGAACGTGGATGTTTTTTTGTTGTTGTAATTTTAGCAATCACAAAACAAAGTAGTAGCACATGAACAACAAGTGAACTAACTTCCATACAAATTATACAAGTACAACATACGAAGCAGCATCTTTGCATAGACAAATAATAATCAGACAAATGAAAATCAAACCAAACCTTGTTAGAGGTTTCAGGGAAAAAGGACTCTTTCCACAAATTCAATACTTTTTTGCTATCCAAAGACCTAAGATACTTCAGTAGAGATTTAAAATCTATGAGAAAAGGCACAACATTAGGAGATGAATTTAGATGTTTTCCTGCTCCAACACACCTGATTCAAATGAATGGGTCGTTATCCAGCTCTGCAGAAGCCTGCTAACGACCATTCATTTGAATCAGGTGTGTTGGAGCAGGGAAAATCTAAAACATGCAGGACAGGGGGTCCCGAGGACCAGGGTTGGGAACCACTGGTGTAGATGAGAAATTGTGGAGCAGGATTAAAAGATAACAGGGTTCCACCTTACGGCCTAAAATTGATGTACACCTTGAGCCAAAACCATCAAGACGACGTAAATGCTTAATATATTTTAATACAGGTCATAGCACGTAGGCCTAACAGATTCAATATTCATCTTCCTCCTCCTCACAGTCATCTCCAGAGTCCGCCCCCACCTCCTCATAGTCCTTCTCCAGGGCAGCCATGTCCTCCCTGGCCTCAGAGAACTCGCCCTCCTCCATGCCCTCACCTACGTACCAGTGCACAAACGCACGCTTGGCGTACATCAGGTCAAACTTGTGGTCTAGTCGGCTCCAGGCCTCAGCAATAGCGGTTGTGTTGCTCAGCATGCACACGGCCCTCTGCACCTTGGCCAGGTCCCCTCCAGGAACCACGGTGGGAGGCTGGTAGTTGATGCCCACCTTGAAGCCTGTGGGGCACCAGTCCACAAACTGGATGGAGCGCCTCGTCTTGATGTGAGCGATGGCGGCGTTGACATCCTTGGGGACAACGTCCCCGCGGTAGAGCAGGCAGCAGGCCATGTACTTGCCACGCCTAGGGTCACACTTCACCATCTGGTTTGCCGGCTCGAAGCAGGAGTTGGTGATCTCTGAAACGGAGAGCTGCTCGTGGTAGGCCTTCTCGGCTGAGATGATGGGGGCGTAGGTCACCAGGGGGAAGTGGATGCGGGGGTAGGGCACCAGGTTGGTCTGGAACTCGGTCAGGTCCACGTTGAGGGCGCCGTCAAAACGCAGGGAGGCAGTTATGGAGGACACGATCTGGGCAATCAGGCGGTTGAGGTTGGTGTAGGAGGGACGCTCCACCCCCACGTTGCGCTTGCAGATGTCAAAGATGGCCTCATTGTCAACCATGAAGGAGCAGTCCGAGTGCTCCAGGGTGGTGTGGGTGGTCAGGATGGAGTTGTAGGGCTCCACCACAGCTGTGGACACCTGGGGGGCAGGGTACACCGAGAACTCCAGCTTGGACTTCTTACCGTAGTCCACAGACAGACGCTCCATCAGCAGGGAGGTGAAACCAGAGCCGGTCCCCCCGCCAAAGCTGTGAAAGATGAGGAAGCCCTGCAGTCCGGTGCACTGGTCCGCCTATGCAGACCAAACATGGATTATTAATTCATAAAAGTTCAGTCATTTGGCGGAGATGTACTTGAAACTCAACATCCAGTTGTGATTCTCACCATTTTACGCATCCTGTCAAGGACGGATTCCACAATCTCCTTGCCGATGGTATAGTGCCCGCGGGCATAGTTGTTAGCTGCGTCCTCCTTGCCACTGATCAGTTGCTCAGGGTGATACAACTGACGATAGGCGCCATTTCGTACTTCATCTAATAAGAAATACCAGGAAACAATTAACAGAGTGGAAGAAATGGCTAATTTTAAAAAGGAGATTAATCAAGTAAACATGGCCTCTGGCACCCCCACAGCAGCGTTCCAGACTCACCCACGACGGACGGCTCCAGATCAATAAAGATGGCTCTGGGGACGTACTTCCCGGTACCGGTTTCAGTGAAGAAAGTACCGAAGGACGTGTCGGCCAGGGAGGCAGCGTTGGATGCATGCACTGTTCCATCTGGCAGGAAGCCATGCTCCAAACAGTACAGCTCCCAGCAGGAGTTGCCCATCTGGACGCCCGCTTGTCCGATGTGAACAGAAATGCACTCCCTCTGTCAGTGGATCGAAGACAGAGTTGTGTTTTTAAAGTATATGCAAGGGGTTAAAGTTAAAATGTTTGAGTGGTTAAATTCTCTGATGAGAGCAATTCAGACAACTTAATGTCATTTACTTACCATTGTTACAACTATTAGGCACACCTAAACAACCTCAACCCTGAAAATCATAAGCAGTTACCCCTTAAATAGCCCTCCTCATCTTGAATACAGATAATCAGCCTAATGGAGTTCACCTGCTTTTCTAGTCACAGCAATCAAGTATGGTGGGTGTGACCTTCAACAACCTTGATTGAAAAACGTCATACGTCAACAGATGTTACTGTATCAGAAAGTTACTATAGTACAAACCTTTTTTACATCAACAGATTTAAAGTTATCATAGGACAAAACCTTAATGTTGAAAACAAGTCAATATGTTAGGTTTGAACAAGTAGATTTTAACTGGTGAAAAGTGAAAACATGGGCCGAGTTTCTTTCTTGAAATGAATGTTGTGTTGCAGGGGCGTTGTTAGATCCTTTTTACTGGGGCATGTGCCCCAGTATAAATCTGCTGTGCCCCAGTACAATCAAAAATTTGAGTTTTAACAATTTACTTTATTAGTCAGTGCATTCATTTAGATTGATAATCCCGGAAAAAATAAACGCAGTACTGCTCAACGCTTGTAAAATCAAAGCAGTAACCAAAAACACAAACCAATGCCTGCAGAATTCCATGTCACCGCGCTCTTCTGAGCTTGCCAAATACCCACTGCAGCACGCACACAGAAGTCCAGGTGTCGGACTCAGACACAAAAATGTGCGCTCAAATGAATACAAAAATGAATGCACACTGGCATTAACTATTGATGTCCCTGTCAAAGACCGAGGTGAAGTTAGTTTCATATTCGACATTCGTCTCACATTCGGAAGAGGCTACTTTGTGGTGTCGCGTTAGGGGCCGGGTGAAAACTACCCATACCATTTTGAAAAATTATGACTTTTATAATATTTTTAAGAATATAAAACCTCAAAGGAACAGCAGAGTATTCAAACATTGTCTATAGCTCTCCCTGCCACCAAAGCTGATATCAAACCTGCGTCCCCGAACTGTTGTATAGTGGGTTAAGCAAGGGGAGTTTCTATAGCCGAGTATTGTGCAGAGCACGCTTGGAAGAAAAAAAGTAGTAGTAGAGTTTGAGAGTATGTCTAACAATGCCTCTATTGTGTTGATATAGGGGGTTAAAACTACACAGCCTGTTGACCGTCAAATTAAACATGCATAGACTAACATACTGCAAATACTAATCCATTGCATACTTGAGGCCTGCTCTATCTGAAGTCAAATAGGATTGCCATTTGTTGTTTTTGAATCATCTGCTCCTCTGCCCGAGACCATCTCCACGCTTTGAGTTCAGTATTTAGCAGATCATGTGGTGGTGAAGCCACTGGCAGTTTCAACATTGTGAACAACCGGGTCATGACCCGACCCATGCCTCCTGCTGAGCATGGGTGTATCTAGCCCTATTTTGGGGCTGGAGCCCCCCCAAAAGTTTCATTAGCCTCCCCCAATTTTTTTATATATAGTTTTTCTTAATTTCTGTTCCTAAAACCCACTAGAGGACACCATTTAACCAAGGATATTTAAAAAACAATATTATGGGGGAACATGCCCTCAGACCCCCCTAGTTTTGCTGGGTCACAGGAAAAATAGGTTTTATCTAGGGAATCTACAAAGTGAGAATCTAAATTCGCCCCTGCTGCTAAGCATATCCGCTCACAAGGGTTTCAACAGCCTTGCAACAGTGGTTGCACAAACACATCAAGTATATTCCCCTCATGTAAACATTCCTTTATTCTGAGACACGTTACATTAAAAAACACTTCTAGCCAATTCATGAATGAGAATTAAATAGAGACCCGGATTTAATTTAGTCTTTCTTGCGACTCGAAGAGCTGACAGCACCGCATCCTGTCCACGGATGGAACGGTATACCCTCTTTACAAGAAAAGAGCGGCAGCTCTGCCTCGCACTGCTGGTGCTTCCCACAGATGATTGTTGAAACCCGTTATATTCACGCCGGTCATGGCACATTCAAAGTAGTTGCCGTTTAGCAATGCGACTGCAATCCAATTGACAGGAGCGACCATGGCCTTCGTGGTGATCTGAAAGAGGACCACCAAAAACCCGCAACAGTTTTTGCAGCGAAACTTTGATTTGCAGATACATTATCCTGTTGCCAACTTCAGAAAAATAAGGAACGCTTGTCGCAGCGGGGGCCACGATGACCACAGACCCGATCGTGCAGTGGTGGTAAATCATAGCCTGACGTTGTCATACTCATAATTCCAGTCAGAATATGAGTCTGAAAACTCTCCGTTGGGCTTTGAGTATGGAGCGTGTTTCAACCGAACTCGTAAAACAAATGCCTTTACGTTCAATTAGATAGGCCTACAACCAGAGCAACGTATTATGTTGTTTGTTGAAAACGAATTCAACCCAAGGGCTCTTTCGTGACGTTTTTGATTACGTTACTGTTGATCATCTGTCCATCATCGTATAAAGCCCGCCCTGGCAATTTCATTGGTCCGTCCTGATTCTGGGTTTTCTGTAGTTGTCCCCAATACGAGACCCTCCAGACCCAACTTCCCGAACACATTTTTTTGTGGGTTGGGCTGGCAGCCAGGCTAGTAAATCACAACTTGCCTCCAGAAAAAATGTTTTCATAAAAATATTAAGATTGATACATGGACATTATAAAAAGATATCTGCTATTGAAATCAGTATGAACAGATGCTCTCAGTATATATCACAACTCAAGTGGTCTAATCGTCATAGCTGAATATGACGATAACAAACATAGGCCAGTGAGTTTGACAGTGAGACCACAAACAGTTGGCTTTTGGAGAAACTTGTGAGATTTGAACCATATTTTATTAACTTTAAATTATACAAATGCTTTGATAACATCGTGAACATGATAATATCAGTGGAACAGAAGTAGGCCTAGTAGTGTGCAGTATTGGAGCACGCCTCTTCCCTCGCATATGTGGTCGCCCTCTAGTGAAACAATTTATCATTGCAAAATTCTAAATAAGCAAAAAAAGTGATGGTACAATATAGTTTGAATATCATCCTGCAGAGAAGACACTGACACATTATGCTTTATTCTAAAACTATAGCCATAGATTCTCAAATGCAATGTGTTTGAATGCTTGTGTAGGATATGGCCCGTCACATTCCGCCGCCCTTCGTTAACATCCATAGTTATCTAACCCAAACTAGTTTCAGAAAATACATAATGGAAGAGATAAAGTTTTGTATTCCACCAATGGCCAGTATGTTTATGTCCATGCAGACACAATAGGTATATATGAGTCAACCTGACAGGAGCACGCCTGGAACGTTTAAACATTTAAGCATGCATACTAAAGAAATTACCATGGTGCTCTCCGAGGCCAGATTACTTCAGGAAGCGTGCGCCAACCAAGACTGCGACTTTTTACGCACTTTTTACAACATGGCTATCGATAATCGACTAAGGAAAGACTATTTTGACAAATCACTGACCATAAGTAGAAAAGGATTCGAATGATATTTTTGCGCAAAACAGGGTTGCTTTAGTCAGACCACTGTTTTGTCACGCACATGGTGTTTTTATAAACAGATCGGTGTGCTCGATCGCGTCACGTGGAAAAAAGTGCCACCGGCCGTTGTGTTCCATAACCGTATAGCTGTGCAACAGGTTGTGGATGGGGACGGCCCCAGACACAAAACATAAGATGTCACTGTATGTGGTTTTCTAATCTAGACAGTTCCCTTTAGATAGCTCCATGGAAGCCATAAAATATAAAATATCAAAATGCTGCTGCTATGTTAATGTCACACATGTCATATTGCATCTCCAGAAGTCTATTGACCCAGCATGAATCATAATATTGTGGCAAGCATCTGAAATGCGTATCCAACTCTGACCCGCATGAAAGAAGGCAAACGCACATCATGAAACGGAACTGAAAGTCTATTTTCTTCTTAACATGCTTCCCACAACTCACTGTCACAGCAGATCTTAAGCAACCAGCAAGATGGATAAATTCAAAACGGTCCTCAACATTGCTCAAAAACAGCAGGAAAGCTTGAGTTTGGGATTTGTTGCCTTGTTCACCGCTGGCGGGGAACAGATTTTTTCGAGTGTGGTTTTTAAGTGCCCATGCAGTGACTGGAACTTTACCTATGGAATGGTGTTCCTCCTCGTGCCTGCTTTGGCACTTTTAGTCTTAGGCTACAGCCTCAGCAATAGGACATGGAAGTTGTTCACAGGAATATGTCTCCGCAAATCAATGTTTCGCTGCAAAAACGTTTGCGGATTTTTGGTGGTCCTCTTTCAGATCACCACGAAGGCCATGGTCGCTCCTGTCAGTTGGATTGCAGTCGCATTGCTGAACGGCAACTACTTTGAATGTGCCATGACCGGTGTGAATATAACAGTTTTCAACAATCACTTGTGCCTTGGGAAGCACCAGCAGTGCGAAGCAGAGCTGCCGCTCTTTTCTTGTAAAGGGGGTACCGTGCCATCCGCGGACAGGGATGCGGTGCTGTCAATTCTTCGCGCCGAGTCGCAAGTAAGGCTAAATTTAATCTATATAATTCTCATTCATGAGTAGGCTAGAAGTGATTTGTTACCATCTTTAAAGTCATTCACATTTCCCTTATACATTGCATAAAGCAGAACTAAGAGGCTGGGGATGGGAAGTCATTTTTTTGTTACATAATTTCTCAAAACAATAAGTCAGTGTTACTTCACTGGAGTCCCACCTGTCAAGGAGGCAAGTAACCTACTGTACATTGATGAACAAAACAAGCATAACTGATGTTGCATTAGAGGAATTACATTTCAGAATGCCTCACTCAAAACTCTGATCTCCCTGTAGTATTTATCTCACTTATTGGTCCCTCTCTTGGAATGTCTCTCTGCATCTTACTTTCATCTCTCACACATCCCTCTCCTACTCGTTCCTCAAGGGAATTGCTTGGGTGCTCTCTCTCTCTCTCTCTCTCTCTCTCACTCTCTCTCTCTCACTCTCTCTCTCTCTCTCTCTCTCTCTCTCTCTCTCTTTCTCTCCCTAACACCCACATTGTATTCTGGTTTCAGATCTTGGGTTGGTTGCTGATTGCATCTATCCTGGTGTCCAGCCTGCTGCTGGCCTGTGTGTCCAGGTGCAACTCCCCAGTCAGCTACCTGCAGCTGAGGTTCTGGAAGTCCTACGCCCAGCAGGAGTGCACACTGCTGGAGACCTTCTCCGAAGGCCACGCCCGAGAGCTGGCCCAGAGGAACTTGCAGAGCTTCTTCCAGGTGCAGCCTCCAGAGCCCATCACCACCCCATCTAACCAGGCCTGGCAGAAGATCTCCAACTTTTACCGTTTCAGCACCCGGGACCACTACTACAGCATGCTTCACCAATATGTGGATAACTGCCTGGGGCACGGAGAGGAGGTACTGAAAAGGACCTTGTCCATCCAATCAGATGGTCCTGATGCTAACACCCCAGGAGTGCTGGGCTTTGTGGACGGTGGTAGGATGCTGTGAATGCAGAGGATTTTGATGGTAATAGCAAATCATATTAACAAACTAAAAAATGATAGGTTTCTTTCTACACCTGTGTGGCGTAATCTTTCCTGAGCCTATCTACTTCACATATCTTTGCTTCAATCAGGAAATGTAACCCAGACCTGCTTCCTGTGTGCGCTGAACCACAGCAGAGAATGTCTAATATAGAGAGAACTGCCACTCTCGGGAAACTTCCGGGTTCTGAACTGGTTGAAGTTCCATGTGAAAAATAATACACACTGCTGGCTGTTAGATTGTTTTAAAGTTGCCTTTCTGTTCTAATTTGGCTTTTGAAAATGTAATTGACGAAACATTTATTAAAACGCTACATTTCAAAAACAATCTACTACTTACAACACAACAGCATTGGTTCACACCACCAACATCAGCCGAGAACACCGCAACAATAGCCGAGAACACCACAACATTAGCCGAGAACACCGCAGCATTAGCCGAGAACAACGCAGCATAAAATGAAGCGTTTTAATAAATGTTTCGTTTTTGTTAATGTCGTTGTGTTGTGTGTTAATGTTGTTGTTTTCAACTTTTGTTTGCTTCGCTAATGTTGCTGTGGTGTGCACCCGTGGGCCACCGTATATAACTGACATGTTATATCTTAACAAATGATTGTTAAACTAGCTTTTACAGCATTGCTCATCATGTTCTTGTCCATGCTAATGCAAAAAAATACTGACATTAAATTACATTATCTCTGAAAAAAACTCTGAATTCTTTATGAACGAGCCAGGGTGGTTGGGTTGGATGGAGCCCACTTCAAACTCCACGATGTCCAACTCCACTGATTGTATTTTTGTCATGTGAAACTGAAGAAAAATGTAAAAACTGCAACCAACATCATCTTAGTGCCTGGCCCGACTGTGTGAGGCTTTTAATTCCAATGTTATAGAAGGAAGATTTTGAAGACCAGGATGAAAGCTTTTGCTAAGATCAATGCTCTTAAAGCCTTTTGGAAGGGGGGAGGGGAGAGAGCACTTCTCCATAATGCTCACTTATGCTGCACTGTGCAGTTCTTGTGGTATTCCAGATTGCTTCCTGTGTGTGGGTGTGTGTATGTGTGCAACATTCACACGCCTGCATATGTATGACTAAGTGAAACAGCGTGTTGTGTGTAGATCAAACTGCTGCCAGTAAAAGCACGTTCTCAGCTGCGGTAACACATCTACATTCTTCTTTGTAATAGTTCCGTGGTTTCCGTGTTTGTGGTATGTCCTTGGTATGTACTAAAAGCAGTGTTTTTGCCAAAACATTGGACTCAAATCCAATGTTAAAGCACAGCTGCTGAAGATTTGGAAGCCGGAAACCAGAAATGCAAGATCTCCGTCTGTTGAGTCACAATCTGTAGGATTAGCCGGGGGTAGAGAAGGAGGGACCAGAAGAGAGAGAAAGGGAAGTCAAGAGAGTAAGGGAGTGGTTTGGAAGTGTACAAAGACAAAGCCTGCATGGACATGGGTGGAGAGCAGAGGCATGGAGATAGAGAGACAGGGAGAAAGGGAGGAGCTGAGGGAATCTGAAAGAGACAGATCCGGAAAGAAGGAAACGGGAGGGGCTGAGGCTGTTGACAGATGTTTGTTTTCTTGTAAGTTGAAGTGAGACGGTGAGAGGCAGTTGGAGTTAGAAATTAAGAATTACGCTCTTA
Organism: Hypomesus nipponensis; assembly: GCF_054491055.1. Taxonomy (NCBI): domain Eukaryota; kingdom Metazoa; phylum Chordata; class Actinopteri; order Osmeriformes; family Osmeridae; genus Hypomesus; species Hypomesus nipponensis. The sequence continues at coordinate 13,996,726 of NC_140362.1, forward strand.
CCTCCCAACCTGACAAGACAAATACCTCTTTAGATTTTCTATTCAACAATTGGTCATTCCTTGAGTTCTTTTCACCCTGGATCGTGTTTCAACCCGCCTCACGGCCAACATGGATAACTTCCAGACCGTCCTGCGTTTCTTCATGAACCAGAAAGCCACCTTAGGCTACAGCTTCATGGCCCTCCTGACCATTGGAGGGGAGAGGGTCTTCTCCATGGTCTCCTTCCAGTGCCCCTGCAACCACAGCCAGAACTTCGCCTACGGGCTGACCTTCCTGATGAGCCCGGCGCTGGTCCTGCTCCTGCTGGGTCTGTTCTTCAGCACGCGTCTGTGGCGCCTCTTCACCGGCTGCTGCCTGAACCCCATGAAGCTCTGTCCCCGGGGGAACAGCCTCGGCTGCATGAGGGCGATCGCCAGCATCTTCACCGGGGCTTGCGTGGCACCCATCATGTGGCTGTGTGTGGCCCTGCTCAATGGGACCTTCTACGAGTGCGCTGTCAGCGGCCTGGATGAGAACATAGTGGTGGACATATTCTGTAAGAACAAGACCGCAAAGTGCCGGGAGGAGCTGGCGCGCGTGCCCTGCGGACGGTCCAATCTGCCCGCCGAGGAGAGTCTGGAGCTGTTACAGATGTTCAGGGCACAGTCTCAGGTGGGAACTTCTGTATATGTTTAGATACAGAGTCAGACATACTTCTATAGATATTTGACACAGAGTCAGGCATACTTATATAGATGTTTAACAGTCTCAGACAGGAACATCTATAGATGTTCAAACAGCCTGAGAGTAGCCAGTAATTATGTACTGTGACACCTAGACACTTGATACATGCAATTGATGTTCAGGGTCCATGTTATCACGTCCATGAAACCTGTTTCAGCACCTAAGTACTAAACTGGTGTTTTGTTCTGTTTATAAACATTTAGACATTCTTGTTTCGGGGTAATAACTTAAACTACAGAAGGACTAACAATGCTCATTATTAACATATTTGACTTCCTGCTTGTGTGTGTGTGTGTGTGTATGTGTGTGCTTGCATGTGTGCTCAGATTCTAGGCTGGGTCATCATTATCACAGCAACCTCGGTCGGACTGATTGGAACCTGTTGCACCAACTGTCGCTCCAGGGTCAGCTACCTGCAGCTGACCTTCTGGAAGCGCTACATGGAAAAGGAGAGGGATCAGTTCGATACCTACGCCACAGACTACGCCTCCAGGTTGGCTGATCGGAACCTCAAGAGCTTCTTTGAGAACCAGGAACCGGAAGCCTTCCCTTTTCCCAACCACAAGGCGTGGGAACAGATATCATCCTTGTACACCTTTTCCGACAGCGAGCAGTGCTACAGCACCCTGCAGAGATATGTGGAGCGCGTGGACAAAGACTACACCTCGGAGACCAGACCAGTCATGGGCAAGATAGATGTGGAAGCATAGGAAGTGTGATTTCAAAACAAAACATTGGTGCTTGGGCACATATCAAGCAACATTATAACTTGTTTTGTAAGAAGGATGACCAATAACATCAGCAACATGCATATGAGCACATATTACTTCTGTGCACTTTTTTCATTGTTGCCCCACATTATTAATATATGGCCCAGGATAACAATTCTGGCAAAACACCCTGTACTAGTAGGGCCAATCCCTGTGTTACCAGGGAAACCACAGTTATTAACACGCTGTCACTGCAGAAGTGATGAAACAATGACATCCTGTCTGCTAGCAGGAAACAAACGTGTGCTACATAGACCTCCTAAAATCACATTCTACCTAGCTACTGCAACAACAACACATTGACCATTACGTTTTTAGGTCTCTGACACATAGTACCATCTTTCTCTGCTGTTATCTCGTCTGTGATTGGTCTAACCACTGCTTCTCTCCTCTGTGTCTCTGTGGCAGTCCATCTATGCCATTCATAAATTATTTATTTGTCTGGATGGTTGTTTTCCTATTGGTATACTATAGATTGAACAACATCATATTTAAAGTACAAAATGTTTTATCCATTTAATCATATAATTTTTGTAAAAACATACATTGTACACAAGTTTCTGGAAAGGCGTAACCAAGCTTGATAATCCTGTTTTCCAGGTCATGTTTGATGACAAATGGAAACAGAGGGATGTTTTGTGCATGCAAACATGTTTTTAGAAAGCAGTCTTTCAGTATGATACGTACAAATAAAAATAATCCCAGTAATTCCAGGCACTTGATTTTCTATATAGTTCAGAACTTTTTAGGAGAAGAGCATGCTAAGATTGTCTGTCTAGAGCTCATCAAGGGCATATATTATGTAAAACACACACGTAGGGGGCCTGTTGAAACATTTATGAAGTGTTTACGCGTCTTCTTCATAAACTAATGTTACATATGTATACTGTGTTTATCTGTGTGTGTGCATCTAACACAAACAGTGACATTGTTTCAACCGGCCGCCAGCCAGCGGTGTGAAACCAGGTGTGCCTCAACATGTCTGGACAAGTACAAAAACCTCTTGGACTTGTTGGGCCCATTAGACAAAATTGTTCATGTCCACGGTCCACCCATTGCCTGCATCATAGATTTACAGTTTTTCACAATTGCTAAAACACATTTCTTAAAACAGTCACCCACGATCTCAAAACTGTAAACACAAAACCTCATCTTCAAGCACTATTTACAAAACCTCTGAATCCTATTGCAAAATGAAACTTTCGCCTCAAAACAGATTTACCTGTGGTCAAAATCAAACACTGCTCTCAAATCATAAACAAAGTGATCTAAATTATATACACTATCAAGCAGTCAGTAAACAATACACCAAAAAATAGAAAACACATTGTTCAAAACATAGTTCTCAGGGAGAAGTGCATTTTTACGCAATCTCACAAACAAATTTCATATTTATCCGTCATTGTCTTTTTATGAACGAAAACATGTTCTATCATAGTAGCTTAAAATTGATCAGAAATTACTACTCTGCTTTGCTCTTTGCAATTTTGTTGTTCTTTCTCCTCCTTGTACCCCTATAGTACTGCACCCTGCATCTCACTACTCACTCTTGTTCTTTGTTGATATGAACCTGCAACCAGTCAAAATCTATTGAGCATTCAGTACTGTTACTGTACCAAATGGAAAGCACAATGTTCAGGGCCATACAATTTGTTCACTGTACAGTATACAGCCTACATTGAAATGTACTGCAGTATACAAAACCACAGTAAAAGAGACAAAAATCAAAGGAGTAAACGTGATCAATGTGCTTCTTATTGTCTTTGGGCTGGGTTAGGCCAGAGCACTTTGTCGACATCACAAGCAATGTTTTTCCACCTTCAACAACCTGTTTGCTCTCTGAACTGGCATAAATTGGTTGTGTCACATCATTTGAAACAAGTGAAATCAATTTTGAGTGGTTGTGTTGTCAATGATATGTTTTCTCTATTTGTATTTGATTGTTCATTTGTGTTTACCAGTATGGATGACATGTGCATTAGAGTGCAGAATGTGTTTTAAAAATTAGAATGTGTTTAGAGTTTTGCTGAAAATTCTAAGTGAGATCTGCTATTTGTGTTTTACCATGTGAAATGGTTTAAGGTATTGACAACAAACAGGCACAATTAGCTACATGAGTTCAGGCAACTGAGAACTTAGTTCAGCCAATGGGTTTTAGTGTTTTAGCAATTGAGAAAAACTGTATACCTGCTTTACCCAGTGCTATATATACACAGTTTAAATTATTACTGTTTACAGCAACAGGCCCATGCTTGTTGTGATCTCTTTGCTTTCTGTACTGAGCTCAACCAATCCTAGACATTAGCACAGAAAAAGGAGCACGTTTCAGAAATGGAATGCTTAGAGTATGTTTACTGCTAGGCCAAAATAGTCGATTGCAGAACAACTTTAAACTTTAAAACCAGATAAAGAAAATGTTAGTAGTTTCGTTTAGTAAAGTTTCGACACTGATTTGTTTGAAAAACAAGGAAGTAGGTTAATCACGAGATACAATTAATAGCCAACTGATGGGTCGTTTGATGGTCAGACAAAACAAAATAATGCTCGATGTAATCGATTACTGGTAGGCCTCATCGAGCAGAGAACGCACACGCCCGCTCTCTAGAGTGATATAAGTAGCTAATTGATGGATAAATAGAAGAAAATGACAGATTACGCAGAAGAACAGCGAAACGAGCTGGAAGCTATTGAGTCAATTTATCCGGATTCGTTTACAGGTCTGTTTTTCGTCTTTGGGCGCTGAATAGTGACTGTGTCGGCTTCTGGTTAGAAGGCTAGCATAGCTGGTAACGTTTACGAGTTGTCACTTGCAATCAAAAAGTGCTAGCTTCAAAACACATGTAGCCGTCTAACTGGGTAGTCTGCTAAAGAAGCTAGTTATCAAACCTATAACTCGCTGTGTTGCCCGATTGTGAATGTTAACTGTGGTCTGTCTGCCCTGCTGCAGTGCTATCAGAGGTACCCACGAGTTTCACCATCACGGTGACGTCAGATGCAGGGAAAAACGATGAGAGTAAGTAAACTCGGTGTCTGGCATGCAGGACAGTATTTTTTAAAGTATGTTTTGCAGGCCTGGCGGTTATGTATTGGTTCTAGAATGTGATATGACTAGACGTTTTTCACTCCCTCCCTCCTTTTCCTACCCCAGTGGTAGAAGTGACCCTGAAGTTTACCTATGTTGAGAAGTATCCAGACGAGGCTCCTCTGTGGGAGATCTTCTCGCAGGAGAACCTGGAGGATTCAGACACAGAGGAGATCCTGTCCTTCCTAAATCAGCAGGTCTGTTTAGCTGATTCTGTCTGCCAGCCTTTCTCTTCTATCAAGCCATTTCTGTCTGGCCTTACTGCTGCAGACGGAAGTCTGTTTTTCCGGCACTCTGTCGTCTTGACTGTCTCCCAGACTGACCACCCCTCCTTCTGACGGCCATTTTGTAGGCAGAGGAGAACCTTGGAATGGTGATGATCTTCACCCTGGTGAACGCTGTCCAGGAGAAACTCAACGAAATCGTTGACCAGATAAAGAACAGACGGGAAGAGGAGCAGTCACGGAAGGATGCAGAGGCGGAGGAGGCTGAGAAGGTTGACATGACAACTGTTTCAAATTGTATTAGATGAACACACTAAGTTGTTTTGGCTTTTACTTAGAACGATGCATGGTGTTTATAATAACAGTAGCTGTAATAACCATTGTTATTGCGTGTGTGTGTCTGTGTGCGCCCCTGTATGTGTGGTGGACAGGTGGCCTTCCAAGGCACGGTGGTCACCATCGAGAACTTTCTGGCATGGAAAGCCAGGTTTGAGCTGGAGATGAATGAACTCAAGAAGAAACGCCAGAAGGAAGAGGAACAGATAGGGAAGATAAAACTCACAGGTGCGTGTCTGACCCAGGTCCACGTGCAGATGCAGAGCAGTCGATCTGTCTCATCACTGTCAGAACGACAAACTGACCTGGCATCCAACTGACTTGTCGGTTTCTTCTGTTTTCCTCCAGGGAAAAAGCTCTTTGAGACAGACCACAATCTTGACACATCGGATATACAGTTCCTTGAAGATTGTAAGGATGTTAATACTGGGTGTGTTTGTGAGTGTGTGTTGTGTTACTGTAGTATAACTCTGCTCCTCTATCTTTTCAGCTGGGAACAACGTTGAGGTGGACGAGTCACTCTTCCAGGACATTGATGATTTGGATTTGGATGAGGACGACCCTGACTTTAACCCCTTGGAACTCGGCAGTGATGAAGACTAAACCAGGAAGCAACTGAGACAAGTGACCCTGCCCCCAGACCTTCCCATGTTTTCTTTCCCCCCCAACATGAACTTTTAACAATAGGTGCGTTCGACTTCATGCAGCGCCGGCGTCGCCGGCAGCCGTCTGCAGCCCGGCTGACTTGAAGCAGCCAATAGCATTCTCAGCTTCAAGGCAGCTGGCTGCAGCCGGATGTTGGCGCCGCTGGCACTGCATGAAGTCCAACACACATATTGGTTGGCCGCACATCTTCAATTCAGTTCAAAGGGCATTCCTATAGCTCTTTACTATAGTTTCAATCGTGATGTCATTAAATCCGACAAATTTGTGTTCACCTTGGTCCTCTTTGTGCTGTGCTGAAATTATAGACCAGATGCCATCACCATACAGTTGTAGAACCTCTGGTTGGTCCATAGAGGGCAGCAGAGAATGAGCAATAATAATTGCAACAAGTATTGAATATTGTGATAACTACACCAACTGGATTTATGGGTGATTTGTTTTTTAATTATTATTTTACATTCATTACAATAATATACAAAATATATACAGAGACAATGCAAGTGCATTGATAAGTGAAAGTAAAGAAATTGTACGTATCCCAAAAACATTTTGTAATTATTACAAAGCTGTGCATATTGTGAATATAAAATGCATATTGGGAACTTAAAATCTGTAAAGCAATTTTAATACGAGACAGATATATATATATATATATATATATATATATATATATATATTAGATAAATAATTTGTAGACTGAGTAAAGATGTCTAGTCTCATTGAACAACTTTGTGTCCAACAGTGATTACATCACACAGTCCTGTTATCATGGATGTCCCACTTAAAGGAGAAAGGCCAGTCCTTCATCTTCTCCTGGTAGACACGGTTAAACTTCTCATTCTGGGCAACTGTGAAGTTGTTCTTCCAGTCTCCGATGGTACCTAGCATACAGACAATATGAAAGATCAAGTTGAGGATTGGGCCTTTGTTAAAGATACTTGTATGCCTCTATGATGATCCATAGGCTACAGTGAGCGATGATAAGTTAGACCAGCATGCTCACTAGGCTGAGTCTGATGCCTACACGACACCCTCAGCAGACAACCTTTGATCTGTAGCAATACCTTTCCTCATGAAGGTACCCGCCCTGTGGTCCAGCAGGCTGGCAGACACACTTTTGTAGTTGGCCTGGGGGTTCTGCTTCATGGAGCTGAAGGTGCTGTTCTGCACCACCCTGCCCACCTGCTCCTCCGTCAGGTCCTGCTCCAGGAACACACACATCTGCTGCACAACCGACCTCAGGTCCTACACACACGTACACACAGAAGTTAGCTGAATACAGACTGTATAAGTTAGTAAATAAGACTTTCATAAGAACGTTTCATACAAGAATTGTAGCTCAAGGTGCTTTACATATAAAGCTGTGTTACACTGTCCTGGTTAGCTACACACATACAAAGCAGCTGCAGAGTTCTGTTTTCGGGTCGACTAGGGTAGGGGTTAGTAGCTGCAGTACCTGGACCATGTCTTCATACTTGAGGAAGAGGAAGTTCATCTCTGCTCTGTGAGAGTACCATGTCTGGATGTGCTCAAACCAGCAGTTCCCATACACTGCAATACACAACAAATCAGCAGTTGCCAAATCATCCACAAGTTAAGACAAGGAAATGCACAGCAGTAGCAAAAGGGACCGCACATTGTCACAAATCAAACCTATCACGTAAATCCCATTGGCCTTACCATTACCCTCCATGAAATTCTCAAAGAACTCAGTGAAGTTCTTTGGCGTCTGTAGCATAGTGGCATACTTGTGGAAGTGGTAATAGGAGACCAGAACATCCTTAGGGTTTCTGGCCACATAGATCACCTGCAGGAGGGCCGTCAGGGAGAGGCTGTCAGCACAGCAGACCCAAGAGCTTTCAAAAGCATGCATGAACATTAAAGGGAAGACTTAGTGATGCTCAAACAAGATTTTCCTCCATATGCCTGCAGGCTTCATGGCATAACTAGCATGTACACAATGACATAAAGGGGAGCATCTACCTTAGAAACACTGCAGACATACTGGATTACTGCAGCGTTGAAAAAATATATCTATGCCCCCATTTTTCTGGTGCATGAAGTCAGGTGGAAGTAAAAAAAAAAAAGAAGGCAGTAATACTGAAATCGTGTTTCAGTGGTATTTACAACTGTGAATAATAAATAGTATTCTCTTTGGATAAATCATTCAATCGTATTTTTTTTCAGGAGCAATATTCTACTCTACTAGCCCAGTGTTCTGAGTATTATGATACTCCTCACTCAGATATGACCAGTTCTGCTCCAATACATGACAGACCTTGCCCCTCTTCTGTCTCAGCCCTAGAGGCATGAACTGGTACTGCAGGTGGGAGACTTGCAGCCTGGGGGAGGGGGCGCAGACAAACGTCTTCTCGCTGCCCATCAGCTCGATCCAAGGGACGCTGTCAGAGTTGAGCTGGCCAGTGGTTGCCGTGACATCGCCCTTGGAGTGGATGAGGAGGAGAATTTGCTGCATCCAGATTGTCCCTGGCGATCAGAGCAGAGAGTTTATCCAGGGATCAGCTTTCCCAGTGTAGCTGAACATCAACAGGAAGGGCCCCTTTTCCTGTGCTGTTTCAACTAAACTCTCTCTACTCTCCAGTCTTTTAAATACAGATTCGACTGACTGGGTGTCCCAGCATCACCATGTCAAAACCTGACTGTTTACAGATGAGACATGATCTCTGTCGCACAGATAGATGACCTACTGAAGATAGTAAACGAAAAGAAAACAGGACGTTTTACATTCCGCCTATGGAGTGAAGCTGCCCGTGTTTACCTTTGGTTTAGTCGAGCGCTGGTTCCAGACAAACAACTCACAGACAAGGAGGTATCTTTAACCAGTGAAGGGACTCATCTTTCACCTCAGATCCATTTCTGTACCTAGCTACACTCTGAGCTCTTCTCTCCTGTTCAGTTTTCCTCTCCAACTTCACCACTGTCTAGTAAAAAATAATACATGCAATTCTTTCTAAAAAATACAAAAAAACTGTGAGTTTGCTGATTGGGAGTAGACTGACATTTTGCTCCACATTTGGGCTTTAGTCTTAAATTACATTTCAGTTGGCTGCCCTTGTATCTTACATGTCAGTGTAAACTTATACTGCATGGCGGTGGGCTGCAAGATAACAGGCAAACCTTATAGGCTTCAAGATGGGTCAGGTCTCACAAGGTCTTCACCTCACCTGACTTGGGATATGTGATGGCAAATACGTCGGAGTCTCGGGTCTCCCAGTTCTGGATCCTATCCACTTCCTCTGGAGAGTGGATCCCCGTGATCAGATTGAAGTTTCTGTGTGGCACTAGCTTGTGCTTTGAGTCCTTGGGATCTGTCTGTTGTGTGGGATCTTACGAGTTTAGACAGAGACAGTGAATGTAGAAAAACATTTGGCATGTGCACAGAATTGATCATGTAGCAGCTTTTTTGGATTGCCTAAATAAGAGGCAAGAGGGGACAGCTTCTTTCAACATGCTGCATTTGTTGTCATAATCACCACCCACATATTATTTTGTATTCGTGAGGCTATATAGAGGCGTATTGCCATTTAGATAAATCATGACAGAATTATTGAAGACATTTCACAGTCAACATGATAACACTTGAGGGGGGGGGGGGGGGGGGGGGGGTTTAAATCCACTGTCGGAATTCACACAGGCTGTAACCCTAGTACCTAGTCCGTCCTCACACCACACACACCCCAGAAATTAATAATTTAGCTTTGAATCACAGTGTATCACTGGTCACCATGGAGAGGAGCTATTATAGGCTTTCAACACAGACAAAAAACTAGAACATTGAGTTGACTCCTCATGTTATAGAGGGTAGTCAGTGAAACATATTAGACAATTCAGTGCGAATTTAAATGGCCCTCCTATAAACAATCACATTTGTTTAACCCCCGACAGCGCGCCGTGGCTGCGAGCAGGGCACTTACCTGCCATTGTCCCGGTGACTTCGGTGTCTTGTCTGTTTGAGTCCGGAGTCCGGGCGTCGTTTTAAATCAATGATTTCCTCTGTGCACCGTGAGCCAAGTGTCACTTCACGTTGTTGATAAAACATGCAGAATCAAACAAATAGTGCGCAAAGCAAAGCCAAATCTATTTGCCGGTGTTGTATCACCCGATGCATGACTCTGGTGTTGGAACGAATTCTCCCTCCCTCGCAGAATCCCACTCCCCTACGCGTGAACGCGCACTGTCTTCCTAGCGTCTTGCTAGTTGTAGTTTGACGAACCGAGGCATTTAATTAATGTTTCATCAAAAGTTATGTTGTGCGGCACTTGAGAGCCTATATGATTTGTATGTCGTGCTACTCGTAAAGTCCGAATGATTGTCTAAAGAAAATAGACATACTTTGGAGCTGCACTTGAAAAACGATGTTATGCTACACTGTCCTATTAACGGAGAGTAATATGATAATTATGTTGCTAATTATGTCACTGTCTGGTAAAAGCGAGCATCCTTTTCAAAATTCATTTGTATGAATCACTTTTAGTAGAACTATTCATTTCTGATTCTTGATTACGTTGTACTTGCTGTTATAGGTATAGGGTGGATTGCCCTAATGTGGGACCTAAACTCCAGTGGGTCTGGCTCTCCCCTAAACTAAAGAATGTCAGTGAAAACTACGGGAATGTGACGCTGTAGTGTCATGTGATCAAAATCACATGACCTTTGAACTGTTCATCAGAAATTAGGGCGGTATAATCATCAAAAATGATGCATCCAACAACAAAAAATGTCCCTCAGTGGGGCAATCCACCCTACTTAGTAAATGCAATCGTCTGGTAAATGAGTATAGCTACATTATTTTACAAATGTAGGCTATATAAAAGGCCCCTACTCACAGGTCCCTCCTACCAGAAATTAACTTCTATTTCCCTCTCAGTAAACTACTTGCCACACAACAGTTTTGTGTTTACAATCATATCCATTTTATAGATCCTGCTTCCCACAGCCTAGTTTGTGTCTGCTAACTTGCAATGTACAGTGCTTGTTTTTATTACCTGATAAGCCAAGCCTGGACCTTCCCTTGTGAATGGCTAGTGAAAAACATCTAATAAATGATGACATTTTGATTAGTTCCATCACATTTATTACAAAAAACTAAAATGATATATTTAACAAAAGGTAGAAAAAAATTAATAAAGTGATCATTTAAATGGCGGGCAGCACAGACATATTCCTCTCAGATGGATTTTAGCACAACAGTGATGGAACCTTCGGAGGCAGCTGTCATAGACAACCTGAGATTTTGGATAAACATTAAGATTAATTTGTGGAATGATAATGAATGATCAAACATTAGGAATGGCAAAAACTGTCACTGTCACCTATAATAACATGACCACTTATACAAAGAAACATCAATGCTTCATTATAAATGTGTCTAGTAATGAAAAAAGTATTGTATTCAATACCAGTTGACAAGCTATTACCCAGTTAGTGTCGCCATCCAGATTGTCCACATCCCCGCATAGTTGCAGTGTGTCAGATTTTATAGCCCCAAGATATGGGGGGGGGGGGCATTTTGGCAGGTATGAAAAACAGTGTTGCCAAAATCCTACTCCCCTTCTAACGTTTACATTTTTGCAACTAGTATCAAAAGCTTTTTATGGCACACTTTACAGGGAATGAGGAGCCACCAAAATAATTTGGGTGTGTGTCAAATGTAAAATCCCAAAATATGGGGGGAGGATTTCGGCAGGTATAAAAAATAGATAAGGGGTGCAAACCCCACTTCGCCACCACCGATTTTTCTATTTTAATCTGGCCAAGTGCAATAATAGAAATGTTCCAGGTGACACCATCTACAACGTTAGACTTAATGGGTCATTCCTTGATGGAACTTTCAATAGTTCTTCCAGCTCAAAAGTAACAGAAAAGCTAAAAGAGGATACACCAGGATATGCCTAGCTCATTTTAAAGTGATTTCAGAGTTGTATGTCCAATCATGGTTCATAAACTTAACTTGCATTAAATTAATCTAATGATTAATTTGAAGATATAGTATTCATTTTGAGTGGTTCACTACCCTTTGCACCCCTAGTTTTAAAACCTAGAATTCCCTCTGTTTGAGGGGACTTCTAGTCCCCCCCGTCAAAAAAAACCAGACTCACAAAGAAATAATAAAAAAACACAATTTATTCCTTAATATAAAAATCAACTGATGTTAAAAGACAGACAGAATGAAAATAAATCCCGATAGTTAGAACAGACACCAGCTTCAAGGCATCCTTACTGCACGCAAGGTTCTGGAGTTTAAGATGCGGGTCTGAAAAACGAAACACACCAGTGTAATGCATTAGTCGATGAAATATTCTAGATGCTTTCAGCTTCGCTAATCTGGTCAGACCAGGTTTGTCAGCTGAGCTCACCTGCCGCTCCTCAGGAGAAAGCACCCCCTCTGCAGCCACCACCTGGTACTGCTGGTGCTTCAGGTTGCCAGGGAATTTCCTGAGGCGTCTGACGGCGGTAAGGGCGGAGCCGGCATCTCTGGTGAGCAGCTTCCTCACGTCGCCGGGGGAACAGCCTGGGTCCAGTAGCAGCACACACAGAGTACCGTTCCTCCTCTGTTCCAGGCCCACAATGGAACGACTGTGGCCTTTTGGACAAATACAAACACACAGACACAAACACATGTCAAACACACATGAGCACACAGACACCTGTGGAATTCTGGGTTCAGCTCGGCTCCCAGAATAGCAGTAGATCCTCCAAGGCCTCTGTCACATCCTTGTTTACGGTACGTTTGTTATAATGTGGTCTTGGTAAATGTCTTGCCTATGGAGCATGGTGTTTGTTCTGTCTTGCGGGACTCCTACCTTGGTGCTGCAGGTAGATGGGGGGCTGGGGGGTCTTCACCACCCGGGGGGGAAGCCTGGCACCCCCGCTGGTAGGGCTGGAGAAGTATTGCTTGACCCAGTCAAACAGCCTGGGGTGTGTGTTCCCGGGGCCACTAGGCTGGTGGAAGTCTATGATGCGAGCTCTGTGAGAACAGGACAGACAGCAGAGAACATGGCCAACTGAGGAGTGTTGCATCCATGAGGAATACAGTAGGTAGACTGGCTGTCAGGTCACTCCCAGGATAGGCTCATTTCTAAGCCCACTCTCAGGATGGACGAGGTGTCTAACCTGACACCCAGCGATGTAAGCAGAGAGTAGATCTCTGTGGCTCCGATCCAGGCCCGTGTGCCCTGCAGACGCTCGTTGAAGTGCGACGCCCCCTGTGGGTCTAGCCCCTCCCTCCACGCCGCCTCGATCATATGCTGCACCCTGGGAATGCTGGGAATTGACCCGTCTAGCGGACGAGGAGGAAGAAATATGGCAGGAAGAGAAGGGTTTGTTTACCTTAGTAAGAGACAGGATATATATATATATATATATATATATATATATATATATATATATATATATATATATATATATATATATACACACACACTATATTGCCAAAACTATTCGCTTGTCTGCCTTCACACGCATATGAACGTGAGTGACATCCCATTCTTAAACCATAGGATTTGATATGATGTCGGCCCACCCTTTGCAGCTATAACAGCTTCAACTTCCAGGAAGGCTTTCCACAAGGTTTAGGAGTATGTTTGTGGGAATGTTTCACCATTCTTCCAGAAGTGCATTTGTGAGGTCAGACAGATGTTGGACTAGAAGTCCTGGCTCGTAGTCTCCACTCTAATTCATCCCAAAGGTATTCTATCGGGTTGAGGTCAGGACTCTGTGCAGGCCAGTCAAGTTCTTCCACACCAAACTCGGTCATCCATGTCTTTATGGCCCTTGCTTTGTGCACCTGAATTCAACGATTTGGATAGCTGAGTGAATACTTTTGGCAATATAGCGTATATGTGTGTGTATACAGTCGTGTGTGTGTGTGTGAGAGAGAGAGAAAGAGACAGAGATAGTGTGCATATACGAGTGTTTGTGTGCACCTGAGATATGGGTGGCATAAGGCTCTACTCTTATCAGACAAGACAGAAGCATCTGGAAGTTCCTGTAGCCACACCCCCAGCCCCTGTCTCCTTCCGAGGAGCAGAAGTGGTCAGTGTCAGCACACAGCCACACCTGGACGCAGTCCCTGGCCTCCCTCTGGTACCACTCGTACAAGGCCCCCAGCAGACCTGACACAGACAAGCACACAAAGGTTCAAATCCCTCATTCAACACTGTAAAAAGACACTTGGGTTGGCTGGATGAGTGATGCTGGTCATTGCGTGGCCATTTGTGTCATTGTGCCCATGGGCAAAGCACTAATCCCCTCCCCCCCTCCCATTGTGCTACGCTGAGGATAGCTGACATGACTAATAATGTTGTTGTTCTGGAAGTCACGAAACGGCATCCTTAAATGATCCCTGACTTCCTCTCTGGTCTGAGGAGAGTAACTGACCATGTGTCTCCCTGGGATTCTCGTGTAGAGTAAGAACACACACATGGTAAAACTAATAATCAACGTGGATGAGTTTCCTCCAAACACATGTTTCTCTCCAAAATCTTTCTCAACTGAAATATTTTGTGTTTGTGGGACATTATTGGACAGCGTGTGCTCAACACAGTCAGGCCTCAGGGACTGTTAGTGTGGTTGAACTCTCAGTACACTCAGCCAGAACAAATGACCGTGGTGTTTGCGCAATCAATGTTTTTTGGAAATGGTTAACTGACTTTCTTCTAACCCTGCCTCCCCCCAGATTAATCACTCCTACTGACACCATTCCACAGACACACACACACATACCCGGTGTTCGGGTTTGTCCGTCATCGAGTCCTGAGGACAGAGACTCCATCATCTGTGCTTTCTTCGAGTGGAATTCAGCGGGGACCATCTGACCCCGACACACGGCTCTCTCCAGAGTCTTCTCCATCTGCCTGCGGTAACCTCCACCACCGTCCAGCCCAAACTGCTTCTACATACACACACACACACAAACACATGCATACACGCGCACACACACACAGAGGTTATGGAGAGTCCAACTTCAAAGTGAGGAAAATGTGTGAAAATGCTAATTACTTATAGGACCATAGGTAACCTCCCCCCCCTACACACACACATATTTACACAGAAAAAAACTACACCTATAGGTATTGTAGACAGTATTACAGGACTATAATATCAGTAGTAATAACCTGCAGCTTCTTGAAGTCGTCTGCCTCCTGATTGGCCAGCTGCTGGCTCCTCTGCTCCTCCTCTTCCTGGAGCCTCCGGGCCAGCCTCAGGTCTGCAACCATCAGGACACCTTAACTAACCTTAACATGAACTATCTATACCCTAAATCCAATTAACCCTAACCATAACTAATAGGTGTGGGAATATTTTGGTACCTCACAATTCTAATCGATTCTTGGGGTCACGATTCGATAAAAAATAATTTCAGGATTTTTGAGATTTGTGAATCGCTAGAAGACTGAATCGCGATTCATATGTGAATCGACTTTCCCCCCACCCCTAATAACTAACCTGTGTCTGTAAAGGTGTGTGTACCCGTAGAGGTGTCTATGGCTGTGTCAGCGTTGAACTCCAGGTGGAGATCCACATGTTCCTGTAGTAAGAAGCTGTCCTCACACACCAGAGAACAAAGAGGACACTCCAGCCGGCCTCCACCTGGCCCAAAGACACAGAGGTTCATCGTAAATACATTTGCCCTCCCCTGGGGAAGCAAGGAGACACAATATGACGGTTCTAATTTGGATGTTCTGCTTGTACGTCCAAACCAGCACGTGTAACAGACGTGATTGACGCAAGCTTCGTTGGCAGTGCACGCACGTCCTAACCACCCGTCACTGGACTCAAACTCGGCACCCCCAACTCCGCGAGCGCAACCACTACCAGCTACGCCAACAAAAAGCTAGCTATTCCGCGGGTGTGGGTGGTCTGTATACATACTTGAGGAGCGAGTTTGACCAAGTCAAACAGCTGCTCATTAAACAAACAGGAGGAAAGGGATGGAGAAAAAAAGAAGAGGAGGACAGTGAAAAAGGAAGAGTAGGAGGAACCTCTGTTACTGGATGACGGTGACTCCTTGTCTGGTGATGATGATGAAGACGCTGCTCCCTGGGTGACCACTGCAGGCAGAGACAGTACAGTCATCTTAAGGTTATTCTCCCCCAGACTACGGCCAGTACATGTCTAGGGTATGAGGCCTGCTGTACAGGCTGAACCGTCGAGTGCTTGTACTCTACAGGGCTGGTCGCACCAGTTACAGCACCTTCTGCACTTGATTCCTGCAGGTGCAACTCCACATGTTCCTGTAGGATGGCGCAGTCACTGCATACCAGGGAACAAATAGGACATGGAAACTGCTTGCCTAAAACACAATACAAACAGGCCCAAATTCATACGTTTGAGGAGGAGACAGACCAAAGCATGTATCCATTTACCAGTTGGGCCTATCAAACATCAATACGTTCACTCCACCTTTGCTAGGAGAGGCGAGGCGCTTCTGCTTTGCCTTGCTGTGATCTTCCCTGGTACCCCCTTCCCCTTCTACCTCACAGTGGCTTGACCACTTGCAATCAGGAGTTTTAGCTAGCAGGATAGGAGTCTTGGCTTGCGGATTAGGAATCTTGGTTAGGGGCTTAGAAGTCTTCGATTGGGGATCAAGAGTCTTGGTTAAGGGGTGTCTTATCAGACTGCATGGAGTCTGGCTGGAAGCCATTCCTGGAGAGACTTCTGGCGTGAGTCCTGTTCCCACAACAGGAGCAGTGCCCCTGTTAGCAGGGGTGGTTCCTCGAGACGTGGATGTATGCTCGATGATGGTGTCACATATGATAGCTTTCGCTGCTGCAGCCCCTTCACAACGCTCAGACTGACCCTTGGCTTGACGGACCGTTTTTGAGGGACTGTAGTTGGACACGCTGCCGAGTATGTGAGCAGTTCCTGCTGCATCAGCAGGTTCTTGGTGTTGACTCTCAGGATGCGCCGTGCTAATGTGGAAGTTGAGCTCATCATAAGAGACGCCGGAGAGGCAACAGAAAGGACAGGTTATCTTGTTCTCTATGTGTGTGAGCAGGAGATGGGTTCTCATGTCCTCTTCCAAGATAACCTGTTGGCCACAAATTTCACACACCAACATTTTTCTTCTGGGAACACACTGAAGACGGAACTGCGTCGAAGCATATAACGAACCATGTACGTGCCCGTCGCCTGTTCTTTCAGCAGTAGTTTACAACGTTTGATATAGGCAATGCCTTTCACTTTTCATTCACGGACAATAAACTAGCTCAAACAGCTACATGCCTTGTAAGTGGGTTTGCTTGTTTTGTTGTAACTGACATGGAAAAGTCATCTAGTCACAGACGGGTTATCGCTTTAAAGTGGAAATATAAAATGATTACATTCTTATTCTAGCTACCTTGACGGAATTATAAAGTACACGTATATTTGCATACATTACTGTCAATTTTATAAGTAGATAATTATATAATTTGATATACACAGAATCCTGGTGCCTTGCAAGATTACCCGGTGATAGCAGACGAGTACCCTTTCGGAGCCAGCTGCCAGCTGACGGATTTGACGTCAGTGGTTGTTGAGGGGGTTACTGGGAAATAAGCGACCGACACAGGGCGCCATATTGCTCTCAGCTGTAGTACAGGGGGAGCTTGTGTCAAAGAAGAATATCTAAACATATACATTTCCCTGAGATTTGTCATCTTAAATGGGTAAGAGTGATGTGATCTGCACAGTGTACATACTTGCTGCTACTCCTACACAACAGGTCATTTGACTGCATGTTGTGTGTGAATGCTTGCTTGGCATGAAAAAGCCGGACAGGGCAATGCAGAGGGGTGTGTTGTGTTGAAAGGGGTTACCTAGGCTAACTGGATAGCTTATCAGCAAAAATATCTTTATGATATTGATTAATGTGGTTGACGTTAACGTTGCTGGATTACCTATCGTAATGTAATTTTATATATTGGTTCTATACAGATTTGTGTTTATAGATCAAACAACCGGTCTTTGCAGGCGTGATTAGTCTAAACGTCGTTAGCCAGCTAACTAGCACAAGCTGGCTAAGTTATGTAGGCTAGCTTGCTACGTCGTAAGCTACTAGATGGCTCTATCTACGCAAGCTCCCACCAAGCTAGACTAGGCCCTAGCTAGCTAGCCAATAGATGCTAACTGGTAATATCAATGAGCCAGCTCAGGTGGTCTGACCGGTTTTCACTGTGTTGACAGCTGTCTCTGTAACTAAAACTATGGTACGTTTCTTCTCTCGTCTAACGGTGGTCTTGATTATATCTGGCTGTCTTTTCTCTTAGACGCCATGGCGAGCCCAGGGAAGGATAACTGTAGGATGAAGAGCTACAAGAACAAAGCCCTTAACCCGCAGGAGATGCGCCGGAGAAGGGAGGAAGAGGGCATTCAGCTCCGCAAACAGAAGCGAGAGGAGCAGGTGGTGTAGCTTGTTGTTTCTACACCTGGTCTTTTCTGACGTCTGTGCAGTATGTCCACACACTAGTGTAGAGTTCTAAATAAACAAATTAACAAACTAGTCTAGAGTGCCCTGTGCTAAATTGGACGTTCACTTAAGAAGAACATTAAGCAGTATAAGTGACCCAATGAGGGATGTACCCTGGGTTTGGAGCAGGTTTAATCATAGTCTTTTGTTTTTTCCCACAGTTATTTAAAAGGAGGAATGTGTGTGTGCCTGCGGGTGAGGAGTCGATGTTGGAATGTCCCATCCAGGATCCAGATGTCAGCTCAACTGTACCAGTCTCAGGTGTAAGTCTGAGCCTATACCTGTATCACTGTCTGCCCCTACCTGTATCACTGTCTGCCCCTACCTGTCTCACTGTCTGGCCCTACCTGTCTCACTGTCTGGCCATACCTGTCTCACTGTCTGGCCCTACCTGTCTCACTGTCAGCCCCTATAAGTCTCACTCTCAGGCCATACCGGTCTCTAAACCCCTACCTGTGTCACTCAGCCCATACCGGTCTCACTCTCAGCCCCTACCGGTCTCAAAACCCCTACCTGTCTCACTCTCAGCTCATACCGGTCTCACTCAGCCCATACCGGTCTCACTATCAGCCCCTAAGTGGTGTGTCCGCATTGTCTTTGTGTCATCTCATTCAGTTGTGTGTTTGGTGTTTTCACAGGAGGGTGTGATCACACCAGACATGATTCAGATGATGTTCTCAGAGGATCCAGATCAACAGCTTGTCGCAACGCAGAAATTTAGGAAACTACTGTCCAAAGGTATGCTTCTGTAAGCTTACTAATGACCCTGACTCACTGACTGCTGAATGCCTTGGTCGATGAATTCATTGATTAATCACGCTCCTGTGTCTGTCCAGAGCCCAACCCTCCCATTGATGAGGTCATAGCCACACCTGGTGTGGTCACCAAGTTTGTGGAGTTTCTGAAGAGGAGTGAGAACTGCACCCTGCAGGTGAGAGGATACAACTAGTAGAACATGAGAACATACAACTAGTAGAACATGAGAACATACAGCTGGTAGAACATGAGAACATACAGCTGGTAGAACATGAGAACATACAGCTGGTAGAACATGAGAACATACAGCTGGTAGAACATGAGAACATACAGCTGGTAGAACATGAGAACATACAGCTGGTAGAACATGAGAACATACAGCTGGTAGAACATGAGAACATACAGCTGGTAGAACATGAGAACATTTAGCTGGTAGAACACGAGAACTGCACAGTGGAGTCAGCCTCAGATACATCTCAGATGACTTTGAATAAGGTATTGATTAGATTCATGAACTTATTATTACTATTAAGAGGGAAACTTTAATTACAAGGAAATTATATTATTTATAATTATTTAGATGGAAACTTTGCAACCACTCACGTGACTGTGTTAACCATTCTGTCTATCAGTCATCTACGAAGCCCTTTACTCATATGTGTATGTGTGTGTCTGTCCCAGTTTGAGGCAGCATGGGCCCTGACCAACATTGCTTCCGGCACCTTCCTGCACACCAAGGTGGTGATCGAGACAGGGGCGGTGCCCATCTTCATCGAGCTCCTCAACTCTGACTACGAGGACGTCCAGGAGCAGGTGAGCAGCCCGTCACTAAGGGCCTCTCCACGACACCAAACACCCCACCCTGAACCCAACCATAACCCCAGTCCTGCTTTGGCTGAGCTGTGTGTGTGTTCTTGACAGGCTGTGTGGGCTCTGGGGAACATTGCGGGGGATAACGCAGAGTGTAGAGACTACGTGCTCAACTGTGGCATCCTGCCATCTCTACAACAGTGGGTATTAACAGTGTCAGGGCATAAGCTTAGTTAAACGGTTACCAATATACATTGTCTGTCAGTAGGATTTGTGTTTGCACTTGTGAGGAATAATCATACTGCCCCCTTCCCCCCTTCCCTCACCTCCTCACATCCCCACAGACTACTTGCCAAATCCAATCGCCTCACGACAACTCGGAACGCCGTGTGGGCGCTGTCCAACCTGTGCAGAGGGAAGAACCCGCCCCCAGACTTCTCTAAGGTCGGTCCAGCCGTGACCCTGGGACCCCCACCAACCCATTACCCACGTCCGCTCGCCGGCGTCCATCCCCACCCCCTCTGTTTACATCCTCTGTTTTCTCCCTCTCCACCCCCCCAGGTTTCCCCCTGCCTGACCGTCCTGTCCAGACTGCTGTTCAGCAGTGACCCAGACGTGCTGGCCGATGCCTGCTGGGCCCTCTCCTATCTGTCCGACGGCCCCAACGACAAGATCCAGACCGTTATCGACTCCGGCGTCTGTCGCAGGCTGGTGGAGCTGCTCATGTAAGAGGCATGGCCGGCCGGCCGGCCGGCAGGCACACGCAGTGGCACACGCGGTGGCCTAAAACAAATGCGCTCAGGGGTGGACATCGCACGCATTTTAACAAGCACACACAGACCTCGTGTAGCATGCATGCACCCTCACTGCAAACACACATGCCTGTCATGGAACACACCCTGCTGATGCCACTGACAAACATAACCAAGACACGGGGCTCAGTATTCTAATGTGTGTGTGTTACACAGGCACAGTGACTATAAAGTGGTCTCACCTGCTCTGCGTGCCGTGGGCAACATAGTGACCGGAGATGACATCCAGACCCAGGTAGGCTAGATCCTTTAACCCCCCCCCTTCTCAATCCACCTTACTGCCGTGGCTGCATGTGTAAACCTCTGTGTGTGTGTGTGTGTGTGTGTGTGTGTTTCAGGTGATCCTGAACTGCTCAGCGTTGCCCTGTCTGCTACACCTCCTCAGCAGTCCTAAAGAGTCCATCAAGAAGGAGGCGTGCTGGACCGTGTCCAATATCACTGCAGGGAACCGAGCCCAGATCCAGGTACTGCTGTGTGTGTGACCTCACCATTACCTTTGTGTGTGACTTAACCATTACCTGTGTGTGTGTGTGTGTGACTTCACCATTACCTGTGTGTGTGTGTGACCTCACCATTACCTGTGTGTGTGTGTGACCTCACTATTACCTGTGTGTGTGTGTGTGTGTGTGTGCGCGTGTGTGTGACTTCACCATTACCTTTGTCTTTGTCCAACAGACGGTGATCGACGCCAACATCTTCCCGGTCCTGATCGAGATCCTGCAGAAGGCGGAGTTTAGGACCAGGAAGGAGGCGGCGTGGGCCATCACCAACGCCACGTCCGGAGGCACGCCTGACCAGATCAGGTACAACACGAGCAGCTTAGATTCTCTTGGCCCAGACGCTGCTCTGCAGATCTCCTGGTACACTGCTGTTCCGCAGATAGCCAGCAGGGGGACCACAGCTGTCATTTTTTTGTGTTTCATGATATCCTTGTGCTGTAAATATTATTGTCCCCCCTCCTGCTCCCTCCGTGTCCGCCCCCAGGTACCTGGTGTCCCTGAACACCATCAAGCCCATGTGTGACCTGCTGACGGTGATGGACTCCAAGATCGTGCAGGTGTCCCTGAACGGCCTGGAGAACATCCTGAGGCTGGGCGAGCAGGAGGCCAAGCAGAACGGCTCCGGCATCAACCCCTACTGCGCCCTCATCGAGGAGGCCTACGGTGAGACACGCACACACACAGTCTTATGCACACACTCACTCATATAAACACACACGCACACAAACAATCCCATACACTTTGACTCATAAACGTTCAGCTCCATCTTTGCCTCTAGAGGGCAGTCTATGTGTTTGTAAAAGAGTTGATCTCTAGCTGTGCAGTAGGTATCTAACTGTGCGTGGCTTTCCGCCATCCACCCTCCCTCCAGGCCTGGATAAGATAGAGTTCCTGCAGAGCCACGAGAACCAGGAGATCTACCAGAAGGCCTTCGACCTGATCGAGCACTACTTTGGGGTGGAGGAAGAGGATGCCAGCCTGGCCCCCCAGGTGGACCAGAACCAGGCCCAGTTCCTCTTCCAGCAGCAAGAGGGGCCCATGGAGGGCTTCCAGCTCTAACCCTTACCCTCCCCTCCCCACACACATTCTACCCTAACCCCTATCCCTCCCGTATCCTCTGACCCTAACCCCCCTCCCCCACCCCTTCTCGCAACCCTCCTGACCCTAACACATGGGGTCGATCTCTCCTGACCCTAACCCTGCTGGATAGAACTGACGACCCCCGCCTCGCTCCCCATCTCCCCCTCTCATTGAACTTGCCCTTGTGGCTTCTCCCCAGCCCTCCTTTCCCAAGGCCTGCCCCCTACCCCCACCCCTCCCAGAGGGAGAGACTGGTAGCGAGGGAGAAACAAAGAGGGAGGGGGAGAAAGAGAGAGACTGGGAGGGGCTTGGATCAGTGCCCTTGGTTGAAAACTCCTCAACCTGTAGAGCATCTGTGTGGAGTGTGGCGCGCCCCTAGTGGACACACATGGAAGTGATTGTTTTGCGCTCCTTAATCTCATTTATTATGTTGTTGTTGTTTGTTGTATTATTATTATTATTATAAACTGAGGATTATAATTTCTCTAACAAATTGACTTGGATCACCCTCCATATCCCATTTTAAATGTGAAACTACCTCTTCAGGCTCTCCGATAAACAACAACAACAGCATCATATATAAACATGAGTTCAGTAGAGGGCTGATTGTCTACTTACTCCTTCCTATCTCCGAGGAATTGAGGCACTGGAGCAACTTAAAGGCCACGCCCACACAGGTCATTTACAAAACATACAGGAAGTGTACACATCTCATGATTAACCTGCCGCTGAATGGCTTTGAGACCTCTCGATGCTCTGATCGGATATTACCAAGAGACGCTCCAGTCGGAATATCACATCTGTGCCCATAAGGTGAAAATCACTCTCACTGAAAATATTGTCTAAAGGAAACCGCTAACAAATAAGAAACAAACTCTTGTCAGTGAATGGCTGCCCTTGGAGAAGGCATTTAGAAGCGTTGACTGATATGGACTGGCACAGTTGGACAGTGTGACTGTGGCCCAGAGTTTCAGGCTGGCTTCGATGTGCTTAGCTGTGTTCAGCCACTCAGTAGATGTTTCCATATCTGGCATTGCGCTACAATGTCTTCACTTGAGTTCCCCTGGACGAAACACTCGTCACAGCCTGGGGTTTTGTGTTGATCCTTTTGAAAATTTCCTGTCAGACAGAAAGACAACGAGAGGGACAGATGGATTGAGGGAGCAGCGTGTCAAAACCTCACTCGAAATGGCAGTGGAGTGGGAATTTGCATTGGAAAGTGGGATAGCCGTACAGTGTGGATAGACTGGTGCTACTGCTCATGCCCCCACCAAACCCCCCCTTAGAGGAGGACGCAGAAACTTAGAATGGGAACAGGGCCCCGTCCCAGGGCTACAGGGGTGCGACACTAGAACTGAAAAGAAGCGCTCAGTGGATTTATAGGTATATTCTTCTCATCATGACCTTATTGTCCTGCCTTGTTGTTCGTTGGGGGTGGGGGGTGGTGGTGGTGGTAGTAGGGGGGGGGGGGGGGGTTACATTCGCCGGCAATGTACAACTGAAATGGGAGTGTTCTGTATATTATATATACACGTAAGAAATGAAATGTTATAGTGTATGCGACATGGCCGGTGTTGGGGAAGGTGTGCCCTGGTGGGGATGTGTGGTCTCCCAGGTTCTACCTTGTCACATGATCTGATGCAGTAATGTCTCGGATACTTCCATACAGACTCCCATCTATCCATCCTTCCTAGATTAAATTACAAATCTAAGATGGTTGGATAGGTGACAGTAATATGTGTATGGGAAGGAAGGATGCATAACAGAGATGGGGAGGGGGGAGAGGCTTGACACCAGTATTCCAGCCCCCGATTGGCTCTTGGGAGCCCCTTCTCAAGCCTGTCTCGACCATTGGTTCTCCTTAGCCTGATACACACACAAAAATGTAGATGTGCAGCAGTGATCGGCCCTGGATGAAGAATCTTTATATTCCCCCGAGATGGAAATTATTTATGATGCACAGTTCTGTCAAGCACATTAAAGCGTGTATAGTTTTCTAATATGTCATGTTTGTACGATTGTATAGTATTTACTTTATTTTAGGCTCGGATGTGAGTTGTTTTCCCCTGTTTGGGAATAGATTTTGCAGTGATCTAATTTCTCTGGTCCAGAGCCGGGACCTTTTGGATTGTGGCAGGCACTGATTTGCTGGTTTAGTCTCTCCCGAGCTTCAATTGGCTATTTCCTGTCGTCCAACTGGCTGGTAGACCATCTTTAATTGGCTAGCTGGCTCTCTCCTGTCATCTGGGTAGGTGGCAGGCTCTCTCCTGTGCTGTAATTGGCCGGTGATGATGCAGGGTGTAGGGGAAGGGAGCTGCACTATAGGGCTCTGTCCCCACCTACGGCTCTACCTGATGGATGAGATGTGAATATGACAATGTTCTGTAAAATTATACTGAATAAATATAAAAAGATTTTCTCTTAAGCCTCTTGTTCTATTTGCTGTGTGTGAGTGAGACTTAACTTGTTTCTTGTGTTTGTAAAAAATAAATAAAAAGACCCTCTAATGACAAGCAGGATACAGTGTGTAAAGTGAAGATGCAGGGTCAACATGGAACATGCCTAGCCACCTACAGCTCCAGGAGTTTATCATAGTGTTTAGCCAGATCCGGGACATAGAGTAGATGTACTTGTTCGACATCAGATCCAGCATGATTCAGCCTGTGGACACCTGCTGTTACGACAGCAGACAGGATCTCTAGACAGACACTGCCTGAAGGATCATGAGTGACACTGATTATGTACGAATGAAGAAACAACTATGCATGCTCCAGTTCCAGCCTCAGATTGTCTCAGTTCCAGCCTCAGATTGTCTCAGTTCCAGCCTCAGTTCCAGCCTCAGATTGTCTCAGTTCCAGCCTCAGTCCTTGCCTCGGTTCCAGCCTCAGTTCCAGCCTCAGCCACCTTCCTGGCCTCAAAAGTCAAGTGTCAGAGGGGTTTTCCTGGGTGCCTTGCTGTACGTCATACCGAAAAAGGACAACAACAACTTAGTCACGCTCATTTGCCACATCAAAAGGTTGTTGCGACACCCAACAGGTTTCAGTAAAAGAATACATTGTCATTGAATTCATTGTCTGGTTGTGAGAGAAGTGAACATATGTATACCAGAGGAGATATTATCATTGGACATACACACTCATACAAACACAAACATCATCTGTCATGTTTACAGTAAACCACTGTCAGTATGGGTAACTGAAACCCACATCTGACGTAAGCAGCAAATCATTCATAATCAGGTGGAAGGCCTCACAAAAACCTTGTTGTTGGACTTAATAAACATCTTAAACCAACACAGGTACACATTGCATAGTTCTTCAGTTCTTAGTTCATAGTTCGTCTTGGGATGTAAACTTCAGCAGCTTCAGCTCCCCATCACCAGGAGGGAGAGATCTGTGAAGGTGATTTTTCTGTGGGAATGAGAATGGAATTGTAGTTGGATTATGTGTAGGGTTTAAGGAGCAGTGTGGTCTCGGGTGAACACTCACCCTCAAGGTGTGGGGGGCCTTCCCCTCAGGCCTCAGAGACAATAGGCCTCATTCCTGAGGAGTTCACTTGCTCTCCTGTTTCAGCCTGGGTTTTGTCCTGTGCCTGTCTCCCTGCTCCATCTTAACTTTGGTCGGGGGTGAGCGTGGGTGAGAGGGTGGGAGTGGGTTGGCTGAGGGTGGGAGTGAGGGTGAGCAGGGAGGGGACCAGGTGGAGCAAGTTGGAGATGACGGAACTCCCAGGCAGGTGTCAGGGTGGTGATGCAGTGCTCTCAGAGTTTCTGCTGAACGATTTCTGAGTTATGGTGCCCTTGGAGGGTTTGGTGTCACATGACTCTGGAGTGTAGGTAAAAAATTAAAAAGCACAAAAATGACCCATCCCCCTCGTCTCACTGTATCTAACTATCTCTGTCTTTGACACACACTCTCTCTCTATCTCTGACTCTCTCCTGATGATTTTAATGTGACCGAACCAGACAAGCTGGTTCAGAGGAACTTGATGACAGGGAAGTGTGCCCAAGGCTTCTCACAACAGTGGACCACAGTCTGAATCATACTGCATGTAAATGGAACAACTGATTCTTAAAAATCTAGCAACGGATGCTTTGTTTTATCAATAAAGGTTTGTATGTCATACGTCAACCAGTAAGCATTCCATAGGTAATCTAATGGGTTTGTCTTTTGTAGTTCATTCAAAGGGTTTCACTGTGTGAGGCAGTCTAAATAGGCAAAGTTACATTTTTATGATGTCAGGTTTCTACCTGTACCTGACTGTCACTGTTAGAGTTGGGGCCTTAATCTGACTGACCCAGTGTTGAAGTACTCGACTCCGGTCACATTTTGAAGGTCTTGGTCTTGTCTCGGAATCGACCGCATTTTTACTCGGTCTTGTCTCGGTCTCGGGAATCTTTTTTCAAGACCGGTCAAGACCACAACTGCGGGAATATCACTAAATTGCCTGTGCATTGTTTAATTTATTTGTTAATATCATTACTGCTATTGGATGTACAACGTCATGCTTCAAATGCAACCAATAACGTAACTCATTTTTAATTACCCATCACCCCTACTCGCACCCCAAAAGTGAATAAGGAAGTTAGGCGAAACAGTCTGTGCGTACGAAACTCTTGGCCAAATCAGCTAGAATTCGATTTGGTTACCTAACCTGAACCACAAAGAGTTTACAATAACGTCCACAAAAAAAAAAAACACACAGTTTATGTAAATTCTGCAGAGACGCTCACTGAGACGGCTGGCATTTGACCTACGTCAAACTTTTACCGGCCTTAAGAAAGAAAACATTAAAAAAGGTAAGCTAGGTGTGAGTGACGCTAGTTAGCTAACGTTTGCAATGTGCCTCGCCCTCTGTACCAAAATTCTTCAGAAATATCTTCCCCCATTACAGAGATTGAGCTAGCTAGTATGTAACATATCCTACTGTATGTTTCTGGGCGTTAGTTTCAGTTGCTTGCTAGATTTTGTTTGTTGATTTTGTTACGCTAATGTTTTCACCAAGGAGTACATGTGCTCCGAAATGAAAACATTTAGGAGCACTCAAAGAAATTTAGGAGCACAGTGTTCTTTTTTTTATTTTATTTGTTTATTAAACATAACTTGACACAGGGGCGTCGTAAAACCCTTTTTACAGGGGCACGTGCCCAGTACAAATCTGCTGTGCCCCAGTCAAATCAAAAGTTTGAGTTTAAACAAACCGAAAACACAAAGCTTGCATTCATTATAGATGTCCTTGCCAAAGCTGATATCAAACTTGCGTCCCTGAACTGTTATATAATGGGTTAAGCGAGTTAGTTTCTATAGCCTAAGAGTGCATTGTGCGCAATAAGCTTGGAAGAAGGGATATGAATAGGGGCCTGTGCCCCAGTACAGTTTTATGTCTAACAACGTCACTAACTTAACAGTTAATGCTAGACAGCAACTTTCACTCTGATAGAACTAGAACAAATAGTTAGAGAAACATGTATATAATTATAGTTAATATTTTATTAAAACACTGGGACATTATAGACTATGTAAGCACGCCACGGCTTAAAAGGCTTGGTAGTCAAAACTAGGTAGACCCAGAGCCATATAAAGAGAGTTGGGACACTTCCATAGACTTCCATTTTAGTGTAATCGAAGAAGGCAGAAGTAAAGCGTGTCATTTGCGACCTATAGTCCCAAACATTGTATTTTGCAACGTTCAACCCCATTCATGTTCAGTGTTACAAAAAAAGTTAGCTAATTTTGAAAATATTTTTAAAATAATGTAGTAATTTGATCAATTTACCAGCTAACTTGCTTCGTAACACTGTACATGAATGGCGTAACAGTTTGTGAAAGACCCAGAGAAACACACATTTCCGACGAGGCAAAATCGCTCACCCAAATTGTATATAGCCAGCTTTACTTCAAGTTTATTGTAAGATAGCTTGTTATATTCTAAATGCACATCTGATTAGAGCTAGCAACAATGAATTGCAGATTAAGGGGTCCCCTATCGTCCAGCTAACTGTCGACGCTCGGCAGGAATTTCAGGTCCACTCACTAAAAACAAACGACCCTCTCACTGGACATATTCCATAACAAAATGTTTAATTTAATGCTATTAGTTGCCATGTAT
This sequence comes from Hypomesus nipponensis, assembly GCF_054491055.1. NCBI lineage: Eukaryota > Metazoa > Chordata > Actinopteri > Osmeriformes > Osmeridae > Hypomesus > Hypomesus nipponensis. Next base: position 14,025,063 of record NC_140362.1, read on the forward strand.
ATTCTGTTCTATTTACCAAACTCTTTTCTTGTCTTAAATTGAGCTGGCGTGAGCTATGGTAGCTAGCATAGCCATTTCTAGCTCTGCTTGACAATATTGCTGCCTAGCATTATAAGTTAATGTAATACATAAATGTTAATAAAGTATCAAACATATGCATAGTACAACACACCAGTAACCTATTGATATTATGTGTAGGCTATACCGAAAATGTCAGTAAATCGAGAGGCTGCTACTGTCTGTCCCGATGAAAACCATTCAAACAGGTTGCCACTGCCAGCAGTGTGTTTTTGCAGCGAGCTACTTGAACCAAGTGATCAAGATATCAACTCTTAATATGGCTCTGGCCCAATGGTTGCGAATCGTCGCTCGCGCGTCATTATGCTATGTTTACATAGTGCAGTCGCAACTCCGTCACTTGCTTTCCATGTGAAATCAATGGTATTCTTCACTTCATCGCGCTGTTGTTCCGTGTATTGACAACAGCCCGTCACTCGCGCACTGTGCTCGTAAATTATTTTTCAAGTTCGCACATACATATTTTTAGGCGCAAATGCGAGTGAAATGGTCGCACTGTAGAGCCCTGATGAATATAAAGTTATGTTACATTAAGTCAGCTGCATACCTCTGCCGAATTCATAATGTTAAGTTAAACGCCGCGGTAACGCGCTCCCTCACTTGGGTGAGAGAGAGATGTGAAATAAGGAGACAGAGTAATGCTAAGAAAAATAAGAAAAAAACAGGCTGTTTTACCTGGCCATAAGCACACGGCACTACTTTAAGAGTGCACATTTTTTAGTTCAAAAACTGTTACAGATCAAATGTAACCTATTACTTAATCAAACCCTACTGCTTGTGTATTTTGAATGGTCTGGTCTTGAACCGGTCTCGCCTTGCCTTGGTCTTGACCCGATCTTGACCTGCCTTGGTCTTGGTCTTGACTCTGTCTCGACCCTTCAAAGTCTTGGTCTTGTCTCGGTCTCCTTACACTCTGGTCTTGGTCATGACTTGGTCTCGGTTTAGCTGGTGACACTGGACTGAGCGGACTGTGGGTGTGTGTCCCGGGAATTTTCCTCATTCCTGTTTGTCTGCAATAAATCCAATTATGAGACATTTGAGGTAGAGATAGCAACTGTTCTTCAGTGACTCACCTATTACCAATCAGTCTTGTCATATGGCCAACAATAGAACCAAACAGATAATCAGTGATCACAGTCAAACAGGAAATAACTTTCCCTCTGGTGTGCCTTTGAAGCCGGCAAAGACTGAGGTGAAGACTGGAGATGGGGAGGGTTTAGTGTGCAGGTGCAGGTACTGACATTTTTGGTTCTGTTTTCAACCAAAAAATTGACAACCCCCAAAGGGTTCTGTCTGACCTGTAAAATAATATCTGTCGAGTGATATCTGTCTTGATTTTTTGTTGTTGTTTTTCTAGAGGGTGGTGTTTTTTTTTTGTTTTTTTTATCAGTAGCAGTATTTCTGTGTTGTGGGGCTGTGAAATGGCCCTCAGCACTCTGCCCCTCCTTCTCTAGTTAGAGAGGCCTGCAGCACAACGGTGAGGTATCGCTGGATGGTATCATTCTGTTTGGTATCACTCTATGGTATCACTCAAAAGACAGTCAGCAGGGACACTATTCCTAAAGTCACGATCAATTCCTTTCCAGAATAAACAACTCTCTTTATTGTACTTTACTTATAACATCAGTGTGGCAGCAACATAGGATGTTCAAGATGACATAGGATGTTCAAGATATTCAAGCATGTACAATCATTTGTGTTTTCAATATGAATCAAAAAGATTTACTGTATTAGCTCCCACAGCAAATACCAACCCTCTTGAGGAGAGGAATTCACATTGCTGTAAATAGTCAAATATACTTTTTATTCACTGTACAAAATGTACACGTATAAATAGACAGTATACATTGGGCAGACTAAGTTTGTAGCTTGTAGCGCGTAGTTTGATGCTCAGGATAGAGACTTGAGGTTTAGCAGTTGTATCATTCTTCCCCTACACCCTGGTCCCTCGCAGGGCTCAAACACCAGCAAGCTCTGGCTGATGAACTCAGGTGCTGGTGCATCTCCTGAGACATGTATCCCTGTTCAGGTATCCTAGGCTCCCTGCCGGGACCTGGCGGGGTGCGGTCGGTACATTTGGTCAGGGCAGGAACATCGAGGGGAGGCCAATGGTGAAAGGAAGACCCGTGCGTTTGTCCTCCGGTAAATCGCCCTCAGAGACGGACACGGTGTCCTGGCCCCGGAAGGCGTATTTGTGCACGTCCTGGATGAAGGCGTCCTTGGTGTTGTGCTCCTTCCGGAACAGGATGATGTAGCACTTGGGCAGGAAGTGACAGCAGAGGATACCGTAGGAGGAGATGAGGATGACCACCATCTCCACCGCCGGCAGGTACTTTCCAGATGTGGTGATGTACACAGGGACGAAGATCGCCCAGGAGATGAGGTAGAGTAGCATGCCCAAGGTTATGAACTTGGCATCGTTGTACTTCTGGGGCAGCTTGCGGCCCTTGAAGGCGCAGAAGAAGCAGACCAGCGCCAGGACGGCGATGTAGGACAGCATCACGCCGAACGCCACGTAGGAGCCTTCGTGGCACTCAGCCAGCATTGAGGTGGGCTGAACGGTCAGCTTCTCTTGGGGGCTGCTCGGGAGGAGGAGCCACAGGAGGCAGGTGAGGAGCTGCAGGGTGAGACAGCCACAGACGATGACGAGGGGCTGGTAGAGCCGGCGGAACACCCGCCCCAGCGTCGGGTTGAACTGGAACGCCAGCAGGATCTTCAGAGACTTGACCAGGATGCAGGAGACGCACAGCGTGAAGCTCAGGCCGAACAGTACCTGGCGAACTTTGCAGGTCAGGTCGCTGGGCTTGCCCACGAACACCATGGCACTGATGAAACTACCAATCAGAGACAGCAGGATGACCTGGCACAGCCCCCCTCCCGCCGCCTTCACCACGGGGGTGTGGCGCTGGTGCAGGAACAGCGCCCCCACCAGGAGGGACAGGAGGATGCCCAAGGCGGCCAGCGTTAGCAAGACCACCGCAAAGCCATCGTCCCAGGAGAAGTACTCCAAGGTTTTAGGGGTGCAACTGGAGCTGCCCTTCTCAGACCACTCTCTGTCTGTGTTGCAGGCCAGGCATTGGTCCATGTCTGCAGGGCCAGAGATGGGGATTAGACCAAAGAAACAGCCGTGGAATAAAATGACATGCCACACCAAATAGTGCGGACTGTGAGGAGAAGGAGTTACTGAGTATCTACCCTTAGGTCATGACATGATGTGTGTGTCAGTGTTTGTGTGAGTGAGTGTGTGTCTGTGAGTGTGAATGTGTGTGTCGATGAAGAACGCCTGCCTGTGCTGTTGGAGTAGGTGTTCTCAGTACAGTTGATGCACTTGTAACAGCAGGTGTGCAGCTGTCCTTCAAATGTCTGCTTCCTCTCACCAGGAAGACAGCTCTCTGAGCACCTGGACACTACTTCCTGTGGAAAGCACAGAGCACCACGTCACAAACCAGATTAAAGATGAGCAAAAGAAGAGTTGATATGTGTGTGTGACTGTGTTTGTATGGAAGTGGCACACACTGTGTGTGTTTGTGTGTGGGGGGAGTGGCATCACCTTCAGGTCTGTGAGGTAAGCAGCGCGGGGCAGGATGTTGTGTGTGAAGCTGTCGTTTAAAGGGTGGTACTCTGCCACAATGTCGCCCACTTGCACCTTTCCCTCCTTAGAATTCCAGAGAGTGACCTTATAGCCCAGGTTGATTTCTCCATTCTCATCGAAAAAATAAGTCTCCCCATCTTGCTCAAATTCCATGCCCTGCTTCAAAGCTCTCCGGACCTAAATGAAATAAGAATACACTTTGGGTTTTTTATTTATTAAGAAAGATATGTAACTGATAACACAGCTAAACGGATCAAACAAACAAACCAAAACAAGCAAAGCAATCAGAAAACGAGTTCTAGATCCATCTTGCCCTTTGACTTTGCTCAGCCACCCCTCTGGTCCCAAAGTAAGAGCTGCACGTCACCTCCCATGGCTCGATGCTTTTCTGGGTGCAGTTCCTGCTGCTGCAGACTCCGATTACGGCCTGGGCCAGAGCCCTCACAGCCAACTCCACGCTGAACACCGTCTGAGCCTGGCTCTTCTTACCCAACTCTTCCAGGTCCAGCTCTCCAATCTCCAGGAACTCATCCAGGAAGGGGTTACGTCTTCTCTCCTTATCCTTGGTCTCATTCAGTCTCTGCAGATACTGGCGGTAGGACTCCAGGTTGCTACTTTTAAACGTGAAGCCTACCACCTTTCCGATGCTCTCCAGATCCAGGTTTCTAGCCACTTCGGTATTTGACGACCAGCCGTCGCTGGCTAGCCACACCCTTTCTCCTGAGGCTGACTCCTCCTGCTTATCCTCCAGGGCCTTCAACTTCGGTAAGAGGAACTCCATGTGAGGGGCCATCACAAACGCCACCACCACCTTGACGCGGGGGTTTGTCAGGATGACGTTGGCAACCCTCGTCACGGCTGAGGAGTAGTTAGGGTCGCTCATCGAGTTGGGGATGGTCTCCTTGAAGGCCACGCAAATCCCTCTCTCTGAGGTCTGAGCCAAAAGGGCGTCGAGGGCCGAGTGTCCGTAGTCGTTGTCGGCAATGACCAAGCCCACCCAGCTCCAGCCACTGTCCACCATCAGCCGGACCATGGCCTTGGTCTGGTACAGGTCACTGGGCACCGTACGCAGGAAGCCTGGGAAACGCTTCTTGTCACTTAGGATGATGGCGGTGGAGGAGTAGCTGATCTAGAAGGTTGTCAACATGGATTATTGGAAAATTGAGGATTGGAAACATGGATTATTTGAAAATGCAGTATTGGAAACATGGATTATTGTAATATGGAGTTGTAAACATGGAGTGCTGTTCCAGGGTTGTACACATAGTTACTGTCACACTTAATCTTCACTAATCCTACACTCTCAAAGCAGGATGGTCAGAAGGTATTTTTACCTGAGGAATGAGCTCCAGGTTCAGTTGCCTGGCAACAGCAATGGAGATTTCAGAGAAAGAAGCTCCGACGATGGAAGTGATGGGTGGGAGTGAGCCGCCGGCCGCTTCCCCTTGTTTGCGGAGGCCAGTGATGGCCCTCAGGGCCGTGGTCACGTCAGAGCAGGAGTCATGGATGCGATAGCCCAGCTTCAGGCCAAGCCGTGACATGGAGGGAGACTGGTTGACTAACTCCACCGTGTTGATCATAGCCAGGCCACCGTTTAATGCATTACTATTAAACCTGTCGGTGTGAAAAGGGAATTCAACACTCGTGAATGGTCGCAGATCGTTATGTATTGAGCACACCTACTCACATGGATACGTTTAAACGTTACTTACACGTTTCTGTTTGTCGGGCACTCACCTCACACACTTTGCCTCATGCGGAGGGACGATTGTGTTGTTTTCCTCCACATCATCGTGGAAAGGGAAAATACCCCCTATGATGATGTCACCAGCGGCAGTAGCCCCTTCATGCGTGCCACCTGTCAACCTTGGCAACAAAAAAACAGACAGGAACAGCAACGGACTGATGCAAGTCACCATGATCTTTTGTATACTCCTCGGTGTCTCCCGACTGCGGCAAACTGTTATTTTTGCAGCTCTTTATCCGTTCTTTCTGGTACTTTCTGTTGGAGTCTTTCTCTTTTCTGGCCGCGTCTTCTCTGTCTCTCTCCCTTCCTTTTTCTGTCCCTGATTTCACCTGTGTATCCTTGGCCTTCTCTCTGTGTCCTCCCCAGGGTGTGGCCGGCAGACTGCTGCCTCCTGCTGCCAGTATCTTCAGTTCAACACACCTGTTATCCCCCTCCCACAACACATCTCGACAGGATAGCCACGCCCACCATTCTTGAACGTCCGATTGAGAAATTGACTTGTTTCCCGACAATCTAAGATCTGTTTCTGAAGGTTAGGGTTAGTGTGACATCACTGACTGAAACAAGCATCATAGCCCTCTGAGATATCATGTCTTTGCCTGTGGGTGGGATTGGAATGGCTGTGTATAACAGTATTTGTTCAAACACCTTAGGGGCAAGAGTGGGGGTCAAGGAGGTGGTGTGTGTGTGTGTGGGGGGTGGGTGATCCTTACAATATGGTGGAATTAACTGATTCAAGCTGAAAAATGTAGATGTCTGGACAGGGGTCAGGAGCAGGGCTGGGGGGTTGGGTGGTTGGTGGCAGGGGGGTCCTTCAAGGATTCCTGGTTTAACGTCTCCACCCAGTGGAGATTTTATGAAAGTCTCGAGAACAAAAACATGTTCATCCTCCTAAGGTATGAGATGCAATTGGATTTCATCAGCAGATGGCGACATAGGGTTGATAATGTGTTGGCTTGTCTGTTGGCTGGGAGTTCTTCATCTGTTAATCAGCAGACTGTCAGTGCTGCTACTGTAGCATGAAAGAGCCCTCCAGATGAGCAGGAAATCTAAAAATAGAAGACTGAGATAATGCACGTGAATTTAGTCAGGTGGCTGAGCGGTTAGGGAATCGGGCTAGTAATCAGAAGGTTGCCGGTTTGATTTTGGGCCGTGCAAAATTATGTTGTGTCCTTGGGCAAGGCACTTCACCCTACTTGCCTCAGGGAATGTCCCTTTACTTACTGTAAGTTGCACTGGATAAGAGCTTCTGGTAAATGACTAAATGTAAATGTGTTACTGTTTAATTTCATGTTGTAGTGTACCTCTCTATGAAACACAAAAACACATTGTGTTGCCATGCCAAGGTTGGTACTCTGCCACAATGTCGCCCACTTGCACCTTCCCCTACTTAGAATTCCAGAAAATGACTTTATAGCCCAGGTTGATTTCTCCATTCTCGTCAAAACAATAAGTCTCCCCATCCTGCTCAAATTCAATGCCCAGCTTCAAAGCTCTCAGGACCTAAATGAAATAAGAATACACGTTGGGTTTTTGAAAATATGTGAAAGATATGTTACTGACAGCACAGCTAAATGGATCAAACAAACCAAAACAAGCAAAGCAATCAGAAACAAGTTATAGATCCATCTTGCTCCTTCACTTTGCTCAGCCACCCCTCTTGTCCCAAAGTAAGAGCTGCATATCACCTCCCACGGCTTGATGCGTTTCTGGGTGCAGTTCCTGCTGCTGCAGACTCCGATCACGGCCTGGGCCAGAGCCCTCACAGCCAACTCCACGCTGAACACAGTCTGAGCCTGGCTCTTCTTACCCAGGTCTTCCAGGTCCAGCTCTCCATTCTTCAGGAACTCGTCCAGGAAGGGGTTACGTCTTTTCTTCTCTTCCTTGGTCTCCTTCAGTCTCTGCAGGTACTGGCGGTAGGACTCCATGTTGCTACTTTTAAACATGAAGCCTACCACCTTTCCGATGCTCTCCAGATCCAGGTTTCCCACCACATCTTCGGGAGTTGACGACCAGCTGTCGCTGGCCAGCCACACCCTTCCTCCTGAGGCTGACTTCTCCTGTTCATCCTCCAAGGCCTTCAGCTTCAGTAAGAGGTGTGACATCTGACGGGACGTCAAATTGGCCACCACCACCTACGTGGTCGTCAGGATGACGTAGACGACCCTCGTCACGGCTGAGGAGTAGTCAGGGTTGCTCAGCAAGTCGGGGATGGTCTCCTTGAAGGCCACGCAAATCCCTCTTGGCGCCCTTGGGTGAATAATGTGTTGGCTTGTCCGTTGGCTGGGAGTTCATAATCTGTTTATCAGCAAACTGTCAGTGCTGCTACTGTAGCATGAAAGAGCCCTCCAGATGAGCAGGACATCTAAAAATAGAAGAATGAGATACTGCATGTGAAGTTTTGTGTTACTGTTTAATTTCCTGTTTTAGATTCAACCTTTTTATGAAACTCAAAGACACACACTGGGCTGTGACTCGGGCTGCATTTGGAATCTCTGTAGGATAACCATTAGGGCAACTGCAAATGCCCAGTTGCCCTAATGGTTAATCCGGCCTTGTCAATGGGGATATTTTACTTTTATTGCCAAACACATGTAAAAACAAAGAGATCATTAATTGTATTATTCTATAGGCTATGAAATATATATATACTCAATGACCGTGGTTTATGTTAGGATATAATGTAGTTTCATATTACTTTTTACCTATTTTTTGGGATCGTCCGTTTTCTTAGAATCGTCCTAACTTTTCCCCCCTATTGGGCACTTGCCCAAGGGCACATGACATCTAAGGGGCCCTGGACAACGTCAACTAAAATGTTATATCACGTTGTGAACGCAGTCCTTACTTTCCTTAATGTGAGCACTTTATTGCAACTCGTTCAATCAAAATATTATGTTAAATCACGTGTGTAGTCTAGTAGCTGCCTGCACAAATGCTGCTTGCGGCTTTCCAGATCTATGTCGCGGACACTGCGATCGAGAGTCACGTGACTTGAAGCGCTGCGGCTGGAGGAGAGCGTTCTATGGGGAAAAGCAAATATTCATATAAATCATTGTCCCGACTCCCTGCCTTATTACCAGACTTAACAACAGATGTCAGCAGCACCCCAGTCTCCCCATAACTGTACCCCTCCCTGTCCCAATGAAGAAAATGAGTAACTTTGTGTTAACGACATGCCAGACACCATCATTTCAGGGAATCTGTGGGAATTTCTCTGTCTCTCTTGGTCTTTTTATCAAAACAAATATTTTAAATAAATATTTATTAGTGACAGAAATTCAAACAACATTTTTTCTCACATAATCATAATTTTGAAATATTAAAAAATAAACTACTGTCTGTACAGGATTACAGACAATATTGAAATAATTGAATTTGATATGTTCATTTAGATTGAATTATGGCCATTAAATGACATCTATAGATACAGACTTTATTATTCCCTTCATGAAGGACAATTTATTTGAGAAGCTTGCACACACACACACACACACAATCTATTGGATCTAATGTATGTAATCAAGTGGTGGTGATACAGAACTGTACGTAATTTGGATCAATGTTCTGTAGTGTTAGTCATTTATTGGTATATGGCATATTTTTTGATATACTGTATATATCACATGCATTCTGTACATCCTACAGAGCCAGGGCCCTCTCAGGTAGAGCTAAAAGGAAGAGGAAGTGTGGATGCTCAGGAGGAAGGGAAAGAAAGTTACAGTGATGATGAGGATGAGAGATGCATGGTGGATGTTGACCCAGGTTTGTGACCAGCAGATTTGACTGACAGGGAGGCTTTTGTTAGGGCATTGGCCAGCAGATATGATGACGATGTACACATGCATGCAGACTTGCATGTACAAATCACAATTGCAAGCCTTTAATTAGAGTTATGTAAAGCTTTTGATGGGACAGTGAGATTTTTGGTGACAACAGCTGCACACAGGGGGCCCAATTGGATTTTGTTGTCATGGGGCCCAAAATCCTGGCGGAGCCCCTGCGGGGAAGGGACCAGGTGGAGCAAGTTGGAGATGACAGAACTCCCAGGCAGGTGTCAGGGTGGTGATGCAGTGCTCTCAGAGTTTCTGCTGAACGATTTCTGAGTTATGGTGCCCTTGGAGGGTTTGTTGTCACATGACTCTGGAGTGTAATGCTGGGGACACACTAAACTATTTTTAACCCTAACCCTTATAAGAATTTCAAACTTGACAGACCACAAACATGAGGACAAAAAATACAAAAATACAATATTTAGCTGTTTTGCTCCTACAGTGTGTGGTGTGCCATGATTTGACAAAGACAGCACACCACACACAAACAGATTTCCAACCAGTGTCCCGACTGTTAACACAAGAAAGCTCGCAAATTCTGTCGAGATTAAAAAATAAGCATGGCGGACTATGCAGGAAGAAATTGCGATGATAGTGTTTGGAATTATTTTCTCGGAAAAAAGAAAAGGGTTTGCTGTTGCCACAAATCAATTCCAATTTACTTTGTGTTGCGCCGTGACTCCGTTTGTTATGCTTCTGTCTTCTCTCAGCTTGCTTTCTGTTTGGATATTGTTTTGTTTCACGTGATATACTCGGGGTTTGTCACATCAGGATTTCTGAACGCAAATATTCAACATGTTGAATATTTTGGATTTGCAATCGGGGCACATCGGACGTCCTTCCGAGCAGATTCGGTCACTCTTGCCACACCTCACACCAAGGGAACATCTGATCAAATAATCAGTAGAACCATCAAGATAGTCGGGACGTTACCTAGGATTGTCGGAAGGGGCGTAATCGGCCCTAGCATAAGTTAAAAATAAAAAGCATAAAAATGACCCGTCCCCCCTCATCTCACGGTATCTATCTCTATCTCTGTCTCTAACACACTGTTTATCTATCTCTGACTCTCTCTCCTGATAATTTTAATGTGACCGAACCAGACAAGCTGGTTCAGAAGAACAGGGAAGTGTGCCCAAGGATTCTCACAACAGGGGACCACAGTCTGAATCATATGTAAATCGAACAACTGATTCTAAATAATCTAACAATGGATGCTTTGTTTTAATAAATGAAGGTCTGTATCTCATACGTCAACCAGTAAGCATTCCATATGTAATTTAATGGCCTTGTCTCACCCTAGCAGGAGAAGGAGGGTGAGAGTGCTGAGGGCCATTTCCCAGCCCCACATCACAGAAATAGTGCTACTGATAAACACTTCTTCCTGTTGGAACCCCCCACCACCACCTGTAGAAAAAAACAATAAAAAAAACAACCAGACTGATTTTTTTTTACAGATCAGGCAGAACCCTTTGGGGGTTGTCTATTTTTGGTTGAAAACAGAACCAAAAATGTCAGTACCTGCACACTAAACCCTCCCCATCTCTAGTCTTTGCCTCAGTCTCGCCGGCTGCAAAGGCACATCAGAGGGAAAGTTGTTTCCTGTTTGACTGTAATCACTGATCATCTGTTTGGTTCTACTGTTGGCCGTATGACAAGATGGATTGGTTAGAGGTCACTGAGGAAGAGCCGCAGTCTCTACCTCAAATGTCTCATAATTGGATTTATTGCAGACAAACAGGTATGAGTGCTGGAATTTCCTGGGACTTTTGACACACACCCACACACACAGACTTACACACTTATTAAAATATCAGTTCGCTCAGTCAGGTTAGACAAGGGCACAAATCTAACAGTGACAGGTACATGAAGAAAGCTGACAACAAAATGTTCATGAAACATTTCAATAATGTAACTTTGCCTATTTGGAATGCCTCACACAGTGAAACCTTTTGAGTGAAATAGAAAAGACCAACCCCCCTATCCATTACTCTGGTTAGAGAGGCATAGTGAGGTATCGCTGGATGGTATCATTCTGTTTTGTATCACTCTGTATGGTATCTCTCAATAGACAGTCAGTTGGGAAGTTATTCCTAAAATCACAGATCAAGTCCTCTTCAGAATAAACAACTCTCTTTATTGTACTTTATAACACCAGTGTGGCAGCAACATAAGATGTTTAAGATGACATAAGATATTCAAGATATTCAAGCATATAAAATAATTTGTTTACAATATGAATACAAAATATTACTGTACTAGCTCCCACAGAAAATACCAACTCCCCTGAGGAGAGGAATCTACATTGTTGTACATAATCAAATATAATTGTGTTTATTTACTGTAAATATACAAAAATGTACACATAAATAGACGGTATACATTGGGCAGAAGACTAAGCTTCTAGCTGGTAGCATGTAGTTTGATGCTCAGATTACAGACTTGAGGTTCAGCAGTTGTATCAGTCTTCCCCTACACCCTGGTCCCTCGCAGGGCTTAAACACCAGCAAGCTCAAGCTGATGAACTCATGTGCTGGTGCATCTCCTGAGACGTACGTGCCTGTTCAGGTACCTGGTGGGGTACCGTCGGTACGTGTGGTTGGGGCAGGAACATCGAGGGGAGGCTGATGGTGAAAGGAGGACCTGTGCGTTTGTCCTCTGGTAAATCACACTCAGAGATGGACACAGTGTTCTGGCCCCGGAAGGCATAGTTGTGCACGTCCTGGATGAAGGCGTCCTTGGTGTTGTGCTCCTTCCGGAACAGGATGATGTAGCACTTGGGCAGGAAGTGACAGCCGAGGATTCCGTAGGAGGAGATGAGAATCACCACCATCTCCACTGCCGGCAGATACTTCCCAGATGTTGTGACGTACACGGGCACGAAGATGGCCCAGGAGATGAGGTAGAGGAGCATGCCCAAGGTGATGAACTTGGCCTCGTTGTACTTCTGGGGCAGCTTGCGGCCCTTGAAGGCGCAGAAGAAGCAGACCAGCGCCAGGACGGCGATGTAGGACAGCATCACGCCGAACGCCACGTAGGAGCCTTCGTCGCACTCGGCCAGCATCGAGGTGGGATGGAAGGACAGCTTCTCTTGGGGGCTGCTCGAGAGGAGGAGCCAGAGGAGGCAGGTGAGGAGCTGCAGGGTGAGACAGCCACAGACAATGACGAGGGGCTGGTAGAGGCGGCGGAACACCCGCCCCAGCACCGGGTTGAACTGGAACGCCAGCAGGATCTTCAGCGACTTGACCAGGATGCAGGAGACGCACAGCGTGAAGCTCAGGCCGAACAGCACCTGGCGAACCTTGCAGGTCAGGTCGCTGGGCTTGCCCACGAACACTATGGCACTGATGAAACTACCAATCAGAGACAGCAGGATGACCTGGCACAGCCCCCCTCCCGCCGCCTTCACCACGGGGGTGTGGCGCTGGTGCAGGAACAGCGCCCCCACCAGGAGGGACAGGAGGATGCCCAGGGCGGCTAGCGTCAGCAAGACCACCGCAAAGCCATCGTCCCAGGAGAAGTACTCCAGGGTTTTAGGGGTGCACCTGAAGCTTCCCTTCTCAGACCACTCTCTGTCTGTGTTGCAAGGCAGGCAGTGGTTCAAGTCTGCAGGACCAGAGAAGGGGGTTTGACCAGAGAAACAGCAGTGGAATAGGATTACATGCCACACCAAATAATGTGGACTGTGAGGAGTTACTGAGCATCTATTCTTAGTTCATAACATAATGTGCGTGTGACAGTGTGAGTGTGAATGTGTGTGTCGATGAAGAACTCTTGCCTGTGCTGTTGGAGTAGTGGTTCTCAGTACAGTTGATGCACTTGTGACAGCAGGTGTGTTGCTGTCCTTCAAATGTCTGCTTCCTCTCACCAGGAAGACAGCTCTCTGAGCACCTGGACACTACTTCCTGTGGACAGCACAGAGCACCACGTCACAAACCAGATTAAAGATGAGCAAAATGAAGATGTAACTCACTGGGAAAGAAGAGTTGATATGTGTGTGTAATTGTGTTTGTATGGAAGTGGCACACATTGTTTGTGCATGTGTGTGTTTGTGTGTGGGGGGAGTGGCATCACCTTCAGGTCTGTGAGGTAAGCAGCGCGGGGCAGGATGTTGTGTGTGAAGCTGTCGTTTAAAGGGTGATACTCTGCCACAATGTCGCCCACTTGCACCTTCCCCTCCTTAGAATTCCAGAGAGTGACTTCATAGCCCAGGTTGATTTCTCCATTCTCGTCGAAACAATAAGTCTCCCCATCCTGCTCAAATTCAATGCCCTGCTTCAAAGCCTTCAGGACCTAAACAAAAGAAGAATACACGTTGGGTTTTGAAAACATGTAAAAGATATACAACTGACAACACAGCTAAACGGATCAAACAAACCAAAACAATCAAAGCAATCAGAAAAGGAGTTCCAGATCCATCTTGCTCCTTTATTTTGCTTTAGCCACCCTCTGGTCCCAAAGTAAGAGCTGCACATCACCTCCCATGGATCGATGCTTTTCTGGGTGCAGTTCCTGCTGCTGCAGACTCCAATCACGGCCTGGGCCAGAGCCTTCACAGCCAACTCCACGCTGAACACCGTCTGAGCCTGGTTCTTCTTAACCAGCTCTTCCAGGTCCAGCTCTCCATTCTTCAGGAACTCATCCAGGAAGGGGTTACGTCTTCTCTCCTCCTCCTTGGTCCCATCCAGTCTCTGCAGGTACTTGCGGTAGGGCTCCATGTTGCTACTTTTAAACATGAAGCCTACCACCTTCCCAATGCTCTCCAGATCCAGCTTTGTTGCCACTTCGGGATTTGACGACCAGCTGTCACTGGCCAGCCACACCCTTTCTCCTAAGGTTGACTCCTCCTGCTTATCCTCCAGGGCCTTCAACATTGGTAAGAAGAGCTCCATGTGAGGGGCCATCACAAACGCCACCACCACCTTGACGCGGGGGTTTGTCAGGATGACGTTGGCGACCCTCGTCACGGCTGAGGAGTAGTTAGGGTCGCTCAGCGAGTTGGGGATGGTCTCCTTGAAGGCCAGGCAAATTCCTCTCTCTGAGGTCTGAGCCAAAAGGGCATTGAGGGCCGAGTGTCCGTAGTCGTTGTCGTTGATGACCACGCCCACCCAGCTCCAGCCACTGTCCACCATCAGCCGGACCATGGCCTTGGTCTGGTACAGGTCACTGGGCACTGTACGCAGGAAGCCTGGGAAACGCTTCTTGTCACTTAGGATGGTGGCGGTGGAGAAGTGGCTGATCTAGAAGGTTGTCAACATGGATTATTGTAATATGGAGTTTTAAACATGGAGTGCTGTTCCAGGGTTTTATTCATAGTTACTGTGACACTTAATTGAACTAATCTTCACTAATCCTACACTCTCTCAAAGCAGGAGGTCTTTTTACCTGAGGAATGAGCTCCAAGTTCAGTTGCCTGGCAGCAGCGATGGTTATTTCAGAGGAAAAAGCTCCAACGATTGAGGTGATGGGCGGGAGTGAGCCGCTGGCCGCTTCCCCTTGTTTGCGGAGGCTAGTGATGGCCCTCAGGGCCGTGGTCACGTCAGAGCAGGAGTCATGGATGCGATAGCCCAGCTTCAGGCCAAGCCGTGACATAGAGGGAGACTGGTTGACTAACTCCACCGTGTTGATCATAGCCAGGCCACTGTTTAATGCATGATTATTAAACCTGTCAGTGTGAAAAGGGAATTCAGCACTCGTGAATGATCGCAGATCATTATGTCTTAAGCACACCCAGTCACGTGGACATGTTTAAACGTTACTTACATGTTTCTGTTTGTCGGGCACTCACCTCACACACTTAGCCTCATGCGGAGGGACAATTGTGGTGTTTTCCTTCACATCATTGTGGAAAGGGAAAATACCCCCTATGATGATGTCACCAGGGGCAGTAGCTTCAGGTCTGCTACCTGTCAACCTAGGCAACAAAAAAACAGACAGGAACAGCAACGGACTGATGCAAGTCACCATGATCTTCTGTATACTCCTCGGTGTCTCCCAACTGAGGCAACCTTTTCTTTTTGCAGCTCTTTATCCGTTCTCTCTGGTTCCTTCTGTTGGACTCGTTCTCTTTTCTGTCTGCGTCTCTGCGTCTTCTCTCTCTCTCTCTCTCTCTCTCTCTCTCTCTCTCTCTCTTCTCTCTTCCTTTTTTTCTCCGTCCCTGATTTCACCCTTGTCTCCTTGGCCCTCTCTCTGTGTCTTCCCCAGGGTAGGGGCGGCAGGTTAATGCCTCCAGGATCTTCAGTTACAGTAAACACACCTATTAGCCCCTCCCACAATGCATTTTGTTAGGGTGGGGTTAGAGTTAGGGTGTGGGTGGGATTGGAATGGCTGTGTATGACAGTCTTTGTCCAGACACCTGTGTGGTGGTCGAGGTGATGTGGAGGGGGGGGGGGGGGGGGGGCGGGGAGGATATAAGGAATAAGGAATATGGTGGAATTTACTGATTCAAACTGAAAAATGAAGATGTCTGAAAAGAGGTCAGAAGCAGGGCCAGAACCAGTCCCTCGAGTATTCCTGGTTTGACGTCTCCACCTAGTGTAGATTTTTGAAAATTTCAAGAATAAAAACATGTTCATCCTCCTAAGGTATGAGATGCAACAGGATTTCATCAGCAGATAGCGCCATTGGGTTGATAATGTGTTGGCTTGTCTGTTGGCTGGGAGTTCATCATCTGTAAATCAGTAGACTGTCAGTGCTGCTACTCTAGCATGAAAGAGCCCTCCAGATGAGCAGGAAATCTAGAAATAAAACGGAGATACTGTATGTGAAGTTACGTGTTACTGTTTAATTTAATGTCTACCTCTTTATGAAACACAAAGACAAATGAATGACACACACTGGGCTGTGATTCTGGCTACATTTAGCATATCTGCAGGATGAAGGCTACGAGTCATTGCTAATCTTGCATTTTGAAAATCCCTGGGGGTGATGGGAATGAGGGTGGGAGAGAAGGTGGGTGTAGGGATAAGGGTGGGGAAGAGGATCAGCCGGCAGGGGAGGGGACCAGGTGGAGCAAGGTGGAGATGACAGAACTCCCAGGCAGGTGTCAGGGTGGTGATGCAGTGCTCTCAGAGTTTCTGCTGAACGATTTCTGAGTTATGGTGCCCTTGGAGGGTTTGGTGTCACACTCTGGAGTGTAAGTTTAAAAATCATAAGCCTAAAAATGACCTATCCCCCCTCATCTCACGGTATCTAGCTAACTATCTCTGACTCTCTCTCTCTGACTCTCTGACTCTCTCTATGACTCTCTCTCTGACTCTCTCTCTGACTCTCTCTCTCTCTATGATTTTAATGTGAACAAACCAGACAAGCTGGTTCAGAGAAACTTTATGACAGGGAAGTGTGCCCAAGGCTTTTCACAACAGTGGACCACAGTCTGATTCATACTGCATGTAAATGGAACAACTGATTCTTAATGATCTAGCAACGGATGCTTTGTTTTATCATTGAATGTCAGTACTACATTTTGTTGCCTTGTACCTGTATTTGTGTAATGACAATAAAGTTGAATCTAATCTAATGTCATACGTCAACCAGTAAGCATTCCATAGATAATCGAATGGGTTTGTCTCACCCTAGCAGGAGTAACGGATAGGGTGGTTGGTCTTTTCTAGTTCACTCAAAAGCTTTCACTGTGTGAGGCAGTCCAAATAGGCAAAGTTACATTATTTCAATGTTTCAGGAAAATTATGTTGTCAGCTTTCTACTTGTTCCTGTCACTGTTAGAGTTGTGCCCTTGCCTAACCTGACTGAGCAAACTGTGGTTTGAATAAGTCTGTGTGTGTGGGTGTGTGTGTGGGTGTGTGTCAAAAGTCCCAGGAAATGCCAGGACTCATAACTGTTTGTCTGCAATAAATCCAATTATGAGACATTTGAGGTAAAGGCTGCGGCTCTTCTTCAGCGACCTCTTACCAATCCATCTTGTCATACAGCCAACAATAGAACCAAACAGATGATCAGTGATCACAGTCAAACAGGAAATAACTTTCCCTCTGGTGTGCCTTTGAAGCCGGCGAAGACTGAGGTGAAGACTGGAGATGGGGAGGGTTTAGTGTGCAGGTGCAGGTACTGACGTGTTTGCTTCAGTTTTCAACCAAAAACAGACAACCCCCAAAGTGTTCTGTCTGACCTGTAAAAAAATTAAGTCTGGTAGTTTTTTATTGTTGTTTTTCCAGAGGGTGGTGGGGGTTCCAACAGGGAGAAGTGTTTATCAGTAGCAGTATTTCTGTGTTGTGGGGCTGGGAAATGGCCCCTCAGCATTCTTACCCTCCATCTCTAGATAGAGAGGCCGATCAAGTCCTATTAGCTCCCAAGCAAATACCAACCCCCCCCGAGAAGAGGAATTTACATCGTTGTACATGATCAAATATACTTCTGTTTATTTACTGTACATACAAAAAAAACATACACATATACAGTACCAGTCAAAAGTTTGGACACATTTTCCCATGTGTCCAAACTTTTGACTGGTACTGTACATACACGCACACACACACGCACACATGCACACATACATACATACGCACACATACACACACACACACACACACAGATACACATGCACACACAACACAAGCAAAACAAAGGTTGGCAAAGTATCACGTTGTTCACATCACGTACAGTACCAGTTTGGACACATTTTCCCATCCCATGTGTCCAAACATTTGACTGGTACTGTAAATAAACGGTATACATTGGGCAGAAGACAAAGTTTGTAGCTTGTAGTACGTAGTTTGATGCTCAGGTTAGAGACTTGAAGACACCCTGGTCCCTCGCAGGGCTTAAACACCAGCAAGCTCAAGCTGATGAACTCAGGTGCTGGTGCATCTCCTGAGACGTACGTGCCTGTTCAGGTATCCCGACCTCCCTGCCGGGACCTGGTGAGGTGCGGTCGGTACGTGTGGTCAGAGCAGGAACATCGAGGGGAGGCTGATGGTGAAAGGAGGACCTGTGCGTTTGTCCTCCGGTAAATCACACTCAGAGACGGACAGGGTGTCCTGGCCCCGGGTGGCGTAGTTGTGCACGTCCTGGATGAAGGCGTCCTTGGTGTTGTGCTCCTTCCGGAACAGGATGATGTAGCACTTGGGCAGGAAGTGACAGCCGAGGATTCCGTAGGAGGAGATGAGAATCACCACCATCTCCACTGCCGGCAGATACTTCCCAGATGTGGTGACGTACACGGGCACGAAGATGGCCCAGGAGATGAGGTAGAGTAGCATGCCCAAGGTGATGAACTTGGCCTCGTTGTACTTCTGGGGCAGCTTGCGGCCCTTGAAGGCGCAGAAGAAGCAGACCAGCGCCAGGACGGCGATGTAGGACAGCATCACGCCGAACGCCACGTAGGAGCCTTCGTGGCACTCAGCCAGCATTGAGGTGGGCTGAACGGTCAGCTTCTCTTGGGGGCTGCTCGGGAGGAGGAGCCACAGGAGGCAGGTGAGGAGCTGCAGGGTGAGACAGCCACAGACGATGACGAGGGGCTGGTAGAGCCGGCGGAACACCAGCCCCAGCGCCGGGTTGAACTGGAACGCCAGCAGGATCTTCAGCGACTTGACCAGGATGCAGGAGACGCACAGCGTGAAGCTCAGGCCGAACAGTACCTGGCGAACCTTGCAGGTCAGGTTGCTGGGCTTGCCCACGAACACCATGGCACTGATGAAACTACCAATCAGAGACAACAGGATGACCTGGCACAGCCCCCCTCCCGCCGCCTTCACCACGGGGGTGTGGCGCTGGTGCAGGAACAGCACCCCCACCAGGAGGGACAAGAGGATGCCCAGGGCGGCAAGCGTTAGCAAGACCACCGCAAAGCCATCGTCCCAGGAGAAGTACTCCAGGGTTTTAGGGGTGCACCTGGAGCTGCCCTCCTCGGACCACTCTCTGTCTGTGTTGCAGGCCAGGCAGTGGTCCATGTCTGCAGGACCAGAGAAGGCGGTTATACCAGAGAAACAGCCGTGGAATAGGATTACATGCCACAACAAATAATGTGGACTGTGAGGAGAAGGAGTTACTGAGGGTCTCATTTACTAACAGGATTGCGCCGATTTCAGGCGTAAAATAGTGGGTAAAGACATAAAAACGTATTAACAAAGGCAGCGCACTTGAGTAAAAACTCAGATTACCTGCTGGCAGGGTATAAGGAAAAGTGGGCGTGTGCCGCAAAGAGATGGGAGGAGACTCAGGAGAGGTGTATTTTTCCTTGTAACATGTTAACGTTAGCTGTAACTTCGTGAACCAATATTTCTATCTCCTGTTCGCTGAACCGTCTTGTTCTTTTCCTCGAATCACCCATGGTGGCAGTAATATGCCGTCGATTTCTCCTGTCTTTTAACGGTGCGCTAATTAACACTAAAGGGCGGAGTAAGGTGCTGATTGCCCGACGAGGATCTGCACGCATAATGCCTAAATACACCGTGTGCTATTTGCGGTTCGGCAAAGGCGCAGATTAAGCTGTTGACGCAATGTTAGTAAATGAGGCCCCGAGTATCTACCCTCAGGTCATGACATGATGTGTTTCAGTGTTTGTGTTAGAGTGTGTGTGTAACGGTGTAAGTGTGTGTGTGTGTGTGAGTGTGAATGTGTGTGTCGATGAAGAACTCTTGCCTGTGCTGTTGGA
The DNA here is from genome assembly GCF_054491055.1 of Hypomesus nipponensis. Classification (NCBI taxonomy): domain Eukaryota; kingdom Metazoa; phylum Chordata; class Actinopteri; order Osmeriformes; family Osmeridae; genus Hypomesus; species Hypomesus nipponensis. The sequence continues at coordinate 14,044,925 of NC_140362.1, forward strand.
GTAGTGGTTCTCAGTACAGTTGATGCACTTATAACAGCAGGTGTGCTGCTGTCCTTCAAATGTCTGCTTTATCTGACCATGAAGACAGCTCTCTGAGCACCTCGACACTACTTTCTGTGGACAGCACAGAGCACCACATCACAAACCAGATTAAAGATGAGTAAAATGAAGATGGAACTCACTGGGAAAGAAGAATTGATTTGTGTGTTTGTATGGAGGTGGCACACACTGTGTGTGTGTGTGTTTGTTTGTGTGTGTGCATGTGTGTGTTTGTGTGTGGGGGAGTGGCATCACCTTCAGGTCTGTGAGGTAAGCAGCGAGAGGCAGGATGTTGTGTGTGAAGCTGTCGTTCAAAGGGTGGTACTCTGCCACAATGTCGCCCACTTGCACCTTCCCCTCCTTAGAATTCCAGAGTGTGACCTTATAGCCCAGGTTGATTTCTCCATTCTCATCGAAACAATAAGTCTCCCCATCCTGCTCAAATTCAAAGCCCTGCTTCAAAGCTCTCAGGACCTAAATGAAATAAAAATACACGTTGGGTTTTGAAAACATGTAAAAGATATACAACTGACAACACAGCTAAACAGATCAAACAAACAAACCAAAACAATCAAAGCAATTAGAAAACGAGTTCTAGATCCATCTTGCCCTTTGACTTTGCTCAGCCACCCCTCTGGTCCCAAAGTAAGAGCTGCACGTCACCTCCCATGGCTCGATGCTTTTCTGGGTGCAGTTCCTGCTGCTGCACACTCCAATCACGGCCTGGGCCAGAGCCTTCACAGCCAACTCCACGCTGAACACCGTCTGAGCCTGGCTCTTCTTAACCAGCTCTTCCAGGTCCAGCTCTCCATTCTTCAGGAACTCATCCAGGAAGGGGTTACGTCTTCTCTCCTCTTCCTTGGTCCCATCCAGTCTTTGCAGGTACTTGCGGTAGGGCTCCATGTTGCTACTTTTAAACATGAAGCCTACCACCTTCCCAATGCTCTCCAGATCCAGGTTTCTCGCCACTTCGGGATATGACGACCAGCTGTCACTGGCCAACCACACCCTTCCTCCTGAGGCTGACTTCTCCTGCTTATCCTCCAGGGCCTTCAACATTGGTAAGAGGAACTCCATGTGAGGGGCCATCACAAACGCCACCACCACCTTGACGCGGGGGTTTGTCAGGATGACGTTGGCGACCCTCGTCACGGCTGAGGAGTAGTTAGGGTCGCTCAGCGAGTTGGGGATGGTCTCCTTGAAGGCCACGCAAATCCCTCTCTCTGAGGTCTGAGCCAAAAGGGCGTCGAGGGCCGAGTGTCCGTAGTCGTTGTCGGCAATGACCAAGCCCACCCAGCTCCAGCCACTGTCCACCATCAGCCGGACCATGGCCTTGGTCTGGTACAGGTCACTGGGCACTGTACGCAGGAAGCCTGGGAAACGCTTCTTGTCACTTAGGATGATGGCAGTGGAGGAGTAGCTGATCTAGAAGGTTGTCAACATGGATTATTGGAAAATGGAGGATTGGAAACATAGATTATTATAATATGGAGTTGTAAACATGGAGTGCTGTTCCAGGGTTGTACCCATAGTTACTGTGACACTTAATTGAATTAATCTTCACTAGTCATATACACTCTCTCAAAGCAGGATGGTCAGACGGTCTTTTTACCTGAGGAATGCGCTGCAGGTTCAATTGTCTGGCAACAGCGATGGAGATTTCAGAGGAAGAAGGTCCAACCATGGAGGTGATGGGCGGGAGTGAGCTGCCGGCCACTTCCCCTTGTTTACGGAGGCCATGGATGGCCCTCAGGGCCGTGGTCACGTCAGAGCAGGAGTCTTGGATGCGATAGCCCAGCTTCAGGCCAAGCCGGGACATGGAGGGAGACTCGTTGACTAACTCCACTGTGTTGATCATAGCCAGGCCACTGTTTAATGCATTACTATTAAACCTGTCGGTGTGAAAAGGGAATTCAACACTCGTAAATGGTCGCAGATCACGTGGACACGTTTAAACGTTACTTAACACTTTTCTGTTTGTCGGGCACTCACCTCACACACTTAGCCTCATGCGGTGGTACAATTTTGGTGTTTTCCTTCACATCATTGTGGAAAGGGAAAATACCCCCTATGATGATGTCACCAGGGGCAGTAGCTTCAGGTCTGCTACCTGTCAACCTAGGCAACAAAAAAACAGACAGGAACAGCAACGGACTGATGCAAGTCACCATGATCTTCTGTATACTCCTCGGTGTCTCCCAACTGAGGCAACCTTTTCTTTTTGCAGCTCTTTATCCGTTCTTTCTGGTTCTTTCTGTTGGACTCTTTCTCTTTTCTGTCTGCGTCTCTGCGTCTTCTCTCTCACTCTCTCACTCTCACTCTCTCCCTCTCACTCTCTCCCTCTCTCTCTCTCTCCCTCTCTCTCTTTCTCTCTTCCTTTCTTTTTCTGTCCCTGATTTCGCCCGTGTCTCCTTGGCCCTCTCTCTCTGTCTTCCCCAGGGTGTGGCCGGCAGGCTGGTGCCTCCTGCTGCCAGGATCTTCAGTTAAACACGCCTTTTAGCCCCTCCCACAACACACCTCGGCAGGATAGCCCCGCCCACCATTCTTGAGGGACCGATCGAGAAACTGACTCACTTCCGTCAGGCAGAAGACGGCTCGTTTCCCGACAATCATACGATCTGTGTTTACAGGTTAGGGTTGGGGTTAGGTGACGACTGAAACAAGCATCACAGTCCTCTGAGATGTATTGTCTCTTTGCCTGTGGGTGGGATTGGGATGGCTGTGTTCAACAGTATACCTTCTCCTGTCTCACTGCCTGTGGGTTGGGGTTAGGGTTAGACATTGGGTGTGGGCGGGATTGGAATGGCTCTCTATAACAGTATTTGTTCAGCCACCTGGGGGGCAAGTGTGGGGGTCAAGGAGATGAGGGGGGTATCCTTTCAATATGGTGGAATTTACTGATTCAGCAGAAAAATTAAGATGTCTGGACAGGGTTCAGGAGCAGGGCCAGAACCAGGGCTGGGGGTGGCGGGGATCCCTCGAGTATTCCGGGTTCGACGTCTCCACCCAGTGGAGATTTTCGAAAGTCTCATGAACAAAAACATGTTCATCCTCCTGAGGTATGAGCTGCAACAGGATTCCATCAGCAGATGGCGCCATTGGGTTGATAATGTGTTGGCTTGTCCGTTGGCCAGGAGTTCATCATCTGTTACATGTAATCAGCAGAAAGTCAGTCCTGCTACTGTAGCATGAAAGAACCCTCCATGAAATCTAGAAATAAGACTGAGATACCGCATGTGAAGTTGTGTTACTGTTACGCCTCCACCACCTTGAAGCTGTGGTGACACTCGTCACGGCTGAGGAGTAGTCAGGGTTGCTCAGCGAGTTGGGGATGGTCTCCTTGAAGGCCAGGCAAATCCCTCTCTCTGAGGTCTGAGCCAAAAGGGCATTGAGGGCCGAGTGTCCGTAGTCGTTGTCGTTGATGACCACGCCCACCCAGCTCCAGCCACTGTCCACCATCAGCCGGACCATGGCCTTGGTCTGGTACAGGTCACTGGGCACCGTACGCAGGAAGCCTGGGAAACGCTTCTTGTCACTTAGGATGGTGGCGGTGGAGGAGTGGCTGATCTAGAAGGTTGTCAACATGGATTATTGAAAAATTGAATATTAGAAACATGGATTATTATAATATGGAGTTGTAAACATGGAGTGCTGTTCCAGGGTTGTACTCATAGTTACTGTGACACAAAGTGTTTTACAATCGCTATGACAGTTTTTTCAATACCTTAAACAAGTTTCCTAAACTCTTAACGCACCAACACACCTATCACACACAATTGACAACACAGTTAATTTCATGCTCAAAATCACACATTGTAAACTAAACTCAAACACAAATTGTCATAACACAAAAATACACTATACATGACACCATGTCTACCAAACACTAACACGTTCTCTTTTCACAGGAACATTTAGTCAATCATAGCACAATGTCATGAAAAACACCAACATCAGATGGAATTACAGAAACTGCATTCATTTATTCAGGTATGTGTCAGGTCTCACAGTATATGGATGATAGATTGTGTTTGCAATGCAGTTTCTTTTGAAGCCTCTCTACGTTTTTGTTTTGTTGAGTTTTGTAAATGCATGCATTTTGTTTCTTTTGCTGCATAAATTCAGAACAAAAAATGAATGAACCATCTCAGAGTAGCTTTATAGAATGTACGGTTAGTGTATTAATATGTACCATATGGTCATGTGATTGAAAGAACCTCAACATCTGAGTATTTCCTAGTTGGGAATCAGCTGTGATTTACAGTATTTGCATAACTTCAACCAGCTTTTTCTCAGTAGCAATAGAATAAAATACAGGGGATATATTTGTGTTTCAATTCACAATATGAACAGCTGTTCACTTTGAATTTAGCCAATAAGTTAGGTTTTGAACATGATGTTATCTGTTCTGACATATAGTGTGAAAGCATTGGTAAATTAGTCCCTAAAAGTCGATTGTTTTGGTCTTGTTTGAGCTTGTGTGTAAAATAAGTTCAAGTATTTAAAATTTGTATTAACTATGCATTTTGTGTCAAAGCAACAAGAAATGTGTTAAATGTATAGCCAAGATAGGCGGATGTTGTGCTAACTGTGTCAAGACTTTAGGAAACTTGTTAAAGGTATTGTAAAAGGTGTCATAACGATTGTTAAAAACTGTAATGTAAACCTGAAGTGTGTCTTTGTCTGTATATGTATCATATATAACTTTTAAATGACAAATAGAGCTTTTATATGTCCATAGAGACTTTACCTCAGCCTTTATTACAGTTATCCCACACAAACTCTCAGTACAACTCCTCACTCTGGGTCTGACACCGGCCCTCTGCAACTGGGTGCTGAACTTCCTATCAGGCAGACCCCAATCAGTCAGAGTTGGCAACCGCACTTCCAATACAAGACCTGTGAGCACAGGGATCCCCCAGGGCTGTGTACTGAGTCCCCTGCTGTACACCCTCTTCACACACGACTGTGTGGCCTCCCAGGAAAACACCAGTATCACCAAGTTTGCAGATGATACTACGGTCATTGGAATAATCACTGGTGGGGCTGAGACAGCGTACAGAACAGAGGTAGAGGAACTTGTGGCCTGGTGTCAAAATAATAAACTCTCCCTCAACACAGACAAGACCAAGGAGATGGTTATCGATCCAAGGAGGAAGAAGGTGCAGCACACACCACTGTACATTGGTGAGACTGAGGTGGAAAGGGTGAAAACCTTTCAATTCCTTGTAACACACATTAACGAGGATCCCACCTGGTCTCACAACATACTCCAGATCACGAAAAAAGCTCAGTAGAGGCTACACTTCCTGAGAAGGCCAAGAAAATTTGGCATGCCAACCAAAATTCTCTGGAACTTTTACAGAGGCACGGTCGAGAGCATCCTTACCACATCAATCATAGTGTGGTATACTGCACTGCCCAGGACAGGAATACACTCCAGCGTGTGATCGAAACAGCACAGTTCATCTCAGGAACAGTATTTCCCTCTCTACAGGACATTTACTCCACCAGGGTCACCAGGAGAGCCCACAATATCATTAAGGACAGAACACACGCCCAGCACATACTCTTTTTGCTGCTGCCATCAGGCAGACGTTACAGGAGTCTGAAATCCAGAACAAAGAGACCAACAAGCTCTTACCACAAACTTTGCTCCAGGCATTGGAGGCCGGTTATAACTGATAGACAAGTAATACGTAAGGAACTTATGGGGTCTGTCCAATAACCAAATAAGGACATTAGAATACTGCAACCCCTGAGTTAAGTTGTCAGAAATATTGATCTATCAAGCATTGCACAGTCAGTCGGTGAACAAGTTTAAGAAAGTTTTATCGCTTGCGGCCGGCCCACAAGGAGACAAAAACATCACACGCTATTGTGCTACAAAGTTTGTCTGCTAGCATGTTGTGCTAGCTAGCTATTTAAGCAGCCCCACTCTTTACAGTCATTGGTTAAGACAAAGGCATGCAAATGTCCCATGGCTCTTCTTAATTGGCTCCTTGCGTAGACCTGGTGCGCGTGTGTGCGCGCGTGTTTCAGTGTGTGCGTGTGTGTGCCTTTTGACCCCTGTAAGCTTGACCACATGATTCACCCAACACAGATAAGGCCAGACATCTTTTATGGCCTCTCCAGTAAGATAGAGTGGTCAGCCCAGGTCACCTTGTTTACATATGTCTCATGTTACCCAAAGTTCAGATTTGACGGTAGGCCTCTCTCTACACACAAGGAATGCTGAACACAGAATCAGCATGTGAATCAGGGTGTGGGGGGTTTGAGCTGTCAGCACCTGCCTGGTCATTGGTCTGCCAAAGCTGGACCTGGTCACTGGTGGACATCGGTCTGTGACAGTCTGCCAAAGATGGATTTAGTTGCCAAGTGGACACCAGTCTCCCTGATGGAAAACAGCGAGTTCCCGGTCCCTTTCCTCATCCGCCTGCCTGTGATGCTGCACTGCCTGTGATACTGCACCAATCACAGTCCCCAGCCCTGTGGCTACCTCTGCTTAAACTGACATTTACCAGCTCTGACCCAAGTTGAACACTGGATTTTGGTGTTTCAACCCCCATTGACCTTGCTGTATGACTATGTTTAGCCTGTGTTCTGCATCTAACTGACCTTCTCTGGAGGAGGGGATCCAGTGTGTGAATTACGGGGGGGTTTGGGTGGGTCTGACCCTCCTAATTAAGACTTGGACCCCCCCCAAAAGAGGTAAAAACAACAGGTCAGGGGGGGATACACGTCCTGGAGAAGAAGTTGACCCCCCCGATTGTCATTGGATAATTTGATCCCTCACTGAATTGCTCCTCCCAAGGTTTCTTCAATTCTTTTCTCCACTAGTGAGTTTTCTGGGAGTTTCCCTTGTCTTCCTTGAGGGTTTAGGTTGGTTGACGGGCAGTTCTATGGGCGAATGTGAAGCCCTCTGTGACATTGCTTGTAAAAAGGGATATACAAATAAAAGTTGTATTGGGGTCCCTCAAAGATTCAAACCAGATTCCTGGTTTAGGATTTTCAAAAGTTTCGGGAACAAAAAGCCCAAGAAGTGAATCCTCCTGAGGCGTGAGCTGCAACAGGATTTCATCAGCAGATGGCGACATAGGGTTGATAATGTGTTGGCTTGTCTGTTGGCTGGGAGTTCATAATCTGTTAATCAGCAGACTGTCAGTGCTGCTACTGTAGCATGAAAGAGCCCTCCAGATGAGCAGGAAATCTAAAAATAGAAGAATGAGATACTGCACGTGAAGTTGTGTTACTGTTTAATTTCATGTTGTAGAGTCGACCTCTTAATGAAACACAAAGACACGTGAAGGACACACACTGGGCTGTGACTTGGGATACATTCTGGGATACAGAATCTCTGTAGGATGAAGGCTGCGAGTCATTACTAATCAGGCATTTAGAAAATCCAATGTAATACATACAGAGTTTAACAAGAACACGCATTGCTCATTTGCATACCTACCCAAATACACACACACACACACACTCTTTCTCTCATGAATACAAATACCCCCACACACACACGGTTGAAGTGAAGGACAGGTTTAACCTTGTTGGCAGTCCTCCAGACGACCGTTGCCATCCAGTCACACCTACAACTCCATGTTTGTCCTTGACAGTGAATGACCTGGATTGGCTCACACAATCACAATGACAGGAAGTTGAGAAAATTGATGTTTTCAATTCGATGCCTGTCAGTGTCACGCGTAATAGATCTGTCTCTGGGCGTGTGTCTGTGTTCAAAATCGGACACTTAAAATTACATTTGTTTTTCAAAAGGCATGATTAGTCATGAGTTGTAGCCTTCATACAGAGATTGTGAACGTAACCCTTGTCATGGCCTTGTGTGTGATACACGTGTGGTGGATACACTCCCGTGTGACTGTCCCAAGACCCCAAGCTAGAGAGGACATACCAGTAGGACAATTCATATCTACATGTACATGCTAATCTTAGTCTGAATCTTTATATGATGTGACATCATATTAGATCATATCTCGCTCTCTCTTTCTCTCTATTCTACTTCGTAGCTCATATCACTCTTCCTTCCCTCTCAGTCACTCCCTCTCGCATTCTTTTTCTCGTTCTATCCCTCCTTCCTCCCACAGCAAAGGTGATCAATCACGAGGATTGTCATTGGCTCCAGCAGGGTGATGGTGAGGCCCAGCCCCGTGAGCCCGGCCCAGGGGACAGGAAGCCTTGACGAAGAGGCTCCACTCTGCCCCAGTCACACATTCCTGCTAACAAGCCTCTCCCCTTACATGTGTGTGCGCCTGTGTGTGTGTGTGCGTGTCCATGTGTGTGTGTGTGTGTGCACGTGTATGTGTGTGTGCCTGTGCCTGTGTGCGACACTGAGCACAGAGTCCCACTGACATACAGACGTTGACTCAGACTTGACAATGGGAAGTGTGCACCACTTCTGCATTTGACCCTCTCTTTGCAGACGAGACCTGGCTTGCAGTGTGGCTGGTTCCAGGCTCAAGCCTGGTTTTTATGCACTCATTTCATCCAAATGTTTACGGTAAACGTAGAAAAAATGATAAGTTAGAACAGCGGAAAGCAGTGGTGTGGTCGGCTTTTCAACACGTTTTATTTATTTATTTAAACAATTTGATGAACGACGCATACACACATACGGTCAAATCACACTGCAAACAAAGGAGAGTTCTCAGACACGGCATTCCACAGATTAGACATGAGGTAAGACAACAACGTGACTGGTGACAGGTATGGAGACGACCTCTGCTATGACCTTGTCCTGGACGTGTCACTTCCTGTCCCCACTTCCTGTCCCAGGTGTGCTGATATGTCCGTCGTGCTGTCAAAGAGGAGCGAGACGCATCCATGAACCCAATCATCCCCGGGCATCATGGGAATCACAGTTGACAGCGCTAGTCAGCACGGGTCCCCCTCCCCTCTCCCCCTGTTCCCCTGTGACCTCATCAACAGGGGACCAGGAAAGCACAGCAGCGCCGTGGCTACAAGCATAGCGGGGGAGGCCTGGGTCTCTATCATCTGCCTGCTCTCCTGTTTCACATATTATCACGTTCACAAACACAACGTTTGGCACTATCGGCGAGCGCTGTGAATTATAATTATAATAATTTCTGTATTTAGTCAAATGTTCCATTTTAAACATAATGTGTTGTGATATTGGACCACTTAACTAAGGAGCAGTCTGTTTCAGAGAGAAAAGAGGGGGAGGAGAAGAGAGGAGACTGCTGGAAAGGGCAGGTGAGGAAAGGGTGAGGAGAGAAGAGAAAAGAAGTGAAGAGAAGAGAGGAGACAGTAGGGGAGAGGAGAGGACAAGGGAAGAGAGGAGACCGGAGGAGAGGAGGGAAAAGGAGAGGAGCTGAGCGGTGATGTGTCTCTGCAGTGTGCTGTCAGGGGAGGGACTGAGATAACAGTGAACAAACACACTTATGCAACCATGTTAACATCTTAGCAGAGCACAGTGGGCTGAAACCCCGCAACACAATCAAACACACCCAGTCAGTGGCTGCAAGCCTCACCTCTATTCTAGGATATGAAACATGGATGAGTGTTTATTGATCAATAATGCATGTGTGTCCGTCTTGGGAGAAGAGAGGCAGCCCGAACGTGCACACACACATGCACAGACACACCAGAGCCTACCTGCTCTGCTTTTATTTCATCCTGAAGGTCACTGGAGCGGAGTGTGTATGTATGCCGATGTGTGTGTGCGTACATTGTGTGCGTTTGTGTGTGTGTAGGCACTGAAGCATTGGAATGGGAAGTACACGAGAGAGCTTGATATACCCTCACTCTCTCTCATCTGGTCTGGTCTGTTGTCCAAGCACAACCAGCATCCAATGGACACACACACACACACACACATGTTCCTCCCAAGGCTATCTGTTTCCAGATACACACCCCTCCCTGGAAGACTCTTCACGGGTCCCGCGTGTGGCCACAGGGTTTCTTATTCTCCTGACCAACACACGTGTGGCAGGCAGTTACCGTGACCGCACCTCACTCACAATGTGCTCGCCTGGCGCTCTCACACACATGCACACATATGTACATGCGCACACACACACAAACACATGCATGCATATATGCACACACACACACACACACACACTTGTATACACCGACACACACACACACGCACGCATGAATGGACACATACATCAACACACACACAAGCACACACACCTTATCTCCCTGTCGTAATGACCAGCCCTCTGCTCTAATATTGGTGCTCTCAGGATGACACGTAAAGATAATCGTCCCCCGACCCTGAGGAACCTATAACCACCCGGCGCTCCCCATCAATTAGACAGCATTAAGGTGTGGGGCTGCTGCAAGGTTCTTCTGACGTGTGACGAGTGTGTGTCTGTGTGTGTGTGTGAGTACGCATCTGTGAGTGTGTGCCTCCCCGCATGAATGCGTGCCTCTGTGTGTGTGTGTGTGTGTGTGTGTGTGTGTTTGCCTGGTGCTAACCAGATCCCTGGTCCTCTCCCTCAGCCCAACCTAATTACAGGTACAGATAGGCAGGCCAGATGAAACGCCGGCAGATGCTTTGATGGATGGTGGCGCTGCTGCAGAGAGAACAAACATGTCATTAGCATGACAATGGGCCTGATACAGAGGCCGCGCACAAAAGACATGGAAGAGAGAGAGGGAGAGAGAGAGAGAGAGAGAGAGAGAGAGAGAGAGAGAGAGAGAGAGAGAGAGAGAGAGAGAGAGAAGTCAGGGTGGTAGAAGGAGAGAGACAGAGACAGAAGGGAGGGCGAAAGAAAGAGATAGACAGACAGGGGAGTGAGCTAGGAGAGGGAGGGAGGGAGGGAGGGAGGGAGGGAGGGAGGGAGGGAGGGAGGGAGGGAGAGAGAGAGAGAGAGAGAGAGAGAGAGAGAGAGAGAGAGAGAGAGAGAGAGAGAGAGAGAGAGAGAGAGAGAGAGAGAGAGAGAGAGAGAGAGAGAGAGAAAGAAAGAAAGAAAGAAAGAAAGAAAGAAAGAAAGAAAGAAAGAAAGAAAGAAAGAAAGAAAGAAAGAGAAGTGAGGGAGGGAGGGTAGGAGAGAAGGAGGAGGAAAAAAGAGAAAGAGTGATGGAAGGCCCCACCAGATCTGACAGGATATGAGAAGGAAATACACTGACGAGGAAATAACTTTGAGTACGCTATTATATATCAAATGTATACTGTAACTGCATAGACACGAGACTAGTGGCTGTTTTTGATACACACATATTGAGTCATGATTATTTGGAGTAAATGTTTAAATGATTCCTGTCCCTGTTAAGTTAACATACATTGGTCTGCAACAGCTTTTTTTTTTAAGATAAGAATAGAATGGCTTCACTCTGCCTTGGGTGTGTGCGAGAGGAGTGTGTGTGTGATAGGAGTGTGTGTGTGATGCGTCAATGTGTACGTGAGAAAATAATGTGTGTGTGAGGAGGTTTTAATGGTGGTGTGGAAACCACATGCTGAGAAGGAATAAATAATTGATCCTTGGACAAAGTATACCTCATCAATATTTCATGAGAACATATCTTAAGGTATACCATAAAAGCTTGGCGTGAAACATCATGGATTTTTACCTGCTGGATATCTCAGACAATTCTCATTCACAGTTCAACAGTTCCCCTCAATGCTCAATTAAAGAATGCAATTATATTAATCAACACCACCATACCATTACCAGTATCCAAATCCCAAGGAATACAATCTATTCTTATTGGACAACCCAACGATTGTACATGATATCAGTCTTGCTGCCCAAAGTCCCCAACCTCTAACCTCAGTAACATCCAATCAGTGTTGTTCCAAACATGTTCTGACACCCCAGAGCAGCGCTGGACACAGGCTACATCGACGACGTCACATGAGAGAGAGCCTTTTGTAATTCCCTTTTCAAACAACAGAAATATTCTGTCAGGATTACGTTGCCGACAAGACCCCTTTGTTTGGAATTCTAATCCCTCATACTGAACTAAAAGGATTTCACAATGGAAGCTTCTCTCCTTGAGCAATCCAACCAATACTAACAATTTTCTCACTTACTTTTAACTTACTTAACTCGTACTTTACTAACACCCTACAAAACTCTATTCTGTATGGATAAGGTAGTACATTATATGTACAGTATATTACTAAACACATTCATAGATGACTTCCCTATTTGTGTCACTGAGATTCAAGGCTAATTGGTTCAAGTCACACAAATAGATTTAGGAGTCATGAAAGCGTCCCGGGAAAAGTGTCCCCACACATGATGACAGCCCACGCTGTCACACCGTGTTAGGCTACGTTCAGCGGAACATTTCTTTATCCTTGTTTGAAGTTGCTGCGACTTCTCTCTCCGTAATTGTGTTAAGTGGAGACAGAGAGAGAGGCTCTGTTTTTACATTGTACGCCCCAACAAAGATGAGAGAGGAGAAAGGGAAGGGACAGAGGAGTGTGCGTGGGGGAGGGAGGGAGGGAGGGAGAGAGAGAGAGGGAGGTTACTCAGGCTCCCCTCCCCCTCTCAGAGAGAGCTGAAGGCTCTCCACAGCTTCCTCCTCCTCCTCCTCCTCCCTGTTCTCTACCAACTGAACGTTCCGTTTGAAGTTTTTTTCACAACACCTAAATCACTACAACTACCTCCACACTGTTCTAACTCCAGTAATGGATCACCTCAGCTCATAGCTTCAGACTAACTGTGGCAACAGGTTTCAAATGTGTGACGCCGGCACACACCAGTGAAAGGGCATACACACACCAGGCCACACTCACACACACTCCCCCCCCTTCCCCTCAGCCCAGCGCATGTGGAGATCCTCAAACTCAAAGTCAGCTGTTTGGCACTTGAAGTCGTTGCTCGCGCTATTGTTGTCAGTTGGAGAGTGGTGTGTTGTGTGAGAGAGGGAGGGAGGGAGAGACACACAGAGAGAGAGAGACAGAGTCAGAGACAAAGAGAGAGAGAGAGAGAGAGAGAGAGAGAGAGAGAGAGAGAGAGAGAGAGAGAGAGAGAGAGAGAGACTGTGTTGGAGTTTGGGGGAGGGGCGTGTTTTGAGGGCTGTTGGGAAGCGGTGTTGTGTGTATGTAAGAAAAGGAAATCAGTTGTGTTTGCATGTGAAGGGAGCTGTGGGCGTGGGGGGAGGTGAGGGAGGGAGGGCGCAAGGTCTGTGATTGTGGAATTGAGATCCTGTCTTTGGAAGTCCACTCACCATACTGGAGTATTTGTGTAATTACCAGACTGGTTGACTATACGCTCGGCACAAACAACAGCTGTCTCTGACATAAGAAGTGCACACAGAAGCACAAACTCTGCCTCCTCCCTCTCATCCACCCCTCCCTTTGTCTCTCTCTCTCTCTTTCGCACACATGCTCTTTTGCTCACTCTCTCTAAATCTCTCTCTTCTCTCTTTCCACTCCCTCAATTTTCTCTCATTTTCTTTCTGCGCTCCTATTTTTTCTCCCCCTCTGCACACACAGTACACACACAGTTTATGTGCACATGACACACACATTGTATACAAACACAACTCAATATGATTAGTTAAATGAAGATGAGCAAAGTAACGCTCTACATCTTTCTACGCTGTGTGTGTTTGTGTGTGTGTGTGTCTGTAAGGCGTTTACAATAAATACCCCAGCTGTGCTATAATACATCCTTACAAAACAACTTGTATTTAGTACACACATACTACATTTGTATTAAGGACACAATAAAACTTGTACGCGGAACGCAATTAAACTTGAATTTAGTACTGGGTCTGTGGTTCTCCTTGATGTGCTGAGCTTTGCAGGTTGGAGTGCTGGTAGGCCGCTCTCTAGACAATGCTATAGTGATGTGTATAAAGTCCTTTAGGGCAAAGGAGCAGCAGAGATGGACAAACAAAAGATAATCAATATCATATGCTTCTGGCCCGCCCAAAGTCTAGACGGCCTTGCCTGCTGGAACCACATGGTCCTCTCATGTTTGACTCAATGTCAGACATGCTGTCGGACATAAGGCCTTTTCCCCATCGCTGGTAATCCTCGTTAGAATCATCTAGAATCACTCACGTCAGCCTATCTACAAACATATTCTGGAGAAACGAGACATGTTTCTTACACACTGGCGCAAGGACTACAAACATAAAAGAAGAGTAATGGTTGGTGGTGAAGTCTACCTGACAGATTTGACAGAACACACACATACAAACACACACACACACAGACCGACCCACACTAGCACACAAACGCACTTAAGCACACGTGCACACGCATGTGCACACACTCATACACACACACGCACGCACGCACACACGCACGCACACACACACGCAGTCTTTGATCCCAAGGGCAGAGCCGGCAGAGTGTTTGTAGAGAGGGGCTGAGACCAGAGAGACTGTGCTTCTCTTCTCCAGACCAGGCGTGTAATAGGGCCTCCTCCATTAGTCAAATAAACCGTGTGGAGAAACTGCTTCCTGCCTCACAACCCCAAAACAGGATATAGATTATAGTGTCTGGATTGAAGCCATGAAGGGATATATGAGCATTTGTTCTCCTGCCTGGTGCTCTCCATCTTTCTCTCTCTGGACGCTGCGTTTGGGCTATTTCTTCTTGCAGCACCTTGTCTGTGGTCTGTGTGTGTGCATGCTCGGCTGCCTTTGAATGATCGCACTCCTTTAACTGTGTGTGTGTGTGTGTGTGCGTGCGTGTGTGAAGGAGAGAGACAGTGGTATAGCTTTAGGGTGTATTATGGATGTGTGTGAGTGAGTGTTCCGGGGAAAGTGTGTTTTAGACAGTGATAATGTGTGTGGAGAGGCGGGCGGGTAGGCAGGGAGGGAGGGAGGGGTGCAGACAATGTCAACGCTGCAGCATGATCTTGTGGATCCATCACACTACCTCCTACTGCAGTCACCCCTGCTTAAAATGCACTGCCACACACACACATACACACACGTACACACGCACACACATACACACAGGAAACAGCTAGATTGCGCAGGCTGGCTGTGTAGTCTCCCCCAACCTAGATGGGATTAAGCTGTTAGGACGTAATTACACCCCCTTATTATATTAGTGGACAACGACGCAACCTGGCTCTTCCATCAATCACGTCCTCCCCTCACCAGTCAACAGTCCCACAATTACTGTAAACTACAGCAAGTACTTGGATGCAGAATACATCATGTATTACATTGGGAAATGTTGTATTGTGTAGTGTTTATGACTTGCAGGTGTGCTTTCGTGCATGTGTGTGTGTGTAATGTTGTGTGTCTTTGTAAAGGTGTGCGTGTGAGTGACAGTGGGTGTGTGTGCGTGTCATGCTGAGATGCAGTGGAAAGCATTCCCCACACAGCTAGAATAGCATGATCAATGGTGTGGGAGGATCTCCCTTTAAGGCTCACTGGAACATGATGATGAGAGAGAGAGAGAGAGAGAGAGAGAGAGAGAGAGAGAGAGAGAGAGAGAGAGAGAGAGAGGGAGAGGGAGAGGGAGAGGGAGAGGGAGAGGGAGAGGGAGAGGGAGAGGGAGAGAGAGAGAGAGAGAGAGAGAGAGAGAGAGAGAGAGAGAGAGAGAGAGAGAGAGAGAGAGAGAGAGAGAGAGAGAGAGAGAGAGAGAGAGAGAGAGAGAGAGAGAGAGAGGGAGAGGGGAGGGGGGGAGAAAGAGAGAGATATAAAAGGAAAGAGAAGAAGAGAGAAAAGAAGAGACAAGAAGAGAGATAATAAATGAGCGTGATGGAGGACAAGAAAGAAAGATAGACAGTGACAGAGATGTAGAGGAGATTACAGTGAGATAGTATCAGAGGGAGGAAAGAAAGAAGGAGACTGGCAGAGGAGAGATAGAGAGACAAAAAAAAACGGAAGGAGAGGGGAGAGGGTCAAGGAGAGGAGGGGTGTAGATGAGTGAGAGTATGCAAGGCACAGATAACATCCTGCTCAGGGACAGGATAGTGGGATGTGAGGAGAGGAGCAAAAAGAGGTGTGGTGAGAGGAGGAGGGGAGAAGGAGCAGTAAGGGGAGGAGAGTTGAGGAGGGGGCAGGAGAGACGAGGAGGGGGGAGGAGGGAGAGGAGAGTTGAGGAGGGGGCAGGAGCGACGAGGAGGGGGGAGGAGGGAGAGGAGAGTTGAGGAGGGGGCAGGAGAGACGAGGAGGGGGGAGGAGGGAGAGGAGAGTTGAGGAGGGGGTAGGAGAGACGAGGAGGGGGGGAGGAGGGAGAGGAGTTCACCAGAGTGGGTGTCATTCTAAAGCAGTCATCTGATAGCACATGCATATTGGATGTAGTGTAGCATTGGCTTGCCGCTGCTGTTTCAGATGTGGTTGCTCACTGACCATGAGGCAATACACAAAGACACACACACAAATGCTGTACATACACACACACGCGGTCTCCGTGGTAAGGATCTCACAGTGCCGCACCTCCAGTTGACAATTAGCATGCAGTTGCTAATGCATTGAGAGCTAATTGAGCACCAGGGGCTGGGGTGTCACTCACCACAGCAGAGTATTGCAGAACACACACACACACAACAACACACACACACATGCATACACACACATTTACACACACACTGGCAGACACACAACTCCCCCCCCCCCCCCCCCCCCCATTACTGTACCACACAGAAACACACACGTGAACATGCACACAGAGGGACACACGCGCACACACGCGCACACACAAAGACACACGTGTAGTCTCAGCCTAGTGGTAACAGCTAGTACAACTGAAGGGTGATGTTTGTCACCAGCCGTGTACAATATGACTGGATTACATGCTGCACAGTTGAGTCTTGACTAGCAGGAGGAATAGCTATTAAAAGCCTTCCCCTTAGGTTATGATGTGTGTGTGTGCATGTCCGTGTGTGCATGTCCGTGTGAGTGTAATTACGGGTGTGTGCGATTAGTGTGTGTGCGTGCCTGGTCTCTCTTTGTTTGTTTGTGTGTGCGTGTGTGTATGAGTGCTTGATTGCAAGTACTATAAAGCCCAAAAGGAGAGAGCAAAAACGCATGGAATGCCTCAGTGAAGTTTGGTTGAAAGATCACTGAGGAACACGCAACGCACAACAAGGATGCACCAGGAAGGACTGGCTCTGAAGGATGCCGCGGTTGAGAGAAAGGGGGGGGGGGGAATAAATGGTAAGAGAGAGAGAAAGAGAGAGAGAGGGGGGGGGGGGGGAGACAGAACGAAGGAAGCAGGAGAGGATGTTGAAAGCCTCTCGTATGACAGGAAGCATCTAAACAGAGACTCACTGCAGCAATGAGACAGGAGGAGACAGGACTCTCTAGTCATGGGCTCATTACAAAACATTTTGCTGGTGTGTGTGTGTGCATGTTCAAGGAAGTGTGTGTGTGTTAAAGTGTGCATGGTTGTGTAAATGTGTGCCTGCTTACTGTGTGTGTGTGTGTGTGGATAAATGGTAAATGTGGAAGGGGGGGACATGTATGTGTGTGTGTGTACATGTGTGTGTGTGTGGGGGGGGGCATGTGTGTGCTTGTGTGTGTGTGGAGGGGGGGGGGGAATGTGTGTGCTTGTGTGAGCTAGAGCCTGTGTTTACGATTTCAGGGCTTGTGGCTGATAAGACGTCGGAGTGTCTTAAATCAGAGGTGCATCAGCAGTCAGCAAGATGGCTCCCTCCATTCTCAATGCATACTGAGCAAACACACACAGACACACACACACACACACACATCTCGGCTTAGAAGCCTCAGAATCACAAGGCTGTAGTAGCAACTCTCATGATCTATCAAGAAGACATTCCACACACCTCATATTCGGAATTGTTTCCATTAAAAGAATAGCGTCACACGTTTTATGTTCAGTGTTATGCTGAAGCAGTCTAGGCTATTTAACTATCAGATCAACACTTTTAACCGTGTCTAATTACTGATTCATAATAGTGTTGTATAGCAGTCTATATTTCATGTTGATCTTTTTCAGGATTTTACAAATATGCCAAACTAACGTTCAACATCTAACACAAAGGACGTTCTATTGTTGGTCTTTGTGAACGTATCTGGATCTTCGTGCAGTTGCATTCCAATCGGCTGCTGTCTAGTTTGAGCGCTTTGGAAACCTGTTCTTTAGTATTTAATCCAGATTAATTTGTTTTTCAACGGCCACACGAGAGAATATGGCGAAATAAAGCATGTGTCGAGGTTGTGTAGAGTACAAACTATGGTCTAGGACATCCGAACAGTTTCGAAAGCATATTAAGAAGTTTGTGCTGACAATAGTGGATAGTTCATTTAATGCGGGAGAGACCATCCGCTGCCACAAAAAAGGTGTTTTATGATAACACGGTGTAGGCGAACAGATATATGCTGTTTGCTTTTGCCGGGCAATGTGTTAAATTGTTGCGGGCGAATAATCTACCGGTACTTTTGTCTTCGATTGTATTGTTGTATTCGAGGTGGTTTGGGGAGTTCGTGCGTCAAGAGTCGAAGACCGGAGACGGGTCCCCTACAGACTAGTGGTTTCGACTCTCTCAATCATATGCACTTCAGCATACAGCGCATGCTTTCACCTTCGCGATTGTCTTTTCTTCGCTAGTCTCCAGGATAATTTTATCACTCACAAACAGGTACGTAACTCAATGTTTTTGTTGCGTTGCCTCATTCTTGCGTTTCGCCTTGAGACTGATCAAAGCGAATACGGATCGAAAATGACCAGACAGTTGATAGACACAAACGACAGATGATAAACTTTAAATAATAGGCTATCGTAGATGTGCAACGTGGATAGACTTATCATTGTCGTCTGCTTGGAAATGTGATTGGCTTTAGTCCTTGTTTTCTCATGTTGAGATTATTATGTAGTGTAGGCTACTTTTATATCCTAGCACACCGTACCGAATGTATTAAGAGTGTTGGAACAAGAGAAATTTGGTTATTTGGAGGTGATTCGTTAAATGTATTTTGGGACCATATAGCCTACATGTTTATTACTTGTCGTTGTCTGATCTAATCCACACAGAGATTGAGGGAAGCACATCCATATTAGGAAGTCGAATGTCCCAGATATAAAATAGACGTGCCTTGGTTGTCATGGGCTGCGGAGGGTCATGGCAACATTAACGTAATCCTGCAATTCCTTTGATGAGCTGCTCAAATCCTGAACATTTTGAATTTCTGAAATTTGGAGTTGAAGCTCATTAGCTATTAGAGTCTGTGTGGGGGATACAAAAACATGTGGCGGGGGAGGGGGTGAAGAGGGGGGGGGGGGGGGCGAGAAGCGTTTAGGGGTGGGGGTGTTCGAAACATGTTATGCGCCTAACTTTTAACCAGTATACATTGCCATAAGCTTACTATTGCCATTTTTATGCAGCCCATTATGCTGTTATAATGAACGAGTTGCCTAGTCTTCCTGTAACCTACATTTAGATGCAGCATGACAGAGAGGGAGAACGACAGAAAGAGAGAAGAGGGGGGGGGGGGGTTTAATAGTCTGTCACAAAGTAGCCTAATGACGTTGTTGAGCATATCAGTTGCCATTTTACAACAATATTAAGTATATTTTACTGCTCATGTGTAACTATGGCATTGATAAAATGATTAAGGATTAGTTTACTAATACCACCATAACGTCAGCGGCGCAGATTGTAGGATGGCGCATGGTGTTTTTTTTTAATCCTTTGGGACAATTGTGTCGCTTCTCATAACATATTATGAAAATATGTAGTAGCCTACCCAATTTGATTATCTATGGTTAGATATTGTTACTTGACCAACAACCCTATCCTGTGGTTAGGTTAACAGTTGGCCAGTTAAAATACCCTACAATGGAATTATGTTGGTTTGTTCGCATTGGTAGCATTTCCCCAAAATGTGATCTATTTTATAGACTAAATAGACTAAACCTCTGCTTAATTACCAAAAAGTGGGTAGTGTAATCTATAAAGTTGGTCGCTGTAGCAAACAACAATCAAGTGAATATGCGAGTGGGTGTCTGGACAACTTTGGTGTTTTCTTTTTCCCTTTTTCTCACCCTCGAGTTGCTTGTCCTCAGTGCAGAGTTACACTGGACGTCACGCGGGTGCTCTACATTCTAAACGAAACGGCAAACGAGAAAGGGGGAAAACGAGTGAGAAGCTGGATAGAGAAAGAGGGAGGGACGTCGAACCTGTACTCGATAGCCTACCAAAGTAGAAGATAAGAACAACTAACATGGTTGGAGTTTGGCATAGATTTAGGGTAATTAACAACGACGATAGCCAATAAGAAGTAGATTTCCGTTGGAAATATTCCTCTGCTCTCAGCACTGGGACACCTAGACTGGTCGATAGTGAAGGACATACTGTTTGAACGGTGAGGAAGTGTCTATTCAATGATAAGTATTCGTTATTTGGAGGGTGTGTTCACATTGTGCTGCCAGTTTGACGGGTATGATATGAAATTACAGGATCGGGCTGACTGATCCGGGGCCGACACGATTGTTGTAAAAGAGATTCGAGGTGGCAAACTGACAACATGGGAGGTTATCATACATTTATCATTTACCACGCTTGGGTTACACTGGGATCATGTCAGTTGGAATGGAGAAGCATGTACAATAATTGAGAGTACAGGAAAAACAATGATACTTGCACCACATAATCACTTGCACCCAAGCATGACAGACAGAAGCAGACTTCTCAGTGAAATATTTACCATGGTAACCTCAGACTGGGTTCGTTCTATGGTATTAGTCACCTGGTCATCTTACAACTGTCACCTAATCTCAGTAGGCCTACTGTCTGCTCTGCACAATGTAAAATCATTCACATAATTCATTCTCTCTCTCTCTCTCTCTCTCTCTCTCTCTCTCTCTCTCTCTCTCTCCCTCCCCTTTGCTGTGGTCACTAGTGTCTGGACACAGTGTGTTCGTGTGACACACTTGATGACATAACTGTCTTATTCCCCTCTGGACTGTACTGTAGTATGTAGCTGGAGTGTTTACACTCTCTAGCGCCACCTGTTGCCACAGACAGGAACTACAAGCTGCCATTGTTGCTTTTATGATAAACACACGTCTCACTCTATAACACTTGCGTTCAGTAACGGGCATATCTAAGGTCTGTTGGCTATAATCAGTAATGATTAACAGTATTACCATCCTAAAACATTTTCAGGGAACTCTATTGACTGATGGCTGTAATCATAAATGAAATAGAGGAAATGCAGAGACAGGGATAAACAGGAAGCAAGGCGACAGGCATGCATGACTAAGATCTCCACATCATGTAGGAGTCTTGCTTGAACAGGTCGTCTTCTCTTCACAGCACACCACACTCGCTCTCTAGAGCTGCTGTACAAAAAAGAAAATGCAGATGTTACAGTAAGCAGGAGAGTGCATGAGAAAGCCTGTTTCTTTATCCTTATGGAGATCACGCACACAGTGATTCTCTCAAGACCGAGAGGGGCTTACTGTTTGATTGGCCCCTTCGGTGGGGTGAGGTTTGCTCTGCTCACACTGGTAAATGAGGGCCACAGTTCTGGAGCTCTGTCAACAGGGCTCCGTAAGTAGATTGTGTGTTTAGCTTTTTCATCTGTGCGCTGCTTATCACCTAGAAACTGAACTGAACTGCATCTACGTTTTTTATTCAAAAGGTTCTTGTCGTTGGCCCTCATTTCTGGGCGTGTAGGAGGGAAATGAGCAATTTCATCTTTTTGGGGTTTGAATGTGGAAGTGTTTTATGGGTCTGTGTGTGACAATGAGGACAAGGCAGTGCTTTGTGGAGACAGAAATGCATTTTTTAACCCTGTGGATGAATAGTCCCTCAGTCACATTCCACAGCAGGCAGGCAAGCAGAGAGACAGGCAAAGAGGCCGGCAGAGAGGCAGACGAAGAGACAAGCAGAGAGGCAGGCAGAGAGGTATGTAGAGAGGCAGCCAGAGAGGCAGCCAGAGAGGCAAGCAGAGAGGCAGACAGAGAGACAAGAAGAGAGACAGGCAGAGAGACAAGCAGAGAGGCAGGCATAGAGGTATGTAGAGAGACAAGCAGAGAGACAGGCAGAGAGGCAGACAGGGAGGCAGGCAGGGAGGCAGACAGACCCAGGCAGAGAGACAAACAGAGGCAGACAGACCCAGGCAGAGAGACAAACATAGAGGCAGACAGACCCAGGCAGAGAGACAAACATAGAGGCAGACAGACCCAGGCAGAGAGACAATAGAGAGAGAAGCAGGAAGAGAGGCAGGCAGAGTAATATAGGGAGAGAAGGAAGTGGGTTAAATGGCATAGCACTAACTAATATTTCTGTCAGCTCTGACCGTGTTGTTCTGCTGTTTTGGTTGTGTGCTAATTAGTGAAGAGTAGGTAGTGTGCACTAGGTAGTTTGGACTAGGTTGTGGGGGAGGAAGTACTCTAGTGTGGTAGTGTGTGTTAGATAGTGGTAGATAATGTAGTGTGCACTAGGTAGTGTATAGTAGGTAATGTTTACTATATAGTGTATATAAGGTATTGTGGGTAGTGTGTACTAGGTAGTGTATAGTAAGTAGAGTGTACAAGAAAGTATGTAGTAGTTAGTGTGTTGTAAGTAGTGTATAGGTAGTGTGTACTCGTGGTGGAGGAGGGGGTAGGGCTTGCAGTTGCCCGGTGGGGTGCCAGTCTGAAAGGGCATCCCCC